>NC_134335.1:5205132-5505132 GCF_964195595.1 Calonectris borealis | reverse complement strand
TGCGTTAATAATATGCCAATTGATTATTAAACATATTTACTGAGGGTATGAAAAATAGGCTAGGAGATGAAAGGGCATCTGACGCAGGAACATGATGTTAACTAGGGAACCTAATTGCGCAGAGCTGCATTAGCCAAATTATCTTTCTGTCGTTAGGAAACATTTTATAAAGGCATTAAAATGCTACAGATAGAGGAACGATACATGAACATTCAAAGGAGTTGGGCAAGAGGACAAATTGCATCCCGGCGATGCATTGCCTGCGCCTGCTGCTCGCTCTGCACGCTGGCAGCACTGGAGGACCCATCGCTTCATGCCGGTGCTAACGCTTCTCCCAGCCTCAAAAACTAGAGGTGAAAGGCTGGGAGCAGATCAAAAAGCAACCAACCTTTACGGATAGCCTCAACACCATCTAATTCCAAGCCCCTGGATCCCACCGTGCGTTTCTGCCGTCAGAGCGCTCGCGAGAGCGTCGCGGGGTTCAAAGTGACATTTGGCTGGGTGCTGAACAAGGCTTTTTGCCGTCTTGAGGATTTTCACAATGCGTCCACAAATGTCACTTCAAGTAACACCTGCGGCTCAGCAGTCAATTCTCACTTTGAAAATACAGGGAAACGTCAATTTGTGCATGTTTTCCTCCTAGTCCAAATCGTACTCCTCTTGCTGAAAAACTAGCATAACTGGCGGATTTTTTTTCTTGTCCTTTTTCCACAAGTTCTTGATGAAATGCAAATGATTTTCAACTTTGATCTTTACGCTTCCTGGCTCTTTCTGACTGTGCTGCTTTCTTAACAATTTCACTCGAGCTTTCTCCCAAAATAAGGCTCTGTCCTCCCATATGCACCACGCAAATTACTGAGCAGTCCAGAGCAATAGCTCAGAACGGGCCACTCTCTTCCCTAGCAATAGAAATTATTTCCATTTGCAGTAATATATCCCCCTGCTCCTGCTCGATGGACTGCTGGCTCACCAGGCATTCAAATTTTGCTCATCGTATGCCGCAGGGCCATTCTGAACGCACCAAAGCCCAGGCTGCTCAGCCACGGGATGCTGATCAGATTTGTGTTAGAAACAGGGGCCTCCCGAGCAAAGGGAGGACTGGGATATACGCTCTCCCATCTTCCCTGAAGCCTGCGGAGGTTTAGGTGGAAGGACTTCGTTCGGAACTACCCAACACGCGTGGTACAAACCGGCGGCACTGGGAACCTGCAGAGCTGGGCTTTGCACTCTCTGCACATACACTGTTTTGGTTCTACACCGAGTAAACTCACTATGTTTGGGCTACTGGGTGCATTTATATACAGCTGATAAAAAAAAAAAAAAAGAGTACAGAGATCTAAAGCATGACTATTTTACAAAAAAAAAAAAATAATTGAGAAAAGGGGGAATTAAAATTAAATTCAGACCAAAAGCACATGATGCTTTCCAAGAGGGAGCTGGGTTTCATGCCTGCGTGCCCCGTACCATGCCTGCTCGTAGTGCATCCCCATCTGCCCAGCCTCGGTGGCAAAGCCAGCGCTCTCCACATCTGGGTTTGATCCCAGTCTCCGGGTGGCAAAGCCTGGATAATTCATACGTTCTCAGAGGTAGCGAGAAAAGAAAGGTATAACTTGCCTTCAGGCTTCCCACCCCTCCTCCTCAGACGCTCCCGCCTGGTGCCGGTGCAAGACTTTCTACTTTCTCCTCTAAAAATTGGGCTTCTCCGTGTCCTTTGTATGGGGCATCTCCCAGGGACCCCGCTGCCGGTCCACCCCGGCACACCAAGCCCCGCCGGAGCGGGATGCGGTGCGGGGGCACGGCTGATAAAACCACCTCCTCAGCCCCCAGTGTTTTCCCACCCCTTGTCTGCCTATCTATTCTTCTAAATCCGGGAATCCTAGAAACCCTTGGTGCTCTGTCAGCACCTTTCATCGGAGGATTTCAGAGCATTTGCCAGACATGAACAGAACAAGCCTCCCCGCTCCCCCAGGAGGAGAGTAAGCAAGATTAAGATTAATCCCAGCTCAGGAAACCAAGGCCTGAAGAGGTGAGGAGAGAGGGGGAGGAAAAAAAAAAAAGCAATGCAAGAAATCACACTGGGTCCCCAGTGCCTTCGATTTACCTTCCTCTGGTTGAACTACTGTGCCCAGACCTTGAAACACAGCCGCGAGTCCCAGCACTGCCCTGAGCACCCTCCCGGTTGAACAGAGACCTCAACCCTAACTCCACTCCCCCGAGACCACGGTTACCGGCTCCTCTCCAGCATTTTCCCATCCAGGGAGGCTTGGGAGAGACACAGCCCTGACGAGCTCTCCAGAGATGCATGGACCCGTTTGCAGAATAAGACTTTTTTTGCAGTGTTTGATGGAAAGGAAAAGTTCCCCTCGGAAGACACGGCTCTGCGGCAGCCACCGCCACTGCCGGAGGGAAGGTGACGGATAGGGTGGCGGATAGCTCTCCGTTTACCTCTCCTGTCTGCCTGACTGCTGCTGGAATGAAGATAATCTATGAGCAGTAGCGTGCATCAGCACCGCTCTCTCCACCGTATAAATCAGGAGGGCGAAGCCGTATTGAAGGCAGCGCTCCCCGAGCCTTCCTCCTGCCTGCCCGCAGCATTATCCATCTGGTGCTGAAGGTCAAAGAAGCCTCCGAGGACAGGATAATCACTACAGAGAAGAGGGTTGTGCTCCATCACTTGCAGGGTGGAGACAACACGAGCCATGGAAAGGGTGCAGCTATCCCACCTTGCTGCACCCCCTTCTTTCCACCCGCAGGTGAAGCCGTCCCTGCTTCTACCTGGGTTGAGCTTGGCTGTCAGTCATCCTGGTGGGACTTGGGCATCAAGAGGTTCCTGGCAGTGTTGCTTGCAAGGGTTGGATGGGCTTGTCAGCTCTCCTGCTCTCTACTGTGCCCTTGTCTTGATGTGCAGCCCTTGACCCGGAGGAGCAGAAATGGTTTCGTGCCTCCTTTCAAGAGAAAGGAGCCTCTAGGAGCGAGACTACTCATCAGCGAATACAAGCGGCTGCCCATCTGGGAAACAAAGCTACTACTGCCCAGGCAAGAGGAGGTGAGGAATAAGGCATAAGGAGAAACACTTCTGAGGCCTAAGGAAGAGCTCCGGTAGCATGAAGCATCAGTACTGATGTCTCTCTAGGACCGCTGTCTCCACACCCATGGAGGGACCCTCGGAGCGGGGCAGAGGGGATGAAACCCAACCCAAGCGGACTCGGATATCCTGTGATGCTGGGCTCAGAGACTGTGATTTATCAGCCCCATTGACGATAACCTCATCCCTCTTTTTGACACGGCCGTGATGGAAGAGGAGGTCAGAGGGTGTTTAACAGGTCCTGAGGTGTGACCGACTGCCGAGGTGGGGGAGAAGAGCCCGGCAGCCCATCGGACAGCCTCCCCCCAACTCCCCACCCCAACGCGAGCCTGGCCCTCATCCACTGTAAAGCTCCTTCCCACGTCCCTCCTAGGAACTTGGCAATGGCCTTAATTTATCTGCTGCACAACTTAATTAAAGTCAGTGCCAGAAACGAGCAGACCAAATCATCGAATCCGCCCTGGATCCTTCTCTCTTCACTCCAGCACAGCCACTGCCCAAAGCACCCAGCTCCTTCGCCAGCCCTGCACTCAAGGATTCCTTTGATTCACATTTTTCCTAGACAAGAGAGACTTATTCCTTACTTGTTTCCCTCCGGGCCATTTTGCAAGCCACGGTGCAGAGCTGCTCCTGCACAACTGGCAGAGGAGCGCACCCAAAAGCAGCCCTGTCCCCCTTCTCAGGACATCTCTTTCAGTAAAAGGGGGGCTCATTTTAGCACAGTGGGTTTGCAACCCCACCACAAGAAGAAGCAGGATGGCCCTAGGAAATCCAGGCTTGGTATTTCTGGCATTTGTCTCTGCCAGTCAAAAGCCATAAATAGTCCCTGCTTTAGGGAGGAAAAAGAAATAACCTACCTCCAAAAACACCTCTCCAATCAATAAGCATTTGTCCTTTGCATCTGTGGCACGGTGGCTGTGGGCTCCCTGGGGCTGCTGCCAGCCTATTTTTCTTCTCCTTCCTCTGGCCCATCGCTTAAGCTAGGTGCTGAGCTTCACCTCTGGACCCTCTCTCTTCCCCAAGCCGATCAATAACTAACCCTCTGCTAATGACCTTTCCATCCCTCTGGAGGAGCAGATCCGTCAGAGAGCAGGGATGAGCCAGGAGCTTGCTCATCCCTTCTCGGACAGTGACTAATTGCTGCCATTAGATGCAGAATTACAGACAAAGAATGAAGGCAGGGAAATGACTGACCCTATGTTTAATGCAACCGATGTCCAAGTGTCCATCGCTGCTGCAATGCCAGGGGAATTATAATGCAGCAGGAAGGCGAAAGTCCTCTCGTGGCCGCTGCTGGGCCAGCTGGACAAGTTATTCCTTACTGGAGAGAAAGATGTTGCTGGTAGCAGCAAAGTTTTCCCCTCGCAAAACATGTCCTCTCTCACTCGGGCTGAATATCTAAGAGTAGTTAAAAATCTCCTGCAGAGCAATGGTATGCGTTCCTCTCCTCCTCAGATTCATTTCCAAGATCTCCAGCACAGTTCAGAGCATGAACTATGCTCTCCTCCTGTAGCTGAACTGCTCGTTTACTCACCAAGAGGCCCATTGCAGGGAATGAGGAGAAATGCATGAAATCACCATTCTGCATCAAAAAAAAAGAAAATAATAATACCCACAAGTGCTTCAGCCAGCCCCTTTCCACAACGCGGCATCTCTGAGCCCAAACGCATCCCCAGCCTGGCTCTCGCACCGGCGATGCAGCCGGGCTGGGCGCTCAGCTTCACCGTCACTGGTGACATTGGTGGCAGACACCCTCCCCGACGGGCTGCTGGAGCTTGTGACCCACCAAGGGCAAACGGGCAGATGCTTTTGACTTGTAAATGGAGAAAGCTGGCTCAGAAAGTCACTGGAAGAGAATAAACAAGCAATTCCCACCAGTGTGGAAAGCAGGGGGAGCTTTTTGTTGCTGCTATCGTCATCACTGTTGTTTTCCTCCCTGCAAACCCCAGGCCAGACTATCCCTTTTTGTAAAGCATCTCTCTGATATGGAAAATTTCAGCAGCTTTCTGTGCGCAGCTGAAGCAACGTATTCCCATCTCAGCTTTGCCTGCCTGTCTTTTTGCATCTGATTGAGCCTGAAGATCTACACCTCTGCCAGTTGCAGCTTTGCTTTGGACTCCGACTCAAGTTTCTATATGCAGTTCTCTTTTGGGGGGGATTTCGAAGTCCTGAACTGTCAGGCACAGAGTGAAACAGTCATCGCAATTATTCTGCGCTGGATCAAGCCCAGCTGAAAAGCAGCAGGCACTTCTCCACCCACTCCTGTTGGTTTTAGACCATGAGTTTACTGAGCAATCAGGGCAAATCGTACAGCTGAGCATCAGGATTCTATTGAGCTCAAAGGGGTTTGCTAACATACTGATGGCAGCATCCCTGCCTTGCTTTTCTATACCTTGGTCATCACAGGCAGCAGGAGCAGAGGTGGCCGGACCGATGCCTCGCATGGCCCCTCGCTCCAGCAAAATCCCTCTGGGCCTGTCAGGCTCAGCTTCCTGCGGGACCGTGACCCCCGGACCGGCCACCTCTATGTCCCGACACCGGCTACACCTTGGGGCTGGCAGACACAAGGCAGTTCAGGCCCGTGGCGGAGCAAGAAGAGGAGCTACCTTTGGGATTTGCTTTGCAACCAGGACCGGATGGCTATCATGTCTTTGTTAGGATAAGAAATGACTGGTCATTGGGAGTCAAAGCAATTAAGAAGAACGATTACCATAACACGCCGCATCCTTCTTTCCTGTCTGCTGTCTTGCTTAATTTCCTGACTCCGCGCCTTTCCCAGGAAACCTCGCGTGGACCTGGACCTTCTCACACGGAGCTTTTAACCCTGCCGAGTTTTTTGCCCCATCTCATCAGGAGGGGCTGCCTCTGCAGCCGCCAGCCTGCCCTCCCCTCCCCGCCTCCCGCCCTCCTCCGGCAGCGGCACTTTAACCGCGCCACCAGATGATTTATCGAATTAAAAAGAAAAAAGTCCTTAGCACTGAATCTTTTCTCCAGGTGCGGTAAATATTCATCAGCGCATCACCTCCTCCACTGCCAGCCCCACCACCGCGCGCGGCTCCGTGGCGTCACTCCTGCCTAGGGCCCTGTTCTAATAAGGCAGAAGCAAGAGAGTGAAGGGCCATATTTTTTGGCTTTTTTTTTTTTTTCCCAAAGCCATTTCAAGTGTCCCTTGTGGGAAAGGAATGCAGGAGACATTTTCTAAATATACACACCCGTATCTTTCTCAGGAGCTACATCATGGGCTGCAGACAGAGACAGGAGGTACAATTGCCTAGACAAAGAGAGATTAGACAGACAGACAGACCTAGAGCAGGAGAAAAATGTGGATTTAAAGCATAATTCATCTAGAAAGACTTCCAAGTGCCTTGCGGATAGAGCAAAACTTTGCAGAATCATGCTCTGAAGTGCACCCACTCCATGCTCACGTTTATCAGCACGCCCAGCAGAATACTAAACCCGACTAAAAAGCCAAGCTAAAATCATCTCGGGTAGAGGGAAGCAAAGCGCCAGATCTCCTTGCAGTCGCTTGCCTTGCACCAGCAGCTAAACAGCCACAAAGAGCAAGACCCGTTCCCTGCGCCCAACACAAACCTACGTCCCATCCGCACAGGGAGCGGGATGAGCATCACCGTCCTGCACCCTCCGTGATGCACCGCACCATCAGGAGCTGTTTTCCCAGAGACAGAGCAAATACGCCCAGCAAACCCAGCTCCCGGAGACTTTTTTTCCCTGGTCTGAGCTGTGGTCACAGCTCCATGGGTACAAATCAGCAATTTAGTCTCAAAGGCAGGTATAGCTTGTTTAGGTGCTATTTTGGCACATATAACAAGACAGTGTGGCATAGGTGGATGGAAGCCCATCAATAACGCTGGGCTCTGCCCTGGATCTCCTTCTACCAGGAGCTAATCCTGGCGATGACTGAAGATATACGAGCCAGTGAAGGATGCTGAAGAGAAACAGTTGCTGTCTACCCCGGGAAGCCTGAGCTGCTCCTCTCCCACTACCCTACTGCTATTCACCGACGGATCGCACAGAGTGAGGTTTATTCTCTGCTTGATCGGCACGCACTTAATTAATGTTAATGGAGCACTCGCATCACAATCAAGGAGAGACTCTGAACCCCAAAGTATACTAAATCTAAAGAATTACAGCAGAATTCATGGCCTAATTACAGTGTATTGTTGAAATACCACTTAAATATAGTGATTATTAAAAGCATATTATTGATTGGGGTTTAACTGCTATGTAAATAAATCTAGTCGAGGCAAACTGAGCTACAAATTCATTACCCAGCCGTAAATCCTCAATAAATATTTTTTCATGAATCAGTTGTTGTTTATTATACAATAAATGTCTTATTAAGTCAAAATTAATTGCATATTTGGGGAAACTTCATCGAAGGCTCCCTCCCTCCGCCGCCACACAGGCGCTTCGCCAGGCATCCTTTTAATATCCCCCTTCCCGGCTACCTGTGCCCCCGGGACCGGCGGGGAGCAGGTGCTGCGCCTGCCTCGTGCCAAAGCAAATCCAACCGGCACGGCATCGGAAAAGATGCGGTCCCGCCACCGCCACTCGGGGCTTGGTTGCCTGCAAACCTTGGCAATTAGCAATGCTCATCAGCTGCCTCCTTTTCCCCCAGCCCGAGCACCCCGGTTCCCACGGGGGACCCCACTTTTTCCCCACGCTCCCTCCTGCAACGTGCCAAAAGCACGTATGAAGTGGCCGGCCCTGGCAAAGCAAAGCCCACTGGGTCTTCGGGAGCCAGAAGACATCCCCCAGCAGAAATGGTCAAATAAAGTAAACACTTTAAGCCAGAAACGATGAAATTTTAATGAATTTCCCATTTCTTCCACAACTACAAGCATTCAGGCTCCATAGCTGGGTGATTTTCATAGGTCCCAGCAGCTAAGAAAAAAAGAATATGAATTCCTCTTTGGGCATGAACTATCATGATGAATAATAAATAAAATAAAAAGCAGCAATATTTTGCATCTACCAAGAGCTTTTCATCTGTAGAGCTCAAAATGATTTACAACAAAAAGTAAGCGTTAGAGGTGTTAGGAAAGCAGAATTTCCTTCCTCTGGGAAATCTCAGTAGTTCAACATTGGTTTTCATCTTGAGATAGGGTGAGAAGTTGAAAGGTTTTTCTGGAATCATCAGTTCCACAACACTGAAATTCAGAAACAGGGATGTTTTTTTTGTTTCGTCAGGCCGGTGCGTTGTAGCAAACCGCATTTGCAATGTTTTGATGTGCCAATTTCAAACAAAATGTCTTAGTTTGGATTTTCCCCAGGAAAGAAAAAAAAACTGGGGCATAATAGATGCTCCTGTTTCTAGTCCCTTCCTACCATCATAAATGTGAACCTCAGCGAAACCCACACTGCTTTCGGAAAATACTTTTTTCAACAAAATTCTCCCAGCTCCTAAAGTCCGTTTTACAGACGAGGAGACCGGGGGGTCGCAGAGGCAGGACCAAACTCCCGCGGAGCAGGAGTACATTACATATAACCGTTCCCATCTTCTTCTGGCCTGTCCATCACAGAAGGCAAGAGGAGGAATTGCTGCCCGTGCTGTGTTTTGTCCTGAGCAACACAGGCAGATGGAAAATTGAGTTCAGTTTATATACAACAACGCCAGGACAGGAAAGGCTGAATCCATCTACTGGAGAAAAACTAATGCTCTCATTAGAAAGCTTAATTATTAACATCAGCCTCCAGTTATTTTCCCTGAAATATATTTCATTTCTGACTGCAGAGCAATTGCTCTTTGCAAACCTATGGCGTGCTCGGCGCACGCTCCCCGTCTCCGCAGCCTCGCAGGTGACCAGCGGCCTCGCCAGCGACTCTGTTGCATGAATTTCCTCCCCACCATCCCTCCTATCCCAGGGGAATCGATATCCCCTCGTTCCTAACACTCGATGCCTGGAACAAACGATGAGCCTCCGTTTCTGCCTCCTGGAGATGTTTGCAAAAGGTGGGTGCGGCGCAGAAGGAAGCGAGATGGGGACAGGACAGGATCATATATATTTTCCTTGACGTACCATTTATCGGAAACACATCAGTAGCCATTCCCGAGCTCCTGATGGAGAATTGATCGCTAGGTCATAAAACTAAATCGTGATGCTCGTAAGAAGAGTAAACACGGGAGACAGTGGAGGGAGACCGCAGCGGGGGGCATGCGCGGGGGGCGATGAGCTGCAGAACCGGCTGACTCAATATCTGCTGACGGTCTCCAGGGATTTGGGAGTCAATGGGATAAATTGGATCAACGCTGAGCTTCCCCCGAGATCCCATAAATCCCTAAATAACCAAGCGCATAGCCCTTTTTTGACACCGGCAAAATGGAAACGACCAAGACGTCTACCAAAGGTGCCCATTGCAGGAGGGCAATGGAGGAGGACCCTGTCCGGGTGCACCCACCACCCATCACCCTCCCCAACAGCAGCAACACAAAGAGCTGAAAACATGAAAGCCGAGGAGGAAACCGCTTTTTGCCTCCACTTTCCTGGCTGCCCAAGGGGTTGTGCACATTTTGCCCTATCCTCCGCGAGACGCGCAGCCCAATTACACAGCAATCAATTTTGGGAGCACTGAGGAGATAATGGAGTGATAAGAAACAGCCACTGCGGATTTGTCAATAGCAAATCATGTCAAACCAACTTAATTTCCTTTTTTGACGGTGTAATTGGTCTCATGGATCGGAGCGGGGGGAGCAGCAGATGCGATATACCTTGACTTCATTAAAGTGCCTGACATCGTCCCACGTGACGTCCCCTACGAGTGAAGTTGGGAAGAAAGCTCGGGCAGCACCGGGGGTGGAAATGTCATCGGCTGAACCAACGTAGGAAATAGCCGCTGAGCGTTTCCCCATCACCGGGGAGGGCATTTCAAATGGGTTCCCCTTGTCTGCCCTGAACCAAAGTCTATTCGCTTTATATTTCAGCAGTGATGGGGATAATAAAGCAGAAAGCGTCTGAGATCTTGCAGAAAGAAGCCTGGACTGGGAGGAGCCGGGTGCGCTCCAGAAGCAAGGCTCAGAATTCAAAATACTCGTGATAAATTAGACAAACAGCTGAAAAAAAAAAAAAAGAAATCAGCCAGATGAAATTCAATAAAGACAACTGCAGAGTAATACGCTTAGGATGAAGAAATCAAACGGCGGATAGACAGCGGTACTGCGGCGCAGGGTGTGCAAATAGACAGTCAATCACCAGGTAAATACAAGCCCACCGTCGCACGGCTGCCAGGGAGCCGGGGGGCAGGGAAGGTCCAGTTTGGGATGCCAGTTCCCAAGGAAGACAGTATCGCTAGCAGGAACGAGTTACCTTGGGAGAACATGGATTATTCTCTTCTTGGAGGTTTTTCGAATAAATTAAAGCTATTCTTGACCCTATATTAGTGAGACGGTGGCCAATCTCTTGATCATCAGAAAAAACAAGAGGCGTTCTCTCTGCTGGTCTGAAACCACGAGAAAGCTGTGTTCTCCCTTTAACAAGGTTTCTATAAATCCATCACGGCAGCTGGTTAGGAAGCACCCGCATGTTTAAAAGCTACTTTTATTATAAATGCCATCAAAGCATTGTTACAAGATAGCAACAGGTGGAGAAAGAACTAAGGGTTAGACAAAGTTTGGGCTGATATTTTCAAAGTCAGCTATGAGACAGATGTCCTGTTCTTATTAAAATTAATGGGAACTGAGCATCCCAATCTCCCAGGTGACTTTGAAAATCTCATCCTCGCTTCCCGTTTGCTGCCCAGCGCCTACACCACCGCCTCCCTCCTTCCACCCCAGGGCCGCTGAGAGAAACAGGGTTACGAAAAACAACATTTGCACCGGAATAAATTAATATTTTTATGTTTTTTTTTCAAATCTCACACTCATCTCCCTCTCTCCTGCTCCCTCTGTAATTTACATACATATAACTAATCGCACATTAGGAAACAAAGAAGGGGAGGAGAGATGAGAGCTCAGATCTCGTGCAATCGGGAGCACGCCCAGGTAGGATGGGGCACCGTCTCCTGCCCCACCGGCCCCCGGTGCACGACAGCCATCCGCTGAACTAATAACTCTGCTAAGGGCATTCATCCTCTGCCTGCAAAGCAAATCACACTCACCGGCCCTGACAGCCCCAGCCCTGGGGAATCGCATCAACTGCAAGCCCAGGAAATGTGCAGAGATTACAGCCAACGTTATTCAAGAGCGAGTTAGATCCCCACCATCCAGACTGGCTAATATACTGGTAAAAAATGCACTAGGCGGGAGGGATTTCTGACACAGCTCTTCATAACCAGGAGGAAAGCGCATTGGGAAAAAGAAGAGCACACAAAATGATACACTTCTGCTGCGCCACGTGCCCGGCGGCACTAAAATATTCTCCACCTTGGCTAAGCTGGACACTACGAGACTCCTGGCGTAGCCGTGCTGCCATGGATGCCCAGGGCTTCAGATACAGCTGTGGGGCGATGCCAGGCATCCCGCACAGCCAGGCTGCCCCACGTCACCTAAGCTGCGATGGGTCTGGAAGAAACATTCAGGCAAGCCCTCTAGGATCCTCTGGTACTGTGCATCTAGCCATTAAAAATCACGTTGTGCACCCACCGCTCATAGAAGTGTATTAATTGCACCTAGCAGGACTGCAGACCTTCACATCAGCTGCATCTGGAGGTCGCTTTGGGGCATCTGTCTGAAAACACTGCCCTCACCGTCCCCATCGCATCAGGGGTGCCGGAGGATGCTGAGTGACCAGTCTTGCCCACCTTCCTTCTCCCCAGCCCTCCCCTTCATGTCGTGCAATATTAAGCTCCCTGGAGACCAGCAAACGTGGCCCGTCCAGGCTCAGCAAAGACGTGGGAAGCTCCCCGCAGAGCTGAGAGCAGGAGTAAACCTCTCCCACCCATTAATCATAGCTATACTGGGTGCCGGCTTGGTTTTGAAAGCAGCAGGACAGAGAGGAGGGACTGATGGCCTGAAAACCAGCTCTCCACTCCACCAGAGATTTCCTCCTTCTGCAACTCCTCTGCATCTCCTAATGCATCTCTCCTGACCCATCCCTAGCCGACACCAGCCCCGGGCCTCGAAGAAACAGAAAAGCTGCCAAAAGCCGCTGATTCCCTCCCCTTCCCTTCCCAATCCCGAGATTGCAGCGAGAGGGAGAGAATGAATCATCCCGCGGGGACGGCAGCGCCCAGGTACGGCGAGGGGGAGGAGGTGGGGAGCGAGCCTGCGTGTCACCCGCAGAAGAAACATCCTTGTGGGACTAAATTGCATTCAATATAATAAACTATCATCTTGAAACGAGTGCTCCAATTGAGTTTTGATGTAAACACTAATATTTTCTCCACTCGCTATTCTCTTCCAGGGAGATCTCATGTATATTGCAGTATGTGTCCTACCTACTATTGCTCTCATACATCAAAGGGTTCGAGGACAAGGAGCCTGATTTTGAAAACATTATTCTTTTAAAGATTTATTCGCTCGTCTTGACCACCTCCTCTGCTGAAAGGGAGAAGTTCTCCATAAATTATTTTAGCGCCCTATGTAAAACACACACGTGCACGCTTAGTAAACTTAGCAAGAAGAGAGGCCCTCCGGCCCTTCTCCCTCCTGGTTCACGCTCTTCCGAGACCCTTCCCTGCCCTCTCCGTGCCAGACTACTCCAGTTCCCATCCCAATGCCATCCCATCGTGATCCCGAACAGTGAGAAGCTGAGGGACAGGTACCCTAAGTGACATCTCCAAGGCCATATGGGGAACGTGTGGCAGAGAAGGGGTCTCTGGACACCTTGATGTCTCACCTTGCGCTTCTGCCCAGGTAAAACCAGTTCTGGGGCTCAGCCTAACGCAGGCAGAGGTCAAACACCTCTAAACCCCGCTCAGAGCTCTGCGTGACAGCAAGCGTGCACCAGAACCCATATGCCCGCCCTGGAAAGTGTTGGCTCTAACCAGTCCAGACAGACATATGTCAGGAGCGATGAAGTATTCATATCCTCGCTTTGTAGCCACAGAGCCTGACTTGCACAGGGTCACAAAGAACAGCTGCAAGAAAAATTAAAAACTTTCAGAAGGCCGAATAATACATGGCTTTTTACAGAACGGCACATGCAAAATTAACCGCACGTTCCCTCTGCCCCCCTCCATGGCAGATGCTGGGAGGCACTCAAAGGAAGCTACGTTTATTTAAAATTAAATAAAAGAAGCTAATTTTGGCATGCAAGAGCTAATGCACCTGGGGGACTCCTTGCTTCAGGGCACTGCCAACAGAAGAGGAGTAACAAAGTTAAGAAAGCAATTAAGAAACTGCTGCAGACACTCGGTGGGAGGCTGGCTCTTGGGTGAAGCCATGGCGTACGTAGTTAGAAGAGAAGATTTCACCCCTGCTTCTGCCACCCCACGAACTTGGAAAATGACTGTCTCCAACCCCCCCCCAACTTGCAGCACGTAAGCGCTCCTCAGGCTATGCCCTGCTCCTCGGAGCATGGACGTGCCCTTTCAGTCTCAGCTTCTGACCTGAAAACAGGAGGAAACACCCCCTGCCTTGTCCATCCTGACTCCACGGCTTGGAGAACAACGGGAGCAGGATGTCCCCGGGGTCTCCAGACCCCGCAGCAACCGGGGAGCTGAGAGCTGCAGTCTAAACATCCAACCGAGCAGCTCCTTCTCTTTACTGCATCCCTGGGGTCAAGGTTAATACTGCCCTGCTCGCAGGGTAGGCACTGCCAGCCTTTCGCCACGTATGGGATGGGGGAAACTACAGCAGCACTACGGAGGGTGGTGGGGACAATGTGGATCCGTGGAAAAGAGTGATGATCCAGCGGCTTCTCCATCTGCCATGGAGTTTTGTCAGCACCATGTGGAAGAGCTGCAGCACTGCACATTGCTCACGGCTCCTCGCCACGCAGCCCACCCGGACACATCTCCACGCTCCCCGGGTCTGGCATCTCGCTACGATACACCCTTTGGTCCCTGCTTAGTGCAAAGCAACACTTGGCATCCCCACCACAAGCATGCCAGCGTGCACGGTGCCAGGATGCACAAGGTGTGCAAGGATGCACATGGTGCACGAGGATGCACAAGGTGCAGGAGGATGCACGGCTGCCTGCAAGGCGCAGGCGTGAAGCTGGGGCATGGCAGAAGGGCTGTGCGGGGACCACGCAAGCAAATTAGGGGCTGGGAATAATGCACAGCCCTCAAGGCTACTCTCTGTCTTAAATTACCCACCACAGGCTGCACACAATGTTCTGGCTCTGCACCCTTTTGCTCCTCGGTGACTCATCGATATTTTGAGGCTGGAAGGGATGATTCTGACAATTTTAGTACAGCCTTGGAAAAAAATTGCAAAACATTGACTCAGAGCAAACACCAGGTATCTAGCGACCATCCTTCTGCGTGCCTGGTCCCTGCAGGGAGACCACGGCGGGGAGGAGGAGGAGGAGGGCTGCAGAGCATTTCCTAGTCCCTTTCAAAAGTCTCTCCCACTTCTCCTCAGCCCGGCTGGTTTCTCGCAGTGCAGAAGCCAGAATGCAAATGGAAGCAAAGTAAAAATATTCAAAGGCTTCAAAAACCTCTGCGTTTGATTCGGGCAGGCCTGGAGGCACTCCTGCTTCTGTCTCCACTCACACACTCGCTCAAGGTCTCACCCCAGAGCAGTCCCTCGTGCTATTTTAACGTGGGCGCACACTCTGACCCCAGCCCAGAGCAAACCCAGGGAAGGAAATGCATCGTCCACAAGCGTTGTACGACCCACACACAGCGCGTGTGCAACGGCTCCCTCCCCAAATAATTGCCCCAAGAGCCAGAAGCAGGGCATATTCCCCCAAAAGCCAATTTTCAAGGCATCACCAAGCTGTCCATACAGAGGCAAAGGATTTGGAGAGCCATGAATATTCCCAAGCTTTGGAGTTGTCTCTTCTGCAGCAAGGTAAAAAGAAAATGGAAACACACCTCGGAGTAAGCAGAAAGCCAGGATCAGCCAGATCTGAGCCCACACCAGGCTTAAACCCACCGGGACGTAACTCTGTCCCTTACCATCCCCTCTGCTCAGCGAGAGGAGAGCAATACCCCAAAACGGTCCCTGCTTCTCCGGTAGAGTTTTCCTCGGGAAAACTATGAAAGCTATAAAGCCGGAAAACCAAAACCCACAAAAATCTGAAGTAATACAAATTGTTTTTTCTTTTTCTTTTGGCACTGTTCCCCCATTGCTCCAAATGAAAGCCGAACACCGGCAAGAGGCAGAACCTCTCCTTTCACCCCAAACGGAGCGAGGGTGGCAGTTGTTTACCACTGGTTGCCTACAGTGCAATGCGGGGATGGGTTTGCTTTTCATTCCCTGTCAGATGGCCTCGAATCAGGATTTTCTGATCACCGCTTTACGGCTCCAAAAAGAAACCTGCGCTTACAATTTTGCTACACGGGACACTGAGTAACAGAAGGGTATTTCTGGCTCAGAAGCAGCCCAACGGTAGCTGAAACGTCAAGCACAGCTGACTTGCATGATTTTCCATTGATTAAGATGACAAAGTTGGGCCAAAATCTTACAGAGACAGATTACAGAGGCCTGATGCCATCTAATCTAAGCCTCAGTTCACTAGCTTTAGGCCTAAATCCTAGCTTAGTCTGGAAATGATCCGTGCTTCCTTGGTTATCTCTACCAACTCAGGGAATAAGCAGTCATGTAAAACCACATGCTGAAAGATGCTAAGGAATTAATGAATAAAAAAAATACCATATGCTCTCCCAACTTCAGAGTTGTTCCTTGGGGAGGAAAAAAAAAAAAGGGGACGGAGGGGAGACGCTGGGTCTGGCGGATGATGCTGTTGTCCCTCCCCGGGGCTGCCCAACCCCCCATGCCAAATGCCACCCGGGCTTTGCCTCCAGCAAGGCACTGCTGCAAAAAAAAAAAAAAAAAGCAGCAAGTCTGGGTTTCCCCCCTGCTTGGCACTGCCAGCGCGGAGGAGATCAAAGCCGAAAACTCTTTGAAACAAAAGTCACAAAACTCCCCTTTCCGAAACCGCTGCTAGAGCTGGGGCAGGGGAAGGCTGGAGGGATGCGAAGCATCCCAACGTCCTCCGAGCACCGCGGGAGCAGGCGGCAGCTGACGCCGGCCAGGTAAAACCGCACCGCGAGCCCCCCGGCACCGCGGCAGGGCCGGAGGGAGCTGTTTAGCTGAGGGTCTCACCCCTGTATCAACAATAAATACATCTGCAATAAATATGCAAAGTTGTAACTGATTTGCATTGACATTTGGACCAGTGGGGGAGCTGAGGGGAGAAAGAAATAAAGTCCATTATAGCGCAGAGTAATTTAGGATATTACCACCGGCATCTGAATTACAAATCTACCTCTCATTACTGGTATGTTAACCGGGAAAGGCAGCTTCTCAACAACATGCAAGGCAGAGTTTATTAGCATGAATTTGCATAATAATTAGCTCTGCAGCAAGCAAAGGCTGTTGTGCCTTTCAAAAAGCCAACTTTCAATGTCAATATCCAGCCCCAATTTGGCTCCCGCCTTAGGGTCCTCCGGCAGCGAAACACCGCCGCAGGCGTTCGGCAGCCGGCTGCCATCTCCCCGATGCTGTCACTCGCATCGGGGACCCGCGGAGGTCCTGCCTCATCCCTCGAGCAGGTCCCAGGTGCTGGGAGGCTCAGGAGAGCTCTTGGGAAGGACCGTTGGCAAGCCAACTGCATTGCACGGGGAGCTTCTGCATTGCACGGGGAGCTTCTGCATTGCACGGGGAGCTTCTGTATTGCACGGGGAGCTTCTGCATTGCACGGGGAGTTTCTTTCCCTGTATTAGCAGAGCTGACTGCTGATGGCTCCAAAGAGCCACCCAAAGTCCCCGTTCAAAGCAGCCCCGTGCCATTCCGAGCTGCTCTCTGTCCCACCCCGTAATGCTAGATCTGCTACAAACTCCTCATCACTCCCCCTCCTCCACCCCCACTGCCAATTAAGTCTTTAGACAACATGATTCACATAACACAATTTAGAGAAGAGGCAGGAGAAAGGTATTTTTTATCTAACGATGCCACGATGAAGAAAAGAGTGTGGTAATATAGGGAATTATATTTATTCTCCATCTACCCAAGCTGGCCCCCCCACAAATATGATACTGGACTGTATTGATCGATGCTCTCCAGCCTGGCATTTTCCAGGTAGCGTTGTGCCAATAACTCTTCACTAGCCAGAATGGAAAAATAAAGGCAAAACCATGAGGTTATTTTAGTCTTTTTGCTGAAACTACAAGTTTCATCTTCTAGGGCTCTATCTGTAAATACATATATTTGCAGATGCATTTCAAATGCAAATATCTCAATCTGAACAAGACAAACAAAACACGCTTGCTGGTTGGAAGGAGGTTGTATTTTGTTTCTCCAAATGCTGTCTTTGATATTTTTTTCACAGCTTTTCAGCAAAAAGTCTTGTCTGGAAAAACTCACTGTCTTCAATCCCCTGTGCTGCAGGCAACTTCCCTTACCTTGCATGCTCCAAGCTGCCTGTTTCAAGAACTTTTTTGAGCACCCCAAACACACCCCTGGGTTAGAGGAGGTGCTTAAAAGGATTTCTGCCCCGGGAGGTCGTGCAGGGAGTCACACATCTGTTTGCAAGGCAGCTGCAGACGGCAGCAAAGCCCTCTGTGCCCGGGCAGCAAGTGACAAGTGACGTGTGCCTCGTGTCACGGCGAGAGCTGTGGGAGAGGAACCAGAGCCTCGTAGCGTGAAGTGTTAATTGCTACGTGTGTAGCTACCCCAGCCCTCTGCTTCCTCGCACGACCCGCAGAGCCCCCAGAGATGGGGCGCAAGGTTTCCTGACAGAAACCCACCCGAGCTCGCACTGACGGTGCCCAGAGCTGCTGTACAAAGGATATAGCTGTTCTTACTGCTGCTTTAAAGACAACGTGCCTCAGTTTCCCCTAAGAGGATATTATTCCCAAGCAGAGACCGAGCTGATCGTTTCCAGACAGCAGCATCTCAGTGTCGGCTTGAACTCAGCTGCTTCCAACACAGGAAAAACCTTACGCGTCTCTACAAAGAAATGCGTTACCCAGCTGAGTCTCAGACCTGCCATCTCCAGGCCTTCGGCTGCAAGTCCCGCTCTTTGCAGCCTCTCCCCACCGCGACGCATGCAACTCCTGGCCAGCAAGAGCTACCACGCGCTGGCTTTTCCTTTCAGCATCTCACAGCACTAGAAATACTCCTCTCAAAGAGGCTGGTCAAAACCAGCTTCTTTGGACCTTCTGCTGTCCCCAGTCCTGGTTTCATCAGAAGCCCTTTTAACCCACCATCTCTGTGGTCCTCAGGAGCAGCAGCCTTATAGAGGATAAAACTCCCTTAAGGGGTGCGGTAACTCCTTGTTCTTTAGGGCTATAAACTCTGGGTCCTACATACCCCTGAAAACCCTACCTCAAATGGAACAGGCCTCCTAATTATATTCTTTGTAGTTATTATTTCAGACAGGTATAAAATAGGTTGGTATAAAAGGAGTCTGAGCAACAGCAAACAAACCTCAGCACCTCTGCATGTCCTGAACCAGACCCATCCCTACCTCCCCAGAAAATAAGATGCACTTTTGAACCATTCAACATCATCTCCGTTAGCAGAAGGCTTGAGAAGTCCTTGCCCTTGAAAAACAGGAGGGGGAGAAGAAAAAAAAAAAAAGAGGAGGAAAGTGTGGTCCAGGTCCTGAGAGGGCAGAATAAGGCAGTTGGGGAAAGGGGCTGGTATTGGGGACTGCCAGCATTTCCCTGGGTTCCCTGGGAAGTGAGATGCTTGCAGGTACCGGCTGTGCCAGCTCCAGACTGACGCGAGATGGTGCTGCTTCCCCAGGCACGGGCTGGGATGCAGCCGGGCAGGGATGCAGCCGGGCAGGGATGCTCCCGAGACCACCCTCCTTGCTGTCCCTCATACTCTTGGCACTGCCCAAAGAGAGGAGCAGATGTAGGAAATGCAGAGGGTTGGGAAGGGGTAGCACAACCAAAGAGCTGGCAGGAGCAGGTACAAGTGCAACTCCCGGTTTTCAGCTCATTTAAAGTCTGTTCATAGAAATAGAGAGAGATGGGTGAATAACTCTATTCCAAAGCACTCTCCACCTCAAGTAGAGATTTGTAGTCGAAGAAGGAAATGCTTAGGTTCAGAGAGAAAAAAAAGTCTGCTTGAAAGTTGAACAAGTCAAAAGATACCGTAAACCAGCTAAACACTATTTTTTGTGCAAGTCAGACATTTGTTCCCAATTTGGGCTTTTAAAGAAAAGTTGGAGAAGGTTTTCCTAATTTTTTGATGAAATTCTATTAAAAAAGATATTTCCATGCAGTTCCCCTGCATGTTTTTCCTTTTGGAAAAACATGGAGCTGAGGATCCTGCAGAGCTCATCAGCAATCTGGCACCCGTGTGTGCCACCCCACGATAACAAACTCAGGCAGGAACATGGGGGAGAAGTGGGGAATAAGCATTTGGAAGAAGATGATTCTGCAGTGAATTTAAAGGGAGTTATCAGCCGCTGCTGGGTAAATCAGCTCGGATAAGATAAGAACCAGAACAAATATTTATTCCAAATTTACACTGACCTAACCCTGAGCGCTTGAGGGTTGAATAATTTCAGTGAACTATATATTTTTGTCAAATCATTTCCTGGGCTTCTTGCATGGGTTGAAAGAGATTTAGCTGGGAAGGATAAATCCTGGCTGCTCATATACTGTTGTCAAAAGGATGGGATGGAAACACAGATAGAAACACTGATAGATGGCAATAAAAATTATCTTTATAGTGTTTCAGTCTGTGCTGTTTCACAATGGCAAAATTAGACCAAGATATCTCCAAGTGATTTTGAATGCCGCCTTCCTCAAAGGGCTCATCTGGCAAAAATGGGTCCCAAATTTTCAGAAAGCTCTTCATGCAAGCCCCCCGCTCAGACAAGCACCCCAAAACACCACCCCTTATCAAAAGTCTCAGCTCAACTCCTCAATATCAGGTCACCCAGGAAATTTGGCTGAGTTTTGTACCACACGGGCTAATTTGGAGATGCTTAAAGAGCATTTCCTGGCTTGCCTGCCCTGCCTAAAGAGAGAACCAGACTTGTCACCTGCACATCTGGCTAAGTGGGGTCCACATCTGTACCTGCAGCTGCAGGCTCTGCTATTCAGCCCCAGGTGCTGGCCTGCAGCAGGTATCTAGCCAAGGTTGGAGGCTGCATCTGAAGGACAGCACCTTCCCCCATCACCACGCCAGCCATCCCTCCCCGGGACAGGCCGGGGTTCCTCTTCTGCCTGCAAGCATCCAGCCGCTGATGCAGTCCTTGTCATCGCAGACACCGATTTGGAAGCTGTACCTGACACAAGGCACAGAAACATCCAGCTCTCGGCTCCTGTCCTATTAGCATTGCCGTTTTCCCTTCGCAGTCCACGTGGGAGACCCTTTTTCACCGGGAAATTTTACCTGCTCTATCTACTGTTCCATCCTCGCAGGAATAAGAGCGCAGGCACGGCACGACAGGAACAAGCAGAAGCCAAGTTTACACAAACAGTGGAGAGCACGACGTAAAGGTTATTTGTGCCTGCGGGCTGCTTTGGGACCCTGTGAAATACGGAGGTCTCGGGCTGACTCGCACTAGACAGAAAGGTCCTGTAACGCTAAAGTCTGCAGCTTTTTCAAGTACCTGAGCAGTGCAGGGGCTGGAAGTGCTACCGAAAACAAGCACAAGGAGCTAGAGCTTGTGGTGCGGTGTTATTCAGCATCTCCCATCCCTTCCTCGTGCCGGACAACAGCCCGATCGCAACTTCTGCTCAAGCAAACGTCCACCCACTCCGCCGAGATCTCTTGTCGCAGTAAACACAGGGCAAAAGTGGGTAAAGACAAAAAACTTGGCATTAACGTGATGTTTTGCATTCAAGTTCTTTATAAGCACTAATTCAGACAACACTGTAAGAGTTAGTCACCTTTTATGGCTAGAGAAAACAGAGCCATGGAAGTCAGGCGACTTATTCAAAGCCACAGACGGAGCAATAGGAGAGCCAGGATTAGAGCCAGAACCTGCTGGTCCTAACACCACAAAGCAAAAAATAACACAGAAACAGGCAAACCTCGCTGGGAAGACGTAAAGTTATACGGGGTCCGGTTTGTGGGACAGGAGAACAAGTGGAAAACACGGGACTGGGATCCATGAGGAGCACGTTCAACTCGGCTCCAACACCATCTCCTCCAGGTGACCTTGGGCAAGTCACCTTCATCCCTCTGCAACTGGGCATGAGAGGGATGGGGAGAAACATCTCCCCTTCGATAATTTTCTTTAGTCTTACCTCTCTTATAGGCAGAAACTGCCTCTTATCGCTTGCTTACGGACAACCTGGATTAATTAGGTGATCCTGGAAGCTACCAGAATACTCTACAACAAAGGGCAAGAAAGCACTGCAATTTCTTTACATTTTCAATGCACCTTTAGATTTCAGGGAGGAACTAAATGTTCCTTCAATACCAGAAGGTCTTGCTAAAGGGATGGCAACTGAGAGAGAGGCAATGAGTTACAACTGGACTCACAAAGCTGGCACAAAGCAGCAGCCAGAGCGTGCGTTTGCATGTATATAAACACATCTCTCCGTGTGTGCATACACGCGTACGGACTGTGGATGAGCAGGGCAGGGGTGGAGCACATAAACTTGGGGAGAGATAAAAATCAAATAAAACCCCACAAAAATTAACAAGGGGAAAAAAGCATTTTACTCAAACAAAGAAAGTCATTTTGCAGCCACCAATATTTTTTTTTCCCCCCTTTCCCCTCTCTTTTTTTTTTTTTCTTTTTTTTTTTTTTTTTTTTGAAGTCGGCATTGTGCGGAGCCGTGTTCCTTTTCAAGATTTCAGATGTCGTTGTGTCCAAACGAATCCCATTTTGGCACAATCAATGCCTCTCCCCGCTCGTTATTACCTCCAGCCCTTCGGAGCAGGCAGCGCCGCTGGCAGCCCTCCAAGCCCCAGGCAGGCAAGGCTGCAGAGCCCGCACCCCTCCAAAATGCGCAGCGGAGGTAAGCTGGAGAATGTCACCTACACCTGGGTAATTTTTAATTTTCTTTCTTTTCCCTATACTGTTAAATCACCTCCAGCTTATTTGTCTGGCTAGAGGTTAATGAAACACTAATGATGTTAATGAGCCTTTCATGCTGCAAGTTTTTTCAAGAAAGAGATATAATAGCTGTTTTCCTTCCCTTTTAATCTTTTTCATCATTCGGGAGTTGCAGGGCCAAAGCAATTAGCGACTCACGCGGCTCTGTCTCCCCTCCCGGTCACAGCCCAGTGGGGCAAAGAGAAGAAACCTATTAAAGCCCCTTCGCATGTCCACAGGTGAGGAGCTGGCAAGCTGATGCAACACGCTGCTTTAGCCAGAAGGCAAAACGCTATTCGGGGGAAAAACAAGGGGAATTAACAATCTGGAGCTGTCGGGAATGGCGAAGTGTCGCCATTAGCCGTGCGCCGTTGGTTAGAGAAGGCAAGACAGGTGAACTTCAAAAGGTTAGAGGAGGTTTGGGTAGGAGATCTCTCCCCATGAAACCGCTCAGCGGAGGAAACCCACCCCGTTTTGGTTTTCATCCCCGGGAGCTCTGATTTCGGGTGCATGACATCCCTCTGGACCGCAGCCAGCCAAAAATCCACCCTTCCTTCCCAGCTCATTTTGTTTAAATACAAAAAGTGGGGAGGGGAAAAAAGACACAGCAAGAGAAAAACCTAAAAGATTCAGAGAAATGGCTGCTCAGGAAATCGCTCTATACCCTGCTGCCTCAGATACCAGAAAGTATTTCTTTATCTTTCTCTAATCCCCTCAAACACAACCACCACGCTAAAAAAAAAAAACACCCCACCGGTCTCAGCCCATTTTACAGATGGCTCGTCCCGCGCTGGGCAAGGAGGACACGAGCCGGGGGTGCCCCTCGCCACGCCGAGCCCCCCGCTGCCACCGCGCTCCTTGGCGTGCCGGGAGGTGATGCTGCCTCTGCTTTTCTTGATGGATGCATCGGTGCCAAAGGGCACACAACTAAATTACGAGCTGGCACTTACAAGGAGTGAGGGCTCTGGCTTGTGCTTCCATTAGAGGGTATCTATCTGCATTTAAAGCTGTGGAGCTCTGATAAGGAGAAGGGAGGAAGCTAGAGAGACCTCAAAAAATTGCCTGGACGAACTCCGAGATAAGACTTTTCAGACAGACAAAAAAGCCTGTCCTGATTTATAGAGCTTCGTCCGTCCTTGACAGTACCTCTGGAGCTCCTGATCTCGGCTGTAAAAAAAGAAAGTTCCATCAGAAATGTATGTTCTGCCCCCAAACTATTTATCCAGACAACCTGTCAACCTACCACAGCCAGATCCTCTCTTGACACGGACAAGGCAGCAACACAATCGGCCGCCTTTTATTTTTACCCTCTCCTCTCCCCTGTTCTTACTAATCACAGATGCTTTGTCCGCTCAATAATAAAGATCCTGGCTGCCTCAGTTTCCATTTTTTTGTTATCGTGCCTTTCAGCCGGCATGTTTATTTATGACTGCTACAAAGCGCTTTCACGGAAAGATGCCATTAGGCTGGAATGATGCTCCCTTGACATTGAGATCAGAATCTGCACAGACGCCACGCAACAACTCATCTTTATGTTTGCCTACTTGTCTTAATTCCTTTTCTTTTTTTTTTTATTATTATTATTATTATTATTATTATTATTATTATTATTATTTCCGTTGCAAGGGCTGCCAGGGAGGGAGAGGCAGAGGGGCACTTGCAGCACAAAGATAGGAAGCAGCTCTGACTGAGGCCACAGATGGTATGGGCTGGCTTGGCTAATTCTGCCCTCTTTCAGGGCAGCTGTTGGCACGCACGCTCTTAACAAGCCCATTAAGAGAATAGGACCCCAGACTGACAAGGGCGCAGTAATGGATTCATTCTCGCTCACGACGTGCATGCTACGGCAGGAGCTTCCGCAGCAGAGATGGAGACCTGGGGAAAGACTGATTTGGGGCGGGGGGCAAGGTGCACGGCGGTGCCCGCTTGCCCTGTGTCGAGCCCGGGGAGGGCACTGCTGGGTTAAGACCTCAAATCCAGCAAAACCCTGTGCTCAGCCTGCCCTGATGGGTTCACCGGGTCTCTCTGCTTACAAAGCCTGACTTGTCATCGAAAAAGAGGAGTAGCCGCTCGTTGCGATATCATTCGCGTGACAGCCACATGACGGTGACTTTAACACGCTCTCCAGAGCCCCTACGACCCCGGCAAGCCCTGCTCCTTCTCCCTTCCTCTGGAAACTCCTTGCAGACCTCATGCATCAGCACGGGACACGGCAGAGCTCTCCAAAGGCATGCAAACACCAATGAGGTCTTCCCAATCTGCTTAGCAGATTGGGTTCAAAAAAAAAAAACCAACCCTGCTGCATAGGAGCCAGCTGGCCCCTCCGCTTCCCAGCTCTCATCCACGCTGGAAGCTGGGCCCTGGGACATGCTCCCTTTCCATCCCCCAAACGACGGCGTGCTCTGCCCGCCACACTCGTGCGAGATGCTGGGGCAGACAAAGGGAGGGTTTTGTATGATCTGGCATCTCTTTCAGCTGTTAGCCAAGGCGCGTCCTTCCCGGGCATCGGCTCTCTAATTAGTTCTATTGGTTTCAACAGTTCGGCGGGCTCGGTGAATGTAATATTTAACACCCTAGAGGGAAGCCTTTCACGCCGATGCCTCTTTCATCATCTCTGCCCATCTGGTGCTCACTTTAAGCTCGCAGAGCACCACCTGCTTGGAAAACAATGAACTCGTGTGGTTCCCCGGCTCCTCCGGACCAGCCGGACCCTCTGGGAAAGGCACGTGGGAGCAAGCCTCCCCATGGCAGCAAGCCTTGACGCCCATCGTCTATGTCATGTGTTCATTCAAAAAGCAATTATTATTGCGTGTTTATACCGCTACCCGTCAAGGATGCCAATTCAAAGGGAGCAACGCAATTTTTCCCTCTGTGACTTGCTCCAGAAGAGCTCATGACATGCACACCACGTCCGCAGGGACGGGGAGGCGGGGGAGCAGAGGCTCTTGCGCTCCCCCCTTCCTCAACGGCTACAGCCTCACCATCACCATCTTTCTCAAATTAATCAAGGATGAAGGATGGATAACTGGGTAAGGGCGGTTAGCACAGCAAGGTATGAAAGGATCGGTGGTGCAATTCCACAGCGGCAACAGGCAGCGGGTGTTGTAGGTGTGGTGACAGCCAGGAGCGGGGTGTCAGGAGCCCCGCTGCAGCGGGCGATGCGATGTGGCCACGGACATCTGCACCATTACAGCCTCTCTAACAGGTCTGAGCAGAAATGGGAATCGAGCCCATAAAAACCATTTGCTTTCTGCAGCCACAGCACCACGGCTGATGTTCGGAGACATCACTGCGTCTGGAAATTATTAGATTCCTTCCAGTGACTGACACCTGCTAATAACCTGGAAGATGGGTAGAGGATACTCACATTGTCATCTCCAGCTATCTACAACTTCATTTTCCATCATCTTTGTCACTCAAGGACAGCAGCAAAGGATATTATTGCTACTGGTATTGTTATTGTTATTATTTAAGCCATGCAGCCACAAATCTGCAGGTATCTGGGCTGGGCTGGGCGGACGCGTTATACCCGATAGATTCTCCTTCAGATCGGAGTGAAATTTATTGCGAGGATTATGTATAATGTATTTTTCTATTAAATTAAATGAAGCCTCCCTTTACAAAGTTCAGGGTGTTAACCAACAGCTGGAAGGACGGTGGTTTTAACCTCACGCTTAGCCACAGAGTCAGCCGCACAGGGAAGATGGATGGATGGATGCTCACTCTCAGGGAAATACAATAATCTCCTCTCTTCGTAATGCTGAGCTGTATTTCTGGGCCTCCTGCCTCTCCGCACAAAGCCTATTAGCCACTCATCAGCGCTAAAATAAATAAATAAATAAATAAATACGCCAGCGCACAACAGTGCCAAGGGCAGGGAAGTTAAAGGACATTATAACTCTTTAATTACATCAGTCTTGGAAAGAAAAGAGCTGTCGTTCCCTCCTTCTTCCCTCCAGGGAACACTTGATATCTACCTTGGCCAGAGCCCCCTTAGGAAAGTTGTCGCAACATATGTCTCCCCTGCGATTCATGCCAGGGATGGGTTTAGTCCTGTATTAATATTCCCCACCCAGTATTTACTGTGCGTGCGTACACACACAGATAGACACAAACACACCTTTCATCTCCTGCCTTGAAAGGAGGGGGGGGGAAAACCTTAGTTAAGCTTTCAAGATAAGAGAGTCATGTGCAAGTCACTGGCTTTAGCCTGCGGGGAGGATTTTCTTCTGAGAGCGCCTTAAGGAGAGTCGCAACGTGCGATTGCAAAGAAACAAGTCCTCGAGGGACTGAGGACCCTGCCCTGGGGGCAGCCACCGAGATCGACACCGGTTAAATACAAGCAGTCATCACACCACGCACAGCCCACCGTGTACCGCCCCGGGATGCCGAGGATGCAGAGAGCCATCAAAGAGCATCCCGAGAGCTTGGAGTGTTTTTTCAAATAAGCACGTTTTTAAATACATTTCTCCCTGACAAAAACATCCTTTGTAGAAATGAAAACGGTTGTCAAAAACCCATCGCCCACCTCCGAAAAGATCCCATTACATTTCTGTACTGAACTTCTTTTTTATCAAGAAAGTTATTGAAATAGTGATGGAAACAGCCAATAGCGCTTTCGATTAAAAATGTATCACAGCGTTTTGTGATTTAAAAGCAAACAAAGAAGAAAGGCAACATGAAATGTTAATGTGCACATGAGTGGGTTTGATTTCTGTTTGCTGTTTGTTTGTCAAACATTTTTGACTATCAATTAATTATGAAAACCTGGCCAGAAAGCTGGAGCCTGATCTGCACGCCCCGCGACTCAAGCGAGCATCACCGTTCCCGCGAGAAGGACGCACAATTGAGGTTGCGGAGCGTGGCCACCGCTGGCAATCACAATTTCCCCACCGAGCACCAGGCTACGGGATGGTTTCTGCAAGGTCTAATTTGGCTGCGTGGAAGAGCAGCGAGCGATCGTCCTTTCACCCCTTTAGAACCAACGCCAGAGACCGATGGGGCTGCTGCTCATCAACAGCTCCCTGGTCACCTTGGAGGCAAGGCCATCGCTCTGTGTTGTCAGAGCCATGTCACGAAGCCCAAGATATCTTGTGCAGCGGTCTCTGCCACTGAAGGACACACAGCACTAGAGATGGGGCAGCTCCCATAAGGGCTCTGCAAAGGGAAAGGATCGGGAGGTGCCTGGGTCAGCCCCACACCCTTCGCTTCTGCTGCATTTTCCAAAGCACCAACATTTACTCCAAAAGAAAGGAAAAAAAAAAAAAAAAAAAAAAAGAAACCATACGAGCCGAGGCAGGTGAATAAGGAGATATGGCAGAGTCAGGAGGCAATGGCCCAAGGGACCCATTAACAAGATTCCTCCCACACAACCTCCAGGAGCCCAGACCATCAATAAAACCGGCTCTCTTCCCCAGCCAGCCTTGCGTGGCTCTGAACTTTCCGGCTATAGGCTGCAGATTGGATTCTTCCGTCATCACCATAAAAACAGATGAATTGTCCACGGCTGAGGGACCTGTGATAAGACAGGACCCTTTAGGCAAGAAGGCACACTTCATAAAACCAGCGCTGCCTTTCAGCAAGGGCTGGCCTCGTGCTGCTGGGGTGGGCGCCTGGTCCCACACGCTGCAGCAAACTCCCCCCCATGCTTTTCATACCGAAAAAAGAGGGGCTGGAGATCACCTCTTGCAACCCAGCAGCTCAACGTGGCTATCTACTGACACAGCACATCCCAGGGTGATGCCTGCATCGCACGCTGCCTCCGTCCCTCCCTTGCCAGGCTGTGCGAGGAACTCCCTCGCCCAAAATCTCTTGGGAACAGCTACAGACCCTGCCCTGCCCTTTGCTGCAGGAGCCCAAAGCCATTTCACCACTGGCTTTTCCACTTTAGCAGCAGGCAGCTAGTCCTGCATGGGCTGGGAAGGGTGCACGACCCACCCCAGCCATGGGTACGTGTCTGCTGTGAGCTTCCCAGGAGGTGTAACGAAGCATCGCCCTGCTAGCACCCACGCTGCCAAACCAGGGTTGGTGCCAACGAGGCCCCAGATGGGACATTTCTCTCTTCCCACAACTCTGGAACAAATAAGGGACCCCAGTAGCATTGCTGGAAACCACAATCCCAGGCAGGACAGCCATGAAGAAAGTCTTTGAAAACCGGCAAGAAGCTAGAGCAGACAGAGCCCGGGTTCTGCAATGAAAGCATTTCTTCCTGTTTTGTTTTGCTTTGCATTCTCATTGCCAGGTTCATTATCAGGGCCCTTATTCCTGCACACGCTTCCCATTTTTCTCCCTCCTATCTCTCGGCGTCCAACGCAGCAGCCTGTATTAGTTTATGTTAACAAGCTGTGGCAGCAGTAATCCTGGCCCCTCCGGCTCCACCGCCCGTTTTGCTGACCAGGCACATTGTTTTGCCTCTGCTGCCTGAGAGTTCCCACCTCGGGGTGGTTCCTGGTCCCCTGAACCTTCCTCCACCTCAAACCCAAGCATCCCTGCAGGAATTACACTGGGAAATATCCTGTGTCAAATGTTCTGACCACACTGTCGCTGGTCGGTGATGGAGTTGCAAAATGTGAGCTGCAAAAACATTTTGTCTGCCCCGGTGCTGCCCCTGCAGAGTGCCAAATGAATGGCAAAGCTTGTTTTCTCCCCAAAACAGAGACTTTTCTTCTCTGCTGCCGCACTGCAGAAACAACGTCATCCCCGTGGCCCCAGCGTGATGGGGGCTCCCATGTGCCGTGCAGCATCTCCTTCCCACCCCACCCCACCCCTCCAATCTGACAGCCCGCATTTGTCTTTTCAGCTTTGACTTCCTCCTCGGCCCAGGTTGACAGCAAACAACACTTGGAAAAAGAAGATGAGGAGGGGGAAAAAAAATAAAAAAATAAAAAAAAAAGGCAGGCACAAGGCAGCTGCTGTGGCGGAGGGGGCGAGGAACAGAGAGAGATTTCAATTACTGCTCCGCTCCAAGGGCACGGCAGCACAATCGAGCCGCCCGACGTGTCCAGGAGGGAAAGGGAGGGCGAAAGGCAGGGGAGCTTGGCCGCTGCCCCAAAAGCGGGGTGCCTGGGCTCAGCCCTTCTGCCGCGGCACCTCTCGCCGCTGGCACGAGTTTGCTCTTCGTCGCATCAAAGCCCGTCTCCCCACGCAAGCCCAGCTACCAGGGGCTGGGTGCTGGAGCCTCTTTACCTCCCCTCCCTTCCCAAGCACGAGCAACCAGACAGCCTGAGGCAATAAAATAACCCTCCATGCTACCGCTCCAGCCCAGCGCCGCACGAAGCCACGTGCCACCGCACCAAGACTCTATACGGAGCCCCGCTGTGCTAATGGCGGGTCTGGTTTTAACGAGCGGTGCGTGTGCCGCTGATTAACAGCGTGGCTCTCCGAGGCCAAAGAAGAAAAGAAATTCGGTGTAAGACTGCAAACAATTACCTTTTAGATAATCACTATTTTACAGTCCAGACGCACGCATAAATATTGCATAATGCTGGGGCTCAGCACATAATTGTCAGATATTATTCAAACCGAGTCACTACTTTATTGGCAAGAGCTGTGAGCTTGTCACATCTCAGGGTCAGCGACTGGACGGCTGAAGGATTTTCAGGGAAAGCTCAGGTAATGCAAGCAGCGGATCAGCCGTTCCCTAAACTGCTCAGCACCGATCTTTGCAAAGCTATCTCACATTCACAAGCCCGAGGAGGCACGAGCCCGTGTGCATACAGAGACCGGCAAGCGAGGCAGCGGGGACAAGTAGAACACAGCCAGCTTTCCAGGGCAGTATTTGCGACCGAAGCCCCCGCAGTGCAGTCGTGAGGCGGTTTGCAGGGGCACGAACACACGCAAGAGCCGCGGAGCCTGCTTGCCCGCAGATGGACGCCTGCACATCACGAGGAAGATGCTCCTGCAAGAGCTCGTGGCGCCGGGGGCTGAGCTCCAGCCACACGCCGCTTTGGACAGGTCTCCTTCCCTTTTCTCAGCCGAAGCTGTTTTGTTTGCAAACCATCTGCTCGGCACCCCGCCGCGGCCGGCAGCGGCGAGAGGGCCCAGATGGACAGGTTCTTTGATAATTCTTTAAAACGAAGCACCCAAGCACAACGGCACCATATGCCGAAGGGCCGGCCAGCTCGGAGAGCTGTCGCACAACCCTCCCTCCTTGGCTCCGGCCGTGCAGGCAACGTGCCATGCAGGCAGCGTGCTGCCCGGACCCCGGCGCGCTCCCTTCACCTGCCGAGAGCTTGCAAGCATTTCCTGGGGCCGCTTTGTCTCTGCCAAAGGCAAAGCCGCCAGAAATTCAAGCTCCTGGGTGGTCTCCAGCCTGCGCACCTTGCACACCAGCTCCCCATCTCCTTCAGCTTTCCAAGACAGAACATGGGGTAAGAAGAGGCAGGTGGAGAAGATGAGGCTGCTTCCTTTGCAGAGTCACTTTTTGGCCCCGGTTCACAGGTAGTTTAAATGCAGACACCTATACAATTACTCTGCACAACAACCAGGGCTGGACTTGGCTCAGAGCATCTCACGGACAAGCTCGGTGGCACAGGAGAAAGCCAGCTGCTTACGGGCAATAAACCCCTGCCTGGAAGCGCAGCTTCTTCCCACTACAAAAGCTCGGCTTCACCTCCAAAGGCTCAGGTCTCCCAGTTTTGCTCTGGCACTCTGAGAAACTTTCTCATTAGAAGGAAAAGGTAGTCCGAGATTCCTGCACCATCGCAGGAACTGGGGCTTTAAGGAAATAAAACACCTTGCAAAACCCATGCCACAATCAGATGAATTTTGATACAAGCTGCAGTGAAGGATGGCTCTGTGGGATTTCAGATAAATAAAGGCACAAAGGCCGGTGAGATTGGACTGACATCTTTCAGGCTATGCTTTCCTGCCCCTGCGCCTTGAATATCAAATATTTCCCGTTGCCAGCAGCCCTGAACCCCAAGCTCTGGAGAGCTGGGTGGAAGGGACTGAATCCCAAGGCGGAGATAACAGGAGCTCCCCCAAAGCCTCTGCTCTGGAGATGCCAGCGCAAGAGAAACCCCTTACCGAACAAATTGCAGTGCCGAGGATCCCGGCTGCGGTCCCAACACTGTGGTCCTAGCACAGGACTCTCACCCAGCTCGTTAGCAGGCAGGGATTGCAATATCAAATAACGGGGCCTCAGTAACCTGACGACCCAGCTCCTGAGCTGCCAGCATCACCCCAGGACACTATTCTCAATAAAGATCCGTGGTGAGTGTCAATAAGGAAAGAGATTACATCGGCTTCTAGAAAGAGTATGAAAAAATGAGTCGGAGCAAAGAAAAGCTGCTTTAGAGTATGAACGGCTGCCAGGCACCTGCATGCAGCTAAGCAGGGTCTGCAGGAGCATGCTGCTTCCCCGGAGGCCCGGGGGATCGCCCGAGCTGGAGGACAGCATGGGATGAGCGAGAGATTAAAGGGGTTCGGGGCATCCTTCCTCTGCTTTTAGCCCTCTTGCCTGGCTGAAAGGAGCCAGAGATGGAGCACGGGGTGATGGGGAGAGGACCTCCCACACCAACGCCTCCTCAGCTCCTCTTCTCGAGAAGACTCGCATCTCATCTGGCGTGCGGTTGATGAGGGCTTTTGTTAACACAAATCACACGTGCTGCCTCCAACAAAGCCTGAACCATGGCCCACAACTGAAGAAAAGTAACTGTGTATGTTGATAACTTTATCATCTGACAAGACACACGTGAAAAGCTTCTCTTTTGCTAATGATACGCTGCAGAGGCGCTGAGCTGAGGCGGGACAAAGCACCCGGCCGGATGGCAATGAAGAACAACAAATAATGCACAAAATCAGCCCCGAGTTCCTTTCAGCAGCCCTTGATCAAGCAGCGCCCCACCAAATAATGAAAATCTTGCTCTATTGTATCGATGCAAATCACACGCGCCGCTTGAAAGCTCGTGCATTAATAACTTATCTGTTGGGCCAATACGAAAAAGAAGCATCGCATTATCTTGTCCACTTAACCATTAGAGCAGCTCTGAAGTGCATGCATTCACCTCCTACGATGCTCGCGGCTTCCAGCTCTGCTCCCAAGTACCGCGTTTGCCACCATACCATCCGGACAGACGGATGCGGGACCCATCCCGGAGCCACGCGGCGAGTGAACGGGCGCAGGACCAGGTCTGAAGCCGTTAGGGATAACTACCACAACCGCCCTGCCGCTGCCTTGGGGAAGCTCTGAGCATCAAGAAACCCATGTTTACACCCTGAAGGTCCAGCAGCCTTCCTGCCGCCTGTGTTTCTTTAAGGCCAGCCAGCAAAGGATAACGTTATCCAGCCGGAATGGCACGGGGGAATTCAGGTAAGCAGACTGTAATTAACCGAGCTGGCACGTCGCCACGTCCGACAGATGTAGAAATGCACCTTGGGAGGAGGAAAAGGAGAAGGGAGAGAAGAGCAGAAGAGGAACGATGGCAGAAGAGGATGCTGCTCCCTGCCCACGTGCCCTGGGGCTGGAGCAAAATCCCCTAGGAAATGCGGGCAGAGAGTTTCAAAAGCGCACTGATAGCGGGTAGGAGCTGGAATTTGGTTGTCCAGCATCCTCGGGCAGAGATGGCCAACAGCTCAGGTGCTTGGAGTAGGAAACGGGGAAATTTGTGCTCCTTAGCTCAGGAGGCTCAAGCCACAGCTTTGCTGTCAGGCGCATCATGCCTGGCTTTTGGTAAGCAACCAGAAAGCAGGATTTGTATGACTGACCTGGAGCCAAGCAGCAGTAACCTCCTTCCAGCCCAACTAACTCCCACGTCAGTCCCATTCCTTCAGAAATAGCTCATAAGAAATTCGCCCAGGCAAATGCCCACAAATGCATGTCCTTGATTTGTTCTGCTTTGGCCTGTCTCACGCCGGCACCCACACCTCCAAATCCTGCAGAGACGAACCTCTCCATCCCACCATGCCCAAGGTGACAGTCCTGAGCCCAGACAACATCACTTGAGCACAGCACGGGCGTAAGAGCAGCGCTGCCCCGGCAGGCAACCCAACCTCGAACGGCAAGGCACGACTTTTTCCCTTTCTCTTTTTGCTTTGTTTGATAATTTGACTTTTCCCTGTTCTGCCTTGTAATCAGATTGGCAATGAATTACAGCAAGGGTGGCTCCGCTCGTTTCAGATGTCAGAGCCTGCAGTAATTGCGGCACCCACTTAAATTTATGTCAACGGGAGAAGCCTTTGTAGGGAAGGGAGCTCACCCTGCCAGCGCCGAGCCCGGGAGAGCCTTCGCTCATCATCTCCAGGGTCTTGCTCCTGCCTTCCCACCCGGCATACAGGCAGCACGCTGCCGAGCAAAGCTCCCCTTCGAACGGGAACATGTTCCCCAGCTCAGTCCTGCTCCAGGAGCCCGTCCAAAAAGCACAGCAGCCCTGGCCACCCTGTCCTGCCTGCCTGCAGAGGCTCTCCACACCCTGCATGCCTTAAACCGAAAAAGCAGATGCTTGCTCTGCACACAGACTCCCGAAATCTTCCAGAACAACTTCAGCACACGCTTCCCCTGCCTTCTCCTCTCACAGAGACAGCCTCAGCTCAGCATTTCAAGACATTTCGCCTCTGCAGGGATGTGCCAGGAGAGGGAAGGAAGCCGGCGGGGGAGCAGAAATCATCCCGGCTGCGGGAAATTTTGCTCTCCAGGTGGGAGCTTTGCCCATCTGCAGCAGCAACGGGGATGGCAGGGGCTGGGCGCGGGAGCACGGCGTCCCGCAGGTGGGACTTCTGCGCTGGCGCTTTGCCACAGCTGCTGTGCCGAGCCCAAGGGCACCCAGCTGCTGGAAACGCTCCGACGGAGCTGCCAGCAGCTCATTATCCTGCAGGAGCAGGACCCGGGCTGGGGAAAAGGGGTCCGAAGAAAGATGGTCCAAGAGTTTCCCAGGAGGTCACCTCCCCCCTGCCACCCCCCCCACTTCAAGCAGAGTGACACTGGAGGGGACCGGGCACAGGAGGAGGATGAAAAGCCTTATAGGCATCCTGGCCATGCAAGAGGTTTTGCAAGCACCAGTCTCCGAGTAGTAACATCCCCGTCGCCAGCTCTGCCCCAGAGCCACCAAAGGCTTCGCAACGTCACATCGTGCGCTGTCACCCGGTCAGAGGCTCCTTGTACAACAGCAAAACACCCGTCTCCTCCCCTGTGAGCACAGGTCCAAGGGGACTCATGGGGCAGCCGGACCCTTCCCCAGCACCGGAGCCTGCTCGGCCCCTGCTTTTCCCAGGGGTGGACACGGAGGGGTGGTCCCACACGGGTGGGAGCTCCAAGGGCACAGGCAGGACAAGGCTCATCTGCACCCTGGCATAGTGGCACATGGGCAGGGGTGGTCCCTTGCAGGTCCCTTGCCTCCTCTTAGAATCATAGAATCATTAAGGTTGGAAAAGACCTCTAAGACCAACCGTCAACCCAACACCCCCATACCCACTCCACCACATCCTTAAGTGCCTCATCTACCCGTCTTTTAAATACCTCCAGGGATGGTGACTCCACCACTTCCCTGGGCAGCCTGTTCCAAGGCCTGACCACTCTTTCAGGAAAGAAATTTCTCCTAATGTCCAGTCTAAACCTCCCTTGGCGCAAATTGAGGCCATTTCCTCTCGTCCTATCGCTGTTACTTGGGAGAAGAGAGCGACCCCCACCTCGCTACAACCTCCTTTCAGGTGGTTGTAGAGCGCGATGAGGTCTCCCCTCAGCCTCCTCTTCTCCAGGCTGAACACCCCCAGTTCCCTCAGCTGCTCCTCATAAGGCTTGAGCTCCAGACCCTTCACCAGCTTCGCTGCCCTCCTCTGGACACGCTCTAGCACCTCAATGTCCTTCTTGTAGCGAGGGGCCCAAAACTGAACACAGGATCCGAGGTGCGGCTTCTTCTTCTACATGGGAAGGATGCAGCCACCTAACTCCAGCTGGAAGAGTGGATGGGGAGAAGCAGCAGAAACCTCACAGGTCAGAAGAGTTTCCAGCCACCCGAGTGTCACATTTGCTATCGTACTGCCTCCTCTTCCCCGGGCCTCTCCAGAGAGCTCCCATCCACATTGCAAACGGGAAGCTGTTTCTGAGGAGCAGCATAGGTTAAAAAAAAAAAAAAGGAAAAAAAAAAAAAAAGCCAAAACCCACAATGCCAAAAACAAACATTGCAAAAGACAGAACACATCAAATATTAAAGGAATCAAACTCCTCCTGTCAGCAAGGAGGACACAGAAACTGTTCCCAGATGTGGCAGGGCTGTCACCTTCTCTGATCCACTCGGCTTCAAACAGCTTGTCAGAGGGATGTTCGCGCTTTCGGGGTCCCTAACCCCCGTGCCTCTCCCACCCTCGGCTCCCTTGGAGGGCCGGATCCTTCACTGGTGTAAATCAGCCTGGAGCTGCCACAGAGAGAGCTCTCCTGACTGCTCACGCAGGCTCACGGCAGCTTTCACCGGCAGCAGCAAGTGCCGGTCACTAAAAAGGAATGGAGTGAGAGATTCCCGGAGGGGACAATTCCCAAAACGTTTGGCCAAGAGAGCTCACAGGGGAGGGCACAGCACCCTTCACGCCCCAGGCACCCGTTCTGGCGTGCACTGGTGAGGACCTCCTGGAAGGAGATGCTCGCGCCCACAGGGTGCGCCCGAGGGACTGCAGCCCACGGGCAACCCACGCCGGGGCAGGGACACCGAGGGACGGCAGACACAAACCATTTTGCTCATGGCCTCCATCTCCTGCACTGCCCTTCCCCTCACCGGAGGAACGGGAACGGACCGTGTGTGACCCACGGTGAGAACAAGGGCAACCGGGATTAGGAAACAGGCTTAAGAAGCCCCTTCTTGCGGTAGTACCCCACGGGTGAAGGGTACGTGGGCGTTTTGCTCACTCTAGGGGCAGGGCTGTCCTCCAAGGAGGATTTAGGCTCTTAATGGGGAAGCAGGAGATGCCACAGCTGGATCCCAGTTGAAAAGCAGCCCCTTGCCCCGTGTATCCATCCCCGGCAGCTCCCACCTCCCCAGCCTGCGCGGCTCCCGGCACAGCAGCAGCTCAGAGCCTGGATCCTGACCACCACCACCCCGGCACGGGCACACGGGGAACGAGAGAGCAGCCCTGGGCTCTCCCTCCCCTCCCACCCCGTCCCTGGCACCTTGCACCACGGCTGCAATGTCCTTGATAAGAGGTGGCACGTAAAGCAACCCTCGTTCTGCAAGGGGGAAAAAAATGAGCTGTTTGGGACCGGTCCCAGTAGTTGGGCCATTTCTCCAACCACCTGATCTCACCTTCCCAGGGCAAATATTAAATATCCCAGCTGCCTGGAAACAGGCACTCTCACATAGGGTACTCTTCTACCTGGACATAAAACAGCCATGCAAAGACCTGTAGGCACGCTGCCCTTGACTCCCAGGGATGCTAACTCTGCATCTCAGGGTGATCTCCAGCCACACATAATTACATTCACAGTCCAGATTCAGCACCTCGGTATTTTGCATCATTGCCTGAGATTTGACCTCCAAATCTGGTGCTTTCCGAGCCTGTGAACTTCATTTTTGCTCACGGTTGATGCCAGGAATATTAAAAAAAAAAAAAAAAAAAAAAAAACAAACCCCAAAACCACAACAGGCTTTGCAAGGTAGCCGCGTGCCAGGTTCATCCGTTCCCAAACTTATTCAAAGTTCCGTGAAATCCCTCCCTCCCTCTCCCCGCAACACACAATCTGCCTCCCCTCCCTCCCAGACCCCACCAGAGACCTCTCCGACCTTCCCCCTCCGCAGCCTTTGCCCCCATGGCACAAAGCTGCCCGAGGGTGCAAAATAAAGTGGTATTGGATTGAACCACCATCGGCAGGGCACCGTCTGTGCCTTGCCTCTCCCCGCGGCCTCTGCCCGTGCCGCAACCTTTTATTGCGGCAGCAAATTGCTAATGGCCCGGCGGTTAGGCGCGGAGATGATATTGGCTTTCCCATCGAAAAGCAGCTTTGCAGCCATTTCCCCAGGTCTCTGCTGAGCGACGGCAGGTCCCATTTAGCAGCCACGTGAGCGGATGCCGGGGGAACCACGACCCGGGAGCTCCTTCCAGCACTAATTTAGGCACATTAAATATTCAGTAACCCCCAGAATAAACACGCACGAGATCTCATGGCCCTCTGGGACTCCCCGGCAATGGGTTCAAGCAGGGATCTCATCTGCCCAGTGATGCAGCGCCAAGATGGGGTAAGAGGTGCCAACAAGGACAAGGAAAACCAGCTTTTTGCTGCCCCAGCATTGGCAATACCCCAAGCCGTGGGCTCTGTCAAGGCCTAATGAACAATTTTCAGAGTGTCCAATGTCCCCAAAACAGCTCTTCCGAGAGGAACACCAAGCCCGAGCGGCTGCACTCGAGGGGGTGCCCGCCTGCAGAGCCAGCCCCGGGACCTCCCTCCCCCCCTCTCCACCCCCCGTTTTAACTTTTTCCAGAGCACAAAGCGCTCTGCGCTCTAATCAAGGGAGCTCTAATGTGGTAATGCCAGTAAATTGTAATTAATTTTTCCCCTAATTGATGCGTGGGAATATCCGGGACCCTCATTCTCCTGCCTTCAATTCCTTTATAAATATATGATTTGACAGGTTAATTTGAAAGTAAAAGTTCGGTTCTTTACAGCAATCCAAGCAGAAGCCCCAGAACACAGCCTGCTGTCTCGCTACGTGAGGCGTAATGAAAAGGGTTGAAGTTAGGTTACAGTCGTCATCATCATCATCTTTTTAATTTCACTAATTTAATTTCTGTGCCCCCCCTTCTCGGAAGATAATAAAAGCTTCATTTCACAGTCCAGGAAATTTGGCAGCAAAAGGTGACAGACAGCCAAGGAAAGATGGGAAAGACGTATAAGAAGGGTGCGCTTCCTTCAAAGTTAAAACACGGTGTTCAGCAGCCCGGAGAAGGGCAGAGGAGGGCAGGCAGGACACGGCAGCATTAAGAAACATCTTTCCCAAGGTAGCAAAGTGAAATCAGGCAACACTAATGATGGTGCTCGGTGCCAGAGGGTGCAAAAGCACCCTGCACCGGCAGGTAAACACACGACAGCTCGCTTGATTGCTATCCCCTGCAGAAGCGCCCGGTCACCTTCCAGGAGCTTTAATGAGTTTATAGGCGCTGTCTTGCCAACATTAGGCTTTTTCGGGTTGAAACCCATCAAGTCTGAGACTATTTTTTCTACCGGCCACAGCATGGCACCGCTCCCACCCAGCGCTGCTCCTCGCAGAGCCCCAGGGTCCTTGCACACAAATGCAAACCACTCCCGAGGGCAGTGGGGGAAACATCTCAAACGCCATCACATGAAAGATTTCAAAATCTTTCTCCACTTGTTCCTAATTAGAAAGGAAGCATCAAAACCGACCCTTTTAATAAGAAGAAACAACCCGTTTTGATATATTTAACCTTTCTAATGAGAAGTTGCATTGAAACATCCCCTTTCCAACTTCTTGCATGAGCTTCAGCGCTCTTTCCCACAATCTCCACGGGGCTCCAGCCTGCAGCTTCAGGTCTGGCATCGAGTCGGTCTGGAAAAGCTATCCCCATCCCCTGCATCCCCCAGCACAAGGGCTCCTCGCCTCGCCATTCCCATGAGGGTTACGATAAAAGCTCAAGGAGCTGGGGAAAGAATGGACTATTCACCAGGGGAATTGCAAAGGATAAATAAATGCGAGCCTTAGACGAGGATGACTGGCAGAGAGTCGAACTTCAATACCGGCTGCCGGGGATGTTTACTGGAAGCAGATCTGGACTAAGCAAAGCATATGGGAATACTGTTCCTCCAGAATCAACACCAGTGCTGTCTCTCGCCAAGCTACGTTTTGGGGCTTAGGGGACTTTTTTGGGTGGAAATCTGCAGGAAAATGTGATGGGGAATGTAAAAAGCATGCCTAGATTTATGTCCCTATCCTGCCAAAACGATGTTCAAGCAGTACATTTTGCAAAATCCCTGCTCCCGTTTGCTAACCGTGTCTCTCCCTCCTAGTCACAAACTGCCCTTTTCATCCGTGTAGCCAACTGCAGCCGCAAAACACCAACAAAATCAACCAACAACAAAGGCAGGCAGAGAGAAAGAGAGGCCTTTCTTGTCCTTTTTGGAATAATTCAGAGATTTGGCGGGGTTCCAGGAAACAAGACAAAAATATCAATTTTCAGTTCCAAGGGCAGCTGATCTGATCCCTGTCCCTGCCTACCCCCAAAAAAATACTTGTACGAATTGGTGCCCATTGCCTAAATTCAGGGTGGAGAAACTGCTCGGCCCCACTGCACCGGTGAGGAGGGGGAAAGTTTTCTGAGCCCTGGCGAGATGCAGCAGGGACCTGGTTTTCTTATCACATGCATCTCCCTCTCCCTCCTGCCACCTCTCATAAAGGGGAGAGATGTCAACTGACAATTTCTCAGCAAGGGGAAAAAAAAAAAATAAAAAAGAAAAAGAGAAGAAAAAGAGGGTTTGTATCTACTTTAGGTTATATTTTTATTGCCAGCCGTTACTGTAACATTTGCTCTGATTACCAGATTAATCACCAGATTGCAGAGCTCATTAAATAAAATCAAGTCGGACAGTTGAGTTGTTCCAAGAGCGATGTCTCTCGGTGCATGTCCCAGCCTACTCCTCCCTCGTCCTTTCTCTCTCTGTCACTCAGCTCGAGAGAAAGACCTTTCCCCAGCCGGGACAGAAGGGGAAACACAACATTTCCCTCTCTCCTGGGGCCGTGAACCATTGGGAAATACCAGCGCGGCTGTATCCCAGCCCCCCCATTCCCTGTCCAAGCTCTATTTCCCAACCCCGCACATCATCAATTAGGCTGATGGACAGCACAAACAGGTAAAGATATGTTTCACAACCCTTGGCTCTGGTCTCTGCAAATGAGCGCTGTAGATCTCCCCTTCTCCTAATGTCACCTGTCAAAGCCTCCACTCTTCCCCGGAACAGGATCCTGCATCAAAGCACAGTTAAATGGGGTGTAAATGCCTCTTTCATGCACAGAAAATGGGCTGGTTGGCAGTAATAGGGGGAACTGTAAATGCTGTCAGCGGCTACATTTTGTTTATTGATTTACACCGTGTAATGGGATGACTCGATTTGAATCATATACGCAGGTGTCATGTCCCATTCATCGCCATCGGATTTAATAAGAGGAAGATTGCACCGCTGAGCTCGGCTGTGCAGTGGGGCACAGAAACTCCCGAGGGCTCACGTGGAGCCTAAACCCCTCGGGTTTGTGAGCCCGCCAGCAAAGCCGGAGTTAGGAGGTTGGCAGGCTGGGGCTGGAGCCAGCCGTCCCATACGTACAGTCCTTGTGACGCTCGCTATGGCAGGGGGGCAGTTCCTCTGCTCGCTCTAGGTTTTGGGCTGTGTAATTCCTTGCCAGGCACGCACAGATTAACCCATCTACCACCCTGAAACACCTTCCAAAACTACCCATCTCTGCTGGTACAACCCAAGCATTCAAACTGCACGGCTCCTCCAGCCCTCCCCCCTTTGCCCAGGCTTCCCAAAGCACCAGGAGCCCACAGCACCGAGGGAGGACGGAAAGGATGAAGCTCCCCCATGCCTAACCTCTACCTGCAGCATCCATATCCCAGGCTGAGTTCGCCCTAACATCGAAAACCCAAGGCATTTCTTGTTTCTGCATCACCTGTCTCTCAAACGACACAGAGGAATTAAATCCCATTGCTTAATTTCTGCGGCATCTGCCAGGCTTCCTCCCCATCCCCCCCGCCCCCCCAAAAAAAAAAGGAATCCAATCAAGAACCTCTGAGCGTATCACCCCAGTAGTTACGATGCCAATTAGGAGAGAGTCAACCATTCAAATGGCCAAGCAAAACAAGGCAAATGACAAGTAATTTAAACCCTGCTGGGCACTCTCCGACCGAAGGCAGGCTGCCGCGTTGCAGCGAGCTGCGGCAGTCGCTAATTAGTAACCACTCAGAAGCCTGCAAATAGCCTTAAAATCACGCTCCAGGTACAGTGGTGCAAGATACACAGCAACGGGGCGTTGGGTTTATCCACGGTCCCATCACCTAAGGGTCCCAGAGCCACCTCCATTTCTCAGATGGGGACGCAGGGGCACGGCAAGCTGATGTGTCCTGTGCAAACGTGTGGCAGGGACAAGAACAGCACATCCCATGTCCTGGGACTGCAAACATCCCTTCCCATTCCCAAAGCTCCAAAGCAACCCAGAGATGTCTCTGCGGAAGGAGCAGGGTCGCTCCCGAGCACGGCAGCGACACGACTCGGCACCCCGGCCCCGAGCCCCCTTCCTTTCACCGCTCCCTTCCTCGCCAAGCGAGCAGAGCCAGGCCAGGACGGCATCGTCTCCCTTTTTTCAGGTCACGCTTCTCCTTGAAATACCATCACTCGGAGCAATGAAGCTGTCACTTCTTGTATTTTTAGTTTTTCAAACCTTATATTTCATTCCACCGCCAGCTGTTGAAAAGGACGAGCAAAAGGCCAGAGCAGGGAGCAAAAAATCAATACGCTGCAGGAAGACAGAAGATCTGCTTCTATTCTTCATCTCTGACGCCGGGTACCCAGGGAACATCGCTGCAAACAAGGCTGTGGGCTACTGCCCTCCTGCTGAAGCCGAGTCCTCTGGTTCCCCACCCCAGCCACTGCACAGAGGGACACTCGCTGCCAGGGAAGGGGCTGGCTCTTTGGAAAACGCTTTTCCTACATGGAATTAAAGAAGCTGAACGATTCCTACACGGATGGTAGGCAAACGAGACAGCCCTCAGGTAGGCAGCACCTTACTCATTTCTCTCCAAAGCCCCGTCCTCACCTGCTCCATGGACACTCTACATTTCTCCTCAGGCTCCTCCTCCTCTACCTCATCCCACATAAACTACACACTTCTATTTTCCACGCCGTCCACGGCCCTTCCCTTCCCTGCTCATCAGTAATCACACACCAACTTTCTGCTCTGAGCTCGTCCATTGCCAAGGCGCTCCATTTTCACCTAATCCCTTTATCTTCTCTTGCTCCCCGCATGGGGAGTGAAGTCCCCATAAATATCTCCCAAGCCGCCTTGGCATCACGCTCCTTCAAGCTACCCTGGCTCCTCTGCGAATGCAAAGGATGAGAAGTCGCTCGTGCTCAGCCCACTTCATGCTCTGACGACCTGCTGCCTTGTACAGCGTGCAAACATATTGGACACGTCCAGACAAATCATGCTCTCTACAGGCACGATAAGGAAGCCGGTAGCTACAGGAGCTCTCAGGGTGAAATAGAAATGAAGGGATTTGGATCCCGGAGAGTAGAAACATCTCTCGGAAGAGAAACCAGACTCTCTCACAAACCAGCCCAACCTGAAGGGGTTGGAAAGACCTTTCTGCAGCAGCCTGGGGGAAGCCAGTCATAGGAAGGTGCTAGTAGGGGCTTTCTTGGTGGCGCTGAGGAGGCAGAGGATGAACAAGATGCAGGACGAAAGGCTCTCTCCTGTTCTAGGCGTCACTCTTTCAAGAGCAATGCATCTGAAATGCCTAGAAATTGAGCTTATACAGCAGTTGAGTAGGTGAAGTCCCGAGGAACAACATGATGTGATGGCTGCTATTAGCCCAGCTGGTAACACCATCCATCCATCCATCCATCCACTCTTTCCGTAGGGGCTCCTTCTCAGCGGTAGCCTCCCCATAAATCAGGGGGTGAGGAATAAGCATGGAGCATAGGAACTGCAGAAGCAGCAGCACTGCAGTCATAAATCAGGATCTAATTCAATCTTGCGAGATGCCTCGTTTGATTAATTTATGTCAGCATTTTCCGTTCCATCAGCGGCTGCCGTCCCTCCCTGCATCGCCTCTGCCTCCCACTCTCCTCCGCAGTCCCACGCCGGACAAGCCGGCCGGCTCCACGCAGGAGGGCTGGCCGAGAAGGGATGCAGCCAGGCTCTGCTCCCTGCCCTGCCCGGCCGGACTTGACGAAGCCTGACCTTGTGTCCTTGGCTGAAGCCCTCAGACCGTGGACACGGTGGCTGCACCCATCTGCCACCCCCAGACCAGTGGATGGCAGGGCCACCAACTTCCTTGGGAGATGGACCTGTTTGATAGAAGAAACTTCTTCTAATACCTTCACAAGAAGGCAGAGACTGCCTCTCTGCTCTGGGCCTTTTCCCATGTTTCACTCTCACTGACAGCATCCAGCACCACTATTCGAAGAAAACCTGTCCTTTGAAATGGGAGAGGGGGGGTGTTGTTTTTCACAGCTGGAAAACCAAACGCCTGTTGCAACCGTAAAATAAAGATGGACCTCATTGAAAACCCAGATACTGCATCTGAGCCTGAGTTTCCCAAGGGAAAGAAATTACCAAACTAAATGAACATGGAGCAGGGAAAAAAAAATAAAACCCATGCTAGCTGTCCCTGATGAATCTCCCAATAACGAGAGTCTGATCAAGAGCTGCATATATTAACTGATATCTCAAGACAAGAGGGTATAAGAGTAACATCCACACTGACCCCAGCAGCCTCGGACAGCCCAACCTTTGCCAGAAAGCGCACATCCTGAGGGAGCATTACACATCCCGAATTTCTCTCTGCACCGCTCATGTATTTAGTAAGGAGGTAAGAGACAGTGAGATTGGTACTTGGGCCATCTGTTTGAGCTCTCCCTCCTCCCTCCCTGCACAAAATTAGCAAGAGCCTGCAAGAAGCAACAGCACATGTTTAATTCAGCCCTGCAGATTGCTGGAGCCATCTTTTGGGCTTGGCTTACGGAGGGGCGAACTCTGCAACAAGGGTTTAAATAAATCACCGGGTCAGAGGTGCAGAGAGCCCAGGCACCGATGCACGGGCACTGCATCCTTTTGGGCAAGCGATGGATGCTGCTTTTGCTCTCCGTGAGCCGTTCCCCTCTGCCAAAGCCCGGGGCCAAGAGTTAACACAGGCACTCAGATAGCTTAACCCAGTACAGCTTGGTTAACATCAAAGGGAGCTCAGATAAAGCTGCCCGTGAGGTGCAATGCCTTGTTTCAGAGCAGCCAAAACCTGGCGAAGATCCGTGCCAGGCCCCGGGTTGGAGGACTCGGGCTTAGCGCTCCCCCAAAGGGCTGGCAGGAGTTTGCTGGGGATCTGAAAGATCAAGCTGCCCTGACACCACGGCAGCAGAAAGCAGACTGTTAAAAACCCGCCTGCTGAACCCGAGGAGCTCTGGGCATCTCCGTCCAAGCACCAGAAGGCTGCAAACAGCATGGGCTGCAGGTTGACATGCTGCCCAAGCAGCTCCTTGCTGGCACCTTGCAGCTCGTGTGATGGAGAAGGTGGCGAAACGGCTTGGTGGCCCAGGGACAGCTGTGCCTGCTGGGTCTTTGTGTTTAAGAAATAAAAAAAAGTGGTTTCACTCACGTGCTCCATCCCTCAACACACCAACGGAGAGGCCCAGCTAGGGACACGGTGTCAGGCTGCTGCACTCTGCTGTCAGCCCGAAAGCCAAAACACGCTCCTGGACCTCCACTAAAGAGGCACCGACATGATGGAGATGTTCTTGCATCTCTTCTCCTCTGCTCCCAGAGAGCCAATGCTACACGATGCCTGGCTAAACACTGGCTCTATATTCCACTACCAGCCTGGGGACAAGCACGTAGCTAACCAAGATGCAGCTGTACCACCCCATCCGCCTTCCTCAGCCCTCACCCCCCTCCAGAAGATGTGGGTTATCAGGAAGGAAGCAATCCTAGGGGGGAAAACGCCACCCTTCTCTTTTCACCCCCCAGCTCAAGGCAAACAGCCGCCTCGCTTCTGCTGCTCTGGTCCCATGCCCTCCTGCTTCAACATCTTCCCTCTTCGCCCTTGCTCCCCACCGGCTTTAGCCCTCTCCTCCCGGCACGTCACCCTGGGACTCGGCTCCCACCGGTGAGCCGGCTCCATCCAAGGCAGCGGGGAAGGCTCCCCGCCGGCTCCTCTTCAGATGAAACTCCACTCAACCCATTTGTATTCGTAGCAGCAGCAACTTACAAGGTTTGGAGCGATTTCAGAACATCTTCGCTGGCAATTTTCTCAAAGGCCAGTCTTCAAACGGCGACAAACCTGCCTTGATCTTCTCCGCTGAGCAGCAGGAGATGGGTTGAGCCTCTCCTCTTAATTGGTGTTACTCTCCCATTATTTCCAGGCTGGTAGAAATCCTGCAGACTCCCTTTCTGGCTGGTGGGCAGAATGGGATTTCCTTGGGACTTAGCGGAGAGCAGTACTCCGAGTCAGTGATATCTCAGTACATACCTCCCCGGGGAAGGAACCCGCAGCCAAAGGCTTACAGGCGCTGTTATTTCACGCCTGCCTTGAAGTGCAGCAGAGGTGCCCTCTGCCGCTCCGCAGCGAGCCAAAGGACGCAGCTGTCTTCATCAACCTCCACCGTACATGCCACCCCAATATTCAAGATGGAGACGGGTCTATTGCACCCATACAGGGTCAGGGCACACTCTCAGACTAAGGTAATTTCTCAGAAACTCCACTGGCTTTCATATATATTATTCAAATATCAGTCTCTGCTAAAAGCCGTTCGAGTTGCCAAGGCGGATAATTCCGTGCATGCTGCAGATCACAGTCACCGTGATGACTTCCCAGGCTTGCACACGACAATATCAGCGCCTAACAGCTACCATCAATAACTGGGAATATGCCTCGGCACAACCGGTCACCGAGTGCCGGCACCGCTTTTTCCAGAGGCGAGGGAAACTGCTATAAGACGGCATCAGTAAGCTGGCTGCAGTAGCCAGGAGCCCAAGGCATGGGTCTGCTTGCCTCCCAGCCCAGCTCACTGGAAAGGAAAAGCCTCCAAATTTGAGCAAAATTGTGGGCAAGGAAAATCCCTTCTGTTACCACAGCATCAGCATTAAGCTAGAGTTACATCTGCATGGGCAAAGACAAAATGGAAGCAGGTTTCCAAAGGTTGCACTATTTATACCGAAAGCTCAGCCAAGTTTGAGACAGACCTCTTCATTTTAAATCAACGTAATGTTTATGACAGATCACAAAAGATTATGGGCCAGAACCTCAGCCAGTGTAAATCAGCGCAGCTCTATGCTCTTGTGCTTGACCCAGCTGAGGACCCAGTTCTGGCTGTCAGCTTTTAAAACTCCATTTTTCTTCAGCAGCGGTATATGCTACATAGCTTTTGCCAGCCAAGTCCAGGCAAGAAAAACACAGATATGGGGGGAGACAGAGAGCTGTTCACATGGTCAAGGCTGTAGGACAGTCTCAGTAAGTGAGGAGGAGGAGAATTTGAGAGATCCTGGGCTGGGAGGGTCTGGGAGCACATGAACCGGCAAAAAAGAAGGTAAATTTAAAGAGTAGTTGATGCAACAGAGCAAGAAATCTTCCCCTTGTGAAGTCTGCCATCCCCACAGAGCTCAGCAACGGGGGAGTGGGAGTGCAACTCCACTTGACTCTCCCTTCATTTCTGGTGGAGCCCGAGCACAAAAGCACTCCATTTAAAGCAGCCTTGATTTCATAACTACGTGTCAAGTACGCACAGATACTGCCTACAGGCAACGGGAAAATACAGCACCCGATTTTTTTTTTTTTTTTTTGAGAGAGATGCCAAGCACAGGAGGATTCGACACCCCTCTGCCCATGCCCCCACCACCCCGTCCGCCCAGAGCTGCCTCCCTCCCGATTTAGGAGGCTAACTGCAAGGCTAACTGCAAGGCAGAGTGGAGTCTACGTATCTTGGCCTCAACAATCTCCAGAGTTGTTTATGTTGTTCCTGTGTCTCCTGTTGCCTTCGTGCCCTGGAGACGAGGAATTTTGATGAGGTCCACCCAATCATCCTCACGTGACCCTACGTACCGCTAATCAAATACGTAGCGAAGAGCAATTAGAGCAGGATGCTTCACTTCCACAGGCCTGTTACTATGCATTACCTAACAGCTCGCTACGAAAAGACAACGTGATGGATACAACTACATATTACTTATTAAACACCTAATACAGCTTTAACGGTTCTGTTTACTGAAGAGTGTTAATCTTAATGAAAACAATATTTGAGGCAGAGACTGGCAGGATAATTCTCTACCCTTTTATCCAGGGATCTCAGAATACAGAAACAGTAATTGATCCTCACAGCATCTCTGAGGGTATTACACCTTTTTAAAAGGGTAAACAGAGGCACCGAGAGGTTAAACGGTTTGTACAAAGTGCATTTTCTTCTCTGAGAGTGTTGGTAGCGCAGTCCCCGAGCCCTCAGGAAACCCACAGAAGCATGTCTCTAAACAAGAGAGGTCTGTGGCTTTTTATCCCACTTGCCTCTGACAAGCCTGGTTTGAGCTCTGCCGTGATGGAGGAGCAGAAACAGCGCTTCACAGAAATTAGAGGTGGAGGAGACCCATAAGGAAGCTCATCGTTATGTTAGAAGAGAGAAAAACCTGTCGGGGATCTAAACCCTTATGCTTTGGCACAGAAGTCAATCACCAACTGGTTGAGATTTGCAGAGAAAATCCTTCCCAGGCAAATGATCATATTAGGGTCTGTGCACCTTTCTCTGAGGTACCTGGTACTGGGAGCCACCGGGTACACCCGGCTGGACCAATATCCCTGATGCTCGGGGGCTGCCACAGCATCTAAGGCACTCGGGTACCCCAGAGCATCAGCACCACTCGTGCTACCCGGATCAAGGACCACGGGCATAGGCAGAGCTGATGGGGAAGGGAGGAAGGAGGGCTGGAGCTCCCTTAGCCCAGAAAAATCATTTTGTTCTCCTTTACAGACGGCCTTTTCAGCCCTGCCAAGCCAGGAGAGGGTGTAAAGGAGGAGGCACAACAGAGTATAGGAAACACGGCCCTGTCGCATATTCTTCAAGTAATTCTCCATCACTGAGACTTCACAGGCTGCCCTCCAGAGCGGGAGGGGTGTCAAGGTTCATAATATTTTCCTATTGTTCAAGAGAAATACTTTTTACCATCCCAGAGCCTTCATTATCACTACTCGGGTCCATCTCATAAAATTCATAAATCTTTCCCAAAATATCCCCCAACCAGAAAAGCACAGGTTAGTCTAAATTCTAAGCAATGCACAGACCCTTAATGACAAGCTCCCGATAACAAAGGCACTCAGGTGTCAATCTATCAATCCACGGACTGGTGAAAACCACCTTAAGAAAAGGCGAGGAGACACACAGAGTCAGAGCTGAATCACCAATTTCATTAGGATAATGACGGCCCAGACGCACTCGCCTTTGCGTAAGATTATTTGATTTCCCCCAGCACTAAAAGGTCTTTTATTACACACCAATGGCACCACAATAACAGCCCTGGAGCGGGAAGGAAAGCCATCTAAATTAATATTGCCCTTGACTTCATCTCGCCATGTCAGCAGGGGCTCTCGGAGAGCCCCTTCGCACCCGATGGCATGCCTGCACCGTGTCACCGAGATGACACCTATACATCTATGCCTATATCTCTATATACCAGTATACATGCATACATACATACATTTATGCATGCGTATATACATACATACATATGCCCAGTTCTTCAGCAGGGGTTTAATTTCATCCAGGTATTCTCCTGGCCTCGGAAGGATTTATTCTTTTTAATCACACTTTAGCAGGCGCTCACGCATCTGCAGAGCACACCTGCATATTTAAAAGCCCTTTATCTGCTTTAGTGGAACTCTTGGCCCCAAGGCCACAAGTATGCCCATGCAAAACAACAACAACAACAAAAAAAACACCCCAGAACAGCATACAAAATGGGTGCACGGAGAGCAGGTCTGGCAAATATGGACATTTCCAACATCTGTATCTTGGGAGATGAAGACTGAAACAAATTGTTCTTACCCCAGAGTAATTTCACAAGATTTTATCCATACGGCAAAGTCACTGTCCACCACCGAAATTTATTTTCTGCCATGCCTGCAGATATCACCAGAGCACCCTCTCAGCTACTGCAAGTCTTGCAACTTAAGAGGGGAATTGTGGACATTGAAGTCACGTCCATCTGGATTTAGCTACCACAGCCTGGGAAATGCATCCTCTTACAGCCACAGAGCCCACAACCTGTTAGCATCACCTATTAGCCTGATCCCGAGCGGGCTGCAATCTAACCTGCTGCAGCTCAAGGGTCGATCAGCTAGGAGAGATGAGGGGAAAGCAGAGACAGCAGCTCGGGGATTGATACACAGCAGGTACAAACGAAAGCAAGCAGCGAGAGTATTTACACGTGCACAGCCTTGTTAACGGCCTTGCAGCTTGCACTCATCTGCTCCCGGTCCTGAGGATATATCCCACAATCAACATTTGGCTCCGCTAGCCTCATGGAGAAAGGAATTCCCAACCCTTCCCTAACGCAGTAGGAAGTCTAAATAAGTGCTTTCCACGCACTTCGGACTTGTTTACACGCGGTTCCTATATTAGCTGCACCGGCTCAGCAAGAAACAGTAACAGCCCGATCCAATGGGTATAGTTATTTCTGCCATAAAGTCAGGGATAGCTCGTTTGCACATGCATAGAGAACCATGCCAGGCAGCCCCGCCTGCCTGCGGGCAGCAGCGAGGGCTATCCGTTATTAGGAAAGTCCAGGAATGAGCCTGGACAGGCTCCAGCGGGAAAAGAGCAGGTACGCATCGCCGAGGTTTGCAGCCCCACGGGATGCCCGAAAGACGGTGCAATCCCAGGGAGGAGCCCCACTTTTTCTCACCCCTCCCTGCAATGCAAAGCTCCCAGCGCCTTCCCGCTGCGGCGCTGGCACCCGCAGCCCTCTCCCCGCCGCTCCCAGCACAAAGGCTGCATCTCTCCCCTTCCCTCCGTTCCCCCGTCACTCAGCCTGCTGGGGAGAGGCAGACGGCAGCATCCCTCCCGTTGTATGTATTTTGCTGGGGAACTTGTAGGGCTTGTCTGGCTAATGAAAAGCTGCTTTGGATCCCCCTTTGGGCTTTTCAGGAAGGATTAGCAAGGTTTCTCCGAAGCAGACACGGCAAGACAGTGTGTTTCTCTAAATACATCAGGGACTTCTCCGGCGCTTGGCTTTGGCAGGGGCTAAGTGCGGTTGTCTCGCAAGTTGTCTCCTTGCTTGGGTATACAAATAGGAAGGTGCCGTCAAGCCTTTCCCTCTCTAGGGTGCCTGCACAAATCCAGCCCAGGCTAATAGCAAGTGAAAGCTGTTACCTGCTGACAGCTCTGCCGAGACTAGCCGTGCACACTCAAAACAACGTGGGCTGCGGAGAAGCTTCCCTTGCAGAAGATGCTGACCCTTGCACGGCTGATACCCAGGCTGGCAGCCCCCGCAGGGGGGTCAGCAGAGCCCAAATAATCCATTGCACTCCACAGAGCCACCATCTCATCCTCCTACATGTCCCCGTGCTGCAAGGCTCAGGAAGGGCCACCCACCGCTAATGGCTAGGGAGCAGAAACTCGGCTTTACTTGCCATCTTCTCGACCTGCTAGCCAGTATCCACGGCCTTTCGCTCAAACCCTGCCACAAAATGAAGAGACTTGCCCGTGGTCAAGCAGCAAAGCCGTGGCAGAGCTGGGGCCGAGGCTGATCTCCTGCGCTGTCACCTCTTCGAGACACTTTAGGGGACCGCTGCAGAGTCCTAAAACTGGTGCTGGTCCCACCGAGCCTCTCAGCCCCAGACAGGCTTGCAGCTGACTTGTATTTCTCATTTGGAGTAAGTGGGGCAAGTGATTAGCTGTCTCAGCAACCCTTACGGGAAGCTGCTGTTGGCAGGGGTAATTGAATGTTATCCCGGTAAAACAAGGGGAACAAGACATGATAGCCATATCATCTCAAAATAGGCTACACACAGGCGATTCATCCTTCCCTCTGGGGGCCTGGCTTTGTTTGAGCAAGATTATGAACTCCCCTTCAGAAGAGCTTCATCATTTCCACATATTTCCCATTGGCCACGGGCAGGCAGGATCAATAAAGATATAATCCGAGAGACAGCTGCAAACACAAAAGTTCCTAATGAATTCCTGACCAGACAGCCAGCCCAAACACGCGTCCCATCAGCTGGGAATTTGTGCAAAGCCATCGCTCCAACACACTTAAGATTTCCCCGTGGAGGGCAGGACCAGAGGCGAGCTAGTGTCAGATGGCTCCCAGTCCATCTCGGAGTCCGGCGTTATCCCCAGAGCAATTACTCCACCAGACATCACCACCTCCAACAGAGGTAGGAGGCGGAGGAAAGTATATTTGAAGAAAGGACTATGGAAATGACCTGGAAGCGTGGCCCTGGGGGCCCGGCGGGGAAGGAAAGTTGACGTGGGTATAATAAGGATGAGGCAGTAGCCGGGATCGTTTCCTCCAGCAAAGCTAATTCACGGGCTGTACCGCTGGTACCACCTTGGCTTTCCATTTCTTCCTTTTCTGTTCCTAACTCTTCCTTCTAAATGCAATTTCGTTTCTCTAAAAGTAAATATTGTCCCACTATCTAAACAGTTTTACTAGTCAGATGTAGCAAGAAAAAAATACACGTGGATTTATGTGTTCTTAAATTGTACTGGACAAACTGACATCTCTACTGTAGGTAATAGCAGCACTGAAGGGGACAGCTAGAGTTTTATTTCACGACTGCATCCTCTATTAAGCCACAACCTTCTTTAGCTGCTAATAAGTTGAAAGCCAGTCAGCCCAAATTCACTGTTATTTTGGCAAAACACATTTACTAGTAGTTTTCCAGGTTTTTGTAAAACCTTCTTTTGGAAAACACGTAACAAAACTTTCTAAGCCACATGGGGGAATTCAGGTATTAAATTCCCATTCAAACGAAGCACGCACCCACAACTCCTGGGTGGGTTTGCAAATCCCAGTTAAACTGCCCTGACTTTGTATTAAGCCCGTCGCTCCCCCAGAGCACCCAGTGGATCTACTGCCACTATTTAGCTGAGAAACTCCTCCGAGCGATAGAGATCTGTCGTTTTCAAAAGCTAAAGGAACAAGATGCTTATCCCAGCTTCCCAGAAGTCATTTTTGTGCACATGCAGAACTGTAGACTCTTCCACCTACGAAGAGCTCCAAACACTCACATCTCTCACCGACGTCCACAACAGCCAAAGGGGGGAACTCTTCCCTGATGGGACAGTGGTGCTACATTCGGGCAAAGAAATGTGCTTAATAGACTACCAAATAGCAGCTTTATTCAATAAAGGGGTCCACTGGGTGGCAGATTGATATACAATACGTACGCATAGAGAAAGACACAACACAATTACAGGGGTCTGCCAGGAGCAAAAATAAGTACAGGGGAATTTGAGCAAAGCCCTGCAGCTAAAGGTCCAAAGATGTTTAATTTTACTTGTCGTGAGCACAAGAAAGCATCTCCAGACAGCATTAGTTCAAGGCAGGGCGGATAGAAATGTAAGAGGTCTCGCATTTTCCCATGTAACGCAGAGGTTAAGCAGTACGTGCACGGCCTCCAGCCCGACAGCAAGCCCGCGTAGCTGGGGTTGTGGGCAATGACGGTAGGCGTTTGCAGTTCTTTGCTTGCAAAAACCGTTCCTAACCCACCAGCAAAGCCTGGAGTCAAGTCTCAGAGAGTAAATACTCTGTTCGGTAAAGGTAATTTGAATGCCCAAGTGACTCGGATCGTACAGCAGGCTTTGCTACCACTCCCGCTTCCCCAAAAGTTTACAAATGATGTTACTGATGGCAATGGATCACTGGAATCAATAAGCGCTCCGCTGCAGTTTGTATTGAGCTAATAAAACCTCTCAGCACAAGGCGCCGGCCCTGCTCGCAAACACTTTGCTCTCATTGACTTCAGCGGCTCCTTGGTTAAACGGTGCAAGGATTAGGAAAGCGGGAGGCCACGTCAGCACAGGCGCTGAGGTCCCGAGGCTGGTATGCCAGCTTCAAACCAAAGGGCCGGGGAGAAGATCAATTCTAAAATAGCACGAATTATCTGCTGTTTCCCAGTACTATGCCTCCCAGGCTCCCTGCAAAATTCATTAATGCTTATTTGCCAAGGTAGGTGACGGATTTCCCAGCTCCGGCCAGTGGGCATCGCTCCTCCCCGCAGTAAGGAAGCAGAGCTGTTCAGAGACCTGCCACAGGCCCTTTATGGGTACGTGATGGGAAGGATTCAAGTGGCAGGACAGGACGCTTTGAAATCAAACACCTTCTCTTCTATTATAGGTGTTGCTGTGATTTTTTTGAATGGCCACAGTGCGCCTGCAGTGAGAGCTCGTGTACCTAGCAGTACTCAATTTAGCTGTATGAATAGGATTAATTATCGAGCGATTAAATGACTTGCTCAAAGTCAAAACGAATCAGTGGCAGTGCCAGGAAAATAGCCCAGCAGTCCTGGCTCCCGGTCCTTCACACCTGACATCAGATCACATCACATCCAGTCACCGGCTTGGTTGATATTTATTGACTTAATTGCATACGACCATCCGTCTCCCTGCCCTGGGTCGCCAGACTCAAGTAAAGCGAATCACCGAGTATCCAAAGCAAAAGGAGGCTTCAGCCGGTTGAAAAGGCTGCTTTGTCATTTGCTCCTCTCCAAAGTTAGCTGTCAAGAGCATCTGGGCATTTGGCTGGATCGCTCCCTGATATATGAGGAGCACGTTGAACATGTGCTGCCTGCAGTTGGTACACGGTTCTTTGTCAACCCAAGCATTGCCTAAGTGCCCATAATAGGGAACAGGTTGCCCAACAGTTCCTCCTCCCTGATATTGATTATGGGGATATAATACTCCATAGAGCAGCAGCAGCTGTCTTTCACCGGCTGGATATTACGCATAATAAAGCACTGCAAGTTCCTTCTCTCGTGCAGTTATTACTCCATGCGCCACGACTCCTGCAAACAAGCTGTGTTGGCTCAGACTTGCCGCAGGCATCTCAAACTTAAAACAAGCACACAGCAGGGACCAAGTATGCGCCGCAGGGACTCGGAACGTGATAGCCCGTCAAGTCCAGTACCCTGGATAATCCCTCTGGATTTGGAGGAACATTCAGGAAGTTGTATAAAAGAGTCTATACATCCAAAAAGGCAAAGGGAACGGGCAAGATCCTTCATTTATCCTCACCATATTTATGGTAACAATATATACAATCAACTCTGCAGTCACCAGCATCGCAGCAATCGAATCGACTCCCGTCGAGACCGGCATCCCATCCACTCCCCTCTGGTTTTGAAACCTATGAAACTCTTAATGCCCACATACACGCACGCTTCAACTGGACTTAAGCAAGCTCTTGGTTTTAGTCTTACAAACACAGACCGCTGCATGTGCGCGCACAGAACGAAAACCAAGCGGAGGGTTTCAGCATGGGTTCCCTCCTGCTTTATTCCAGTACGCTCCGTTTCCTTACAAAGCACATTACAAGTATTACAGCAACAGCTGGAACGAGAGGCTTTTGTGCAAAGTTCAATACGCACACAGAGGAACAAAATCTTTTACCAAACCTGCCTGCAATCAGAGAAGAAGAGTGAGCAAAATGACGCACTGCTGGGGAAGAGAGAAGCAGACTGTAAAACGATTTGCTGAAGGTCACGCAGTCAGGGCTGCAACAGAGCAGGGATGAGTCCCGCGTCCAGGTCAATTCCTTAGCCACACCGCTTTCTAGCTTCCCTATACATTTGTTTTTACAGCTTTTTGTATTCCCTCCCAAACCTCCCTCCTCGCAGGGGATGGCTCTGCCTGCACAGCACCAGCCTGGAAGCTGAGACCTTCAAGCAAATGAATCCAGGAGAGTATGAACAGAAACACTTGGGTACCTTTAACTATCTCGGCTGCTCCCATTTTTATCATGAAAACTATTTGTTAATAAACATGACCTGCCTCAGGAAGCCAGCCAGGGCTGGCCAACGAGGCAACGCGTGCTGCCACGAGCTGGAGTATCCCATGGGAAGACCCTACATCCCTGCGTCTCCATCTACACGGACATAACCCTTCCTAACCACTCCATATCCCCAAGTTTGCCCCCGGATGAAACCAGCTCCGAGCCACGGCTCATTTTGCCCGGCTGTCACTCACCGCGTTGTTCATTACAGGGAAATGAACTCCGTTCCCAAGCGTCCGGGGGACAGAGAGTAATTGGGTTCTGTGCAGCCTTTTCACTTAATTTACTCAAGTTGTATTTATTTCTTACAGAATTAGGTTTTAGCGGCTGATGGACAAGACATCAGAAAAAGACAGAGGCAAATGGATGGGATAATAAACTTGGATAGAGAAAAAATGATGTCTCTCCGTCTATCCTTTTTATTTTCCCTCACTGTCTCAGTTATCTCCACCACTCTCTCATCCTTTTACTAAGCAACATGGAGGGCTGTTGTTAAAAAGCTCTACTTCATCACCATGTGGCTTTGTAAAAGGTAACCTTGTTATCTAAGTTCATCCCAATATGGAAAAAAGGATATTTAGTGTGGGTTAAAACATGCCAGCAGAACAATCTGCTGAATTTAATGAAATCAAAACATTTGCAAGAACCTATTGATTGTGTTGACATTTTCAGTGAAAAATTATCAAAATGTTATTTTTGATAAGGTTGAAGTACTTCATTTCAACATATTATAATTATATCTGAAACCCTTATAGAGGGAAATTCTGAATATAATATAAAAGTAAGAAGAAATTGCCCCAACTTGCCAAAATGAACCATGCTAACTAACATCAGGACTTCAGAAGACTTTCTCATGCTGACACTCAGGGCAAAGCAAGACTCCACAACCAAGAAGTCCACCCCTGCCACCTGATTTTAAAACCTCTTCCAGAACCACAGTCTTGCTCCAGAAAGGCAGAAGGAGGGGAATGGGCTAATTAATCCCAGCAGGCAGAGACCAGCTTTGATGGGCTGAACATCAGCACCTCGCATCTCCGAGGGTCACAACACCCCATCGTGCGCGATCCTGCGATGTTAAATCCTTTCTCTGAGTTAATACAGGATCTAAAGAGCGGCCACCAGCAAACCTGGTGCCACCACCCCCTTGGTTTGCTTGGAGAAAGGGCACGGGATGGCACAGGGGGCAGAAAGCAGAGGAAGAGCACACACGGCTTCTCCTCGCCCTGTGGCACCATAAATTATGCAGCTGTCTTCATCCATTATTCAGCATAATTTATTTTGAACATTTAGATCAGCAGTTTGTGTGAGGGGGGGGAAAAAAAATAGAAGTGGAGGGGAAAGGGGGAAAAAAAAGGGAATTAAGTGAAGGAGAGAGGGAAGCGCTGCAATGGACGGTCTGGTCATTAATCAAAGACGGGCAGCGAGATGACAGGATGAGAAGGAGCAGCTGGAAAGCCACTTAAATAATAACAGGAGCTCCAATTCCCCCGGCCTTTGAGGAGCGGAGGTGAATGAAAAGCCCCGTGCATACGCTGTTTTAAGGCTATAAACAGCTTTAGCCCCTCTTCTTCCCAAAGCCCAGAGCCCCTCGCACCCTCAACAGAGAGCAGGGCTGCAAAAGCGGGGTTGATCAGCAAACAGCTTCCCCTCATTTGCATCACCTCCAGCAAACGCAACACCTGGGTAAATAAAGCCTGCAGACAGTCAGCGTGCATCCATCCGAAGGATGCTTTACCCCAAAATCTCAGGGCAGCCCTACCACGGGGGAGGACACCAGCCCTGCTGCCATCCCGAGCTCACCGGCCAGCCCAGCTTTCTGAATTACAAATGCTTTCTAAAACATAAGTTTCAATGTATATTAGCATATTACTCCACGACTAATAAATTGAAAGAAATAGCAACTTGCCCAGCAGACATACCCCAAGCTTGAGACTGGTGAATTCCATGAATAAATTGCTTACATGAATTACTTGCTCAAATCTGCTCAAGAGCAGCTGCCCCGAAGCCACAGCGTTATCAGCAGCTCCAAGTACTTGGGGGCAGGAGGGAAAATCTTGACCAAGATAAGCTAGGCCAAGTTATCGCCACGAAATATCACTGACTGCAAAGAGGAGGTGCCCTTGGTTTGCAAAAGTCTCCCTCTGCCAAGGAACTGGCAGGGTTCCCTTGCAGGCACCTTCGTCTGCATCTCAAGGGGCTTCTCAGACTCCCGGTCCTGCGGAGAGCAAGGAGTTACCAAGATCCTCATGCAGGAGCAAGCGGTGGACTCGGGTTAGGGGTGTTTGAAGAAATCACAGGGGGTTGCAGGAGCATTTACAGAGGAAATGCAAGCTATTCTCTGGAAGAAATCAATAAAAGTTTTGTTTTGTGCCTTTCAAATCCACAGGGGACCGTCGGATCCAGCTAGGAAGAGCAAGTTTTGTTTGCAGCTGAAAGGAAAATGTTTCTATTGTTGAATTATCATGACACCTGAGGTGCTCGCTACAAACCAAAATACCCACGATTTCCTTTCCATCACCACATGCGTTGGGAACATACTGAAAAGCAGATGATTCGCACGGTAACCACTCGCATCCCATGTCGGCACAACGGGACCGTGTCCCAGCCAAACGCACCGGCAGCAGGACCGCCACTCGGTGAGCCAGGCCAGCTCCGGGAAAGCCACCAGCGCTGTCGAGCAGAAGGCAATTTAGCCCACGCACGCCCCTCCGCTCCCATTTTTCCAGGCCATAGCCCTGGAAAGGCAACATGCAGGATGGGGAAGGGACTGGCAGGCTCCAAGAGCCTTGCCCAAGCAAGCACACACCGAAACGAGAAGGGGAAAGCTCCAAGTTTCGCTAACGCCGCAGCTGCTCTGCTGTCAGGGTTGGCACTGCCAGCACCGCCGGAGCACAAGACGAGGCGAGCGGCAAGCCTGCCCGCGCCCGGGCTGCAGCTCCTCTCCTGACGGCAGCGATGTAGCCAGCTTTGCAAAAGCTGATGACAGAGGGGAGGGAGGGAGGAAGCAAGGTGGGAAATGAGGTAGCCGGACCACTTCGTGCACCCCACCGGGATGGGGCCATCGATGGGTCCCGGCTGGAGATGTTCATGTGCTGGAGCAACTCATCCCAGCGCCTGCCTGGGAAGGGCACTCACCTTCTGGTTTAGCCATTTTTCCAGTCACCGCTGCTTTCACAAAGAGTTACCAAGGTCTCCTCCTCTCTGAGTAACCCCAGAGGAGAAGATGCTGCTGGTGTTTCACTGGACAGGAACATCACAGCTAGAAAACCAGTTACCTTCAGGGGAAAAACAGCACGGAGCCTCATTACCACTCAGGATTTAAATGCTGCACTCGAATCCTGTGTTCGGTTTTGGGCCCCTCGCTACAAGAAGGACATTGAGGTGCTGGAGCGTGTCCAGAGAAGGGCAGCGAAGCTGGTGAAGGGCCTGGAGCACAAGTCTGATGGGGAGCGGCTGAGGGAACTGGGGGTGTTCAGCCTGGAGAAGAGGAGGCTGAGGGGAGACCTCATCGCGCTCTACAACTACCTGAAAGGAGGGTGTAGCGAGGTGGGTGTTGGTCTCTTCTCCCAAGTAACAGCGATAGGACGAGAGGAGATGGCCTCAAGTTGCACCAAGGGAGGTTTAGATTGGACATTAGGAGAAATTTCTTTACTGAAAGAGTGGTCAGGCCTTGGAACAGGCTGCCCAGGGAAGTGGTGGAGTCACCATCCCTGGAGGTATTTAAAAGACGGGTAGATGAGGCGCTTAGGGACATGGTGTAGTGGGCATGGGGGTGTTGGGTTGAGGATTGGACTCGATGATCTTAGAGGTCTTTTCCAACCTTAATGATTCTATGATTCTATGAAAATCTCTGTCGTTCCTCTCACCCTGACAGTCTGTCGAGTTTATCGGTGCTGGGTTTGCAATGAGACGTGCTTCATCGCCACACCTCACCTACTCTTGCTCCTCCTCTTCTCAGTTCCTGGGAAACTCAATACAACCTAAGCCGATTTTCAAAGCTTTAATGGGACCAGATGGTTCCATAAAACAGGAATGCCAACATACCTCCCAGTGATTAACTTTGGATCTATCCTGACTAGGAAGGATTCAATTGAATTCCGTTGAACCGGCGAGCTTGCCGCCTTCCTCCTGCAGATGGGTCCATAAACGCTCTCTGTGCCTTTCATCTGCCAGAGGTCTCTCCACCTCTTTATGGTCCTCCTGCCCCTTCTGAAGGGCTGGTCTGCCAACCAGCTAACGTGGCGTCCAGTTCCTCCTCAAAGAGGTGTTACGAAGGGAGAAAAGCTATACCAGCTTTCCCATAAATGCCACATTACCAAATGGTTTCATTTGCCGCAGTAGAAAATTTTGGGCAACACAGAATAGAGTAGATCCTATCATGTCACTTAAAAATACCAGGAAACTTTCATAGATTGAAAACTAAATTAAGACGAAAATTACCACACAATTTCACTCAGTAATTTTTGCTGGCATGGAAATGATCACTCCTTGCTTTGGTAGTGAACAGATAATTCCAGACTTCAAAGGCTTATTTCAGCATTAAGTAAACTTGTTAAATTAGTGGTTTGAAAGTTGTAATAAACTACCCAGATGAAAATGACATGGCAAACAGCATGGCTTTTAGAAAATAAAGTCACACCTCTCTAATCTATTAGAGTTCTTTGAGGAAGGCAACAATACCTTCAAGAAAAGCAGGTCTAATTTATTGGACCTTCAAAAATGTCTTAATTAATAATAACCAATACCCCTGAAGAAGCAGCAGGCTACGAAGATGAAAACCATCTTCCTGCAGATGCCTCGTGAAGGGATGTCATTTGAACAAGGAATTTGGAGCGTAAAGTACACAAAAACCAGACAGCAGCTGGAGAAGAGAAGCAGCTTGTCAAAAGCCGTACAAAGCAGGGATGTGGGAGAGTGAAAAATAAAAGCCAGACCTCCTGAGCCACGGCCAGGCAGATCCCAAGCACGACGTGGACATTGCAAGGAGGAGATCAGACAACGTGTACGTTGGCTGGATTCAACCCAAACCCACGCCCCAGAGCTCCTGCAGGGTTTGCACCGCCTGTGCTACGTCTTCACCCTTACCCATCCCGGATAAATCCAAGGTGTGCGTAACACCTCCAACCACGGCGAAAACACCCCCCGAGGCTGTCGGGCAGCCGTAAGATGGCAACGACAGCGGAGTAGCAAATGGACAGAGAGATGGAAAGGAAAGAAAGCAATAACGGAAAAAATGAGAAGTTGATAGCAGATTAAATCAGCCAAGCTGGGGTGAAGTTTTAAATGGCATGGGGAAAAAAGGTGTCAAGTTTGAGGCATTTGTGATACAAATGCTATTCATTTTAGGAGGAGAGGACTGTGGGAAATTCAACATTATCTAACACAGGCAATTAAGAAAACAATGACAGCTGAAATTTAATGCAGACAAGTACAAGGTAATGCCTATCAAAAGCAACATTTCCAACAACTCATACACATTGATGGATTCTAACTTAATTGTAACCACCCAGGGAAAGAAAAAAACCTACACATCACTCTGGACAACTTAACAAAAACAGCTGATCAACAGACAACGGTGGCCAAGAAAGCAAGACATAGTGAGAAAGGGAGAGAGAACAATAACTGAAAATATTGTGATGCTATCACAGAAGAAAACAACACTCTAAAATTCCAGTATCTTCTTCAGCATCAGATAGACAGATGTATATACAAGGGATAGGAAGAAAAGACAAAAAAGTCTGATCCTAAACACGTTTCCATACCAAATGAAAAAACTGGGAAGGTATCATTCAAGAGGAGGATAAGAAAGGAGAAAAACGGATTGCAGAACAAAAAAACAAGGTTAAGCAGTGCCTTTTATTCATCCCCCCGTAATGAAAAGTGCACATTCACTGACACTGAAAGCCAACAGATTTGGAAGCAATAGATGACATTCTCAGCAGAAACGCCCAAGCCGCTCCGGCAGCCTTTGCCACGAGCTACCAGCAATGCACAGAGATTATCAGGTTTTGCAGTGGCATGCGACGCGAGCACGAATATTGAAGCCCAAAGACCTGCTTGTAGGATAAAAATCTATTAGGATCCGAATGGAGACCAAAGCAAAACCCCTGGGAGTCTTTCCCATTTGCGGTTTTGGGCAGCCTGGTATTTATTTAACGACGGCTCCTTGTAGAGGTCCGAGGCCAATTACCAATGGCCTGGAGTTCGGAAATAAATTTTTCCCTTACTTGTCCCTTGGGAGGACTTTTCCCCTTAGCTCCCGAGGAAGCCAAGCATCAGAGGCATCCCCGCCGCGACTGCTGCTGGAGGCAAATCAAGTGATGCTGGCGACGACACAGGCGCTTCACACGGTGGATTTACTTGGGAAGGAGGTAAATTGGGGCAAAAAACGTGGCCTTTCCCAGGCAAGCACGCTCCTCGCGGCGTGCGGGAGAGGAACGGCCGCCGGCGGCAATAGCAAGGCTCGGCAGCATGAGGCACTATTGATTCAGCTTTGACGGACAGCAAAAAAAAAAAAAAAGCACCGCTGGCCTGATCTGACCCGGAGGGAGAACATGACACAGCTTAAAAGGGTCTGGGTTATTCAGTCCCATTTATAGGATGGCCGCACGGGCAGATTAATAAGGTCAGCATCTCGGCTGCGGAGTCCAAAGAGCCGGCGGGAGGATGAGGAGGACCCACGGGAGGAAGGCGTTACAGGGACCCTCCCATCCATCCCTCTAACACACCAGACGGGGGGAAGAAAACACTTTCCTTTTCCAGTAGGATACTTTATTAATTGACAACCTCAGTTGGGTGGGGGGGAGAAGGGGGAGCAGCTCAGTACGTGTTTACGGGGACCTGCGATTCGCAGCCACGGTCTGCCACCGCTCATAACCAGGGGTGGATGTGAAGGGCAATCTGAGCACATTTGCAAACAGATTTAATAATAAGGGGCTGTCTGCCTCGATGTGTCAAGCTATCTGCAAGTACTGCAAAAGAATATCATCGAGTGTGACATAATGCAAAGCAGGATAAGGTCATTTGCTTTGCTTTCCTCTGTTTTAAAGCATCAGAAAAATTCTTTTCAAAATACAGTTTTCACAGAAACACGACCAGCTGCCTGAGGAACGGCTCGAGATCAAGCGTTTGATATTCAAAATTAATCTCAGGAGGACGAGGCACAATACATTCCCTTTCCCTTCATCCACTTCCAGGCTGGAGATCTCTCTCTTCCATTAACTCAGCTCTCCCCCTCCTCCCTTATCCCCCGACCAGGTTTTCTTCACAGGCTCAGGGTTCATTTCCCTTTCTTTTTTTTTTTTTCCCCTGAACCATTGATCTAAACGAGGGGTCTGATCCCACGCTTCTCATTCAACAGGGATTTTCAGCTGAGTGAAACCTTCACGAGTGATATCTTAGACTTTTATCACCTCCGCAAAGCCAAACGCCGCAAGTTTGCAGCCAAAATCACTCAAGATGAAATTAAGCTAACTAGGGACTCCCGCAGCTTTCACCTTCGGGAAGAAACAGAAACAAACCCAAGAAGGGGGCTTTTAATGACAACTCCAAAAAGTCATTTAACTCAGTTCTATTTAGGATTTAAACTGGGATCACTGCAACACGGGCAAGCAAAAACCTTGCATGTTGGGAATGTTTCAAAACACGATGTCTTGCTTTTTTCTTTCGCACCGCAGTGACTTTCCAGACTGTCCTGTCCCTGCAAAGCACGCCGCCTCTCCCCACCCGGGCACTGCCCGTCCCGCCACGACAGACATGCTCCCCCGCGGAGCTCATCTTGGGGGGAAGCCACTGGAGGGGATGGGAGCCTCATAACGTGCCTCCCTCTGACACTCTCTGGTCCTGAACCACCGCTCAGGTGCCCAAAACAGAGTTGCTGAGTGTGGCTGGATGCTACTAGCACAGCTGGATGCTACTAGCACAGCTGGACGCTCCTGGTGCATCCCAGTGCCCCACCGTGGGAATACGTGAGTACATGCCCTAACGAGACCCCGGGGAAGAGCCGAATTTAGGGAGAGAACTTTGCAAAATACAAATGCTCCTTATGAAATGAGGCATAAGAAATGGAGCCCTGGCGACGACAGCTCAAGATGCGTAAACATCTGGTAACGGTTATCGCTAGGGACACCCAGTAACTCACCTGGTGTTGACGGCAGCAGAGATGCTCGGGGGAGTGTCGAGGACGGGGCAACACATCGCTAAGAGGCAAGGCTGTCTACCAGTTGCAGAAGGGGGCATGGGAAGTCACGACATATAAATCCAAGCTTTCCCACCACCACAGCGCAGCTGCGGGGAAGTCCTGCTGGGAACAGGTCGGGGTCTCTCGCGGGCTGTAGCGAAGCGCGGTGCAGAAGCACAGCTGCACACAGCTGCGCTGCAGCAGCAGAACCATGAAGGGAAAGGGCAGACTGGTCCCAGATGAAGACTCACCGAGCTTCTCATTGTTATCTAACCCTTGGCTAGCTCCTAACATTATCAATAACTGCTGGGCAAAGCAAAAAAAAAAAAAAAACCAAGCGACCTGATATCCCAGGAAAAAACCCAGACCCTTCCTCCTCAAGCAATGCTGCTGAGCTTTCAGTGGAAATCTGCCTACAGTGACTGACTTTAAAAGCTTCCAGCTAAAGAAAGGCCCCAAGCCACCAGCACGGTGCTTGGTCCAGCAGCACCCAGCAGGATGTTTGCACCCTCCTGGTCAGGCTGTAGAATACCACCACAGCTCTTGAAGCTCAGCCCCCGGGGCCAGTAAGCTCATACGGACCTGGATGGGCTGTAACCTGACTCAGGAACAGCAAAATTCTCAGGAGGCTTTGGGAAGCAAATGCCATCAGCGTGGCTCCTGCCCTCTGGTCAGGGCAACCCAAGGGTTCATAGCAGCTGGCCCACGGCCACCAAACTGAACGGCTAAACTCATTCAGGTAGAGGAACACAGACCCATGCCCAAGCCGAAGAATGATTTAAACCATTTAACGACACAGGAAGGTTTGCTGTGCACATGGCCCCGATGGCTCAGGATAACCAGAAATGGAGAGCCAGGACATTCAGCATCCACCAGCTCCCCCCCAGATTCAGTGCCAGCCGGGACGGCGAGTCACCCTGCAAGATGACATGGGGGCAAGGCATACCCACGTTCTGCCTGGCCACCTGAGCTCACTGTTCACACCCAAAGCAAAAGGACCCTGACCTCCCCTCCTTCTTCTCCTTGCTCAGCACTGGCAAATACCTGCAGTTCCTCCCGCACGCCCGAATCCAGCCCACGCTTGTGCTTCCCAAAGGTCCTCCAACATTCCAGCTGTCCCAGCTGGTGTTCTGGGCTCTGTTTAGCTCTGCCGAGGAGACCTATCCTTTTTAACAAGCGTGTTAACATAACATACAAAACCCTCCAGCTCTCAAGTTTCTCAGGAGCCCCAGAGGAGTACAGGAAATTCTTCTTAATTACAATGTGCGTGTTAAATAAGGACACCAGAAAGCAGCATTTTAAAATACCTGGAAAAGGTTGTGAAGACATCATCCCTGCTCCTGTTTGGGTTTAAAGGGTGGCCATCACATCTAAGGGCTGTGTAATCCCCAGGGCTTCAAAGGGGTTGATGTTACGGCAAGGCCACCAAGACTCCCATCTGAGGGGGCTTCAAACACAGTGGGAAACGGGAAGCTGTGGCTGGAAAGAGATGCGCGATGCTGCAGAAGCAGCAGCCCCCGACACAAAGTTTTAACTTTTAACAAGCAAGTCACTATTTCTTTAACAACAAACCGAGCCCTTGAAAAACTAGTTGCAATGCCACCGCAGTCCTCGGCTCATTTGTCATCTGGTGAGTGATCACTCACCGTCACAGGAGTTTAACCCTGTCACAGGGGACAGCGGCTCTGTCGCTCCCGGCAGGGACACGGCGCCAAGCGGGATGGCCGCGCAGGGATGCGTCTGTGCAGATCCACACCTAATTCCTGCAAAAGTGGCTTTTTCCAGAAGGCACGGGTGTGTGCATGTCCCTGCGTGCACAGCCCTACCTTACAGCCCTCCGGCTGGTGGGATGCTCACCTGGGTGGGTCCAGCCCTCCTCCTCCCTGCAGCGCTGCCACTTAGAATTTGCTAATTAAGTCCTGTTAATGAATTCCCTACACAGCACATTTGCGCTCCCCCTCTTGCCAATCAGTTGGCTGTCAGGAACGTGTCTGAAATCTGGAGGATCATGCCAAGAAAGCCCATTTCGGCTTCACGGTCACAAACGCTCACGCCAGGAGCGCAGCTTAACGTTGCATTCATCCAAGGAGGGAGCAATCGCAGCCTGCCTGGGACTCTGGCTGTGGCAGGAGAACAAGAATATGACAACGTCATCCATTTTTTATCAGATCATTTTATGGCTACAAGAAGTCTCTAATCCCAAGCAACTACCTACAAACAAGCTACAGATCAAGTCCCACTAGCAAAAATTACTCAGCTACAGCAACCGGCTCTGAAGAAACCACGGTCCATCTACCAGTGGAAGAAAAACAAGCAGGGAAGGTGAATTATTTGTACAGACGACCACCCAGCCCTTCTCATGTTCTTCACCATTGATACCCATGTACAGCTAACATGCAAGCAAACAAGGGTAGTTCAGATATACACTCAGTCGACACTAAATATGCTTGTTCCTCAGACACTTCTTTTCATCCCCAGGATGTCTCAACATCTGAGCACGGTAATTCCCTAGTGATTAACTTCTTTATTTATTTAAAAAGAGTAGAGAGGTTTTCACAAGCACGACTGTCACTCGGCATCTCTCACTGACAGCGAGACGATACAGGGATGATGTGTGACGAACGCTCTGCGCCGATGGTGGATGTCACCTCCGAAGGGAGGTATCCCCCGACCGGGGCACTGGCTGGGGGGGTCTTGCAACCACTGATTGCAGAAACAGCTCCCAGTTAATGATACTCAGTGTCTCGGCTCTTCCCCTTCCTCCAAATACACACTGAAAAATGCAAGAGCATTAGACAAAGTGCATTAGACACAGCCCATGGGCATGCGGGAAGGGTGGGACACAAACCCGTGATGGTGATATGCAGCAAACCCCCAGAGCATCCCTCTGAGACAACCCTCCATGGACTCCCCAGGAAAGCACCCGCTGACAGCCAACGTGAGAGGCAGCTCAGTGCAGAAGAGAAAAATCTTTAAACGCTGATAGAAATGCCACAGAGGCAATGGTAAAGCTTTGCAGCTGGTTTCCCTGCCTTCCCAGAGGGTGGCCAGGGCTTCTCCCAGACAGAAAGAGGAGAAATGAGAAACGCTCCTGCTTAAAATGAATAAAATATGTCACTCCTGATCTTGTAGCTATTAAATCACTGGCTATACAAGTACTTAATTATGTAGCAGCAAAAGAGGAGGGGGGGGAAGATGGTATTTTTCCTCCTGAAAACTTCAATTTGCTACCTCAAGAAAATAATTACTTGATTCAAACATTAAATAATTGAGACATTCATTAGTAGTTCTATTGTATGATTAGCACAAGGAAGGTACCATTTAAAGACTGAGGAATTGATTCACCAGGGAAAACGAAAGCCAGCCTTAATGGGCTAAACGAGAGCACGGCTCCGAAGGCCGGCCGGCTCAGCGGAGGACAGATGCAGGTTGCCACCATGCCTGGCTGGCTGCACCCACTGGGACCTTCCCACACAGTGGCCCACGGAGCACGGCTGGGGCTGGCAGTGCCTCCAACCCAAAGCATCCCCAAAACTGCCAGCGCTGGATTCAGACAGGGTGCGGGACCCCAGGGGCGTAGCAGGTGTTTGCAGCCTGATGCAAAGCCCAGCCAGCTTCTGTCTCTGCGTATGCACATAAATATTCCCCGTGGCATGACCAGAGTCAGGATTTCTGTGCTCACTTGCAAGGCATGAACATACAGGACCCTTCCCTATGCATGCTACCTCTGCACAGATCTCTCCAGAAAGTCCTGACCTTCCCTCACTTAGCATCTTCATTCACTGCCTGCAGAAAAAAAGCTGCTGTTTCCAGCAACTCCGACCTGAGCTGCCTCTCAACATGGGGGTAGTGGTGGATGAAAAGCTGGACACGAGCCGGCAACGTGCGCTCGCAGCCCAGAAAGCCAACCGTATCCTGGGCTGCATCACCAGCAGCGTGGCCAGCAGGGCGAGGGAGGTGGTTCTGCCCCTCTGCTCTGCTCTGGTGAGACCCCCCCTGCAGTGCTGCGTCCAGCTCGGGGGTCCTCAGCACAGGACAGACATGGACCTGTTGGAGCGGGTCCAGAGGAGGCCACGAAGATGATCAGGGTGATGGAACACCTCTCCTATGATGAAAGGCTGAGAGAGTTGGGGTTGTTCAGCCTGGAGAAGAGAAGGCTTCGGGGAGACCTTATTGCAGCCTTTCAGTACTTAAAGGGGGCTTAGAAGAAAGGTGGGGACAGACTTTTTAGCAGGGCCTGCTGCGACAGGACAAGGGGGAATGGTATTAAACTAAAAGAGGGTAGGTTTAGACTAGGTATAAGGAAGAAATTTTTTACAATGAGGGTGGTGAAACACTGGCACAGGTTGCCCAGAGAGGTGGTAGATGCCCCATCCCTGGAAACGTTCAAGGTCAGGTTGGACGGGGCTCTGAGCAACCTGATCCAGTTGAAGATGTCCCTGCCCATGGCAGGGGGTTGGACTAGACGACCTTTAAAGGTCCCTTCCAACCCAGACCATTCTATGATTCTATGAACCTTGTGCGAATTCACTGCTGCTGCAATAACCAGCTGCCAAATAATTTGATGCAGGAGACGGGAAGCAGGAACCCTTTATCCCTCTAGATGCAATCGAGTGATTTACAGTGTCTGCAAAAAAAAAAAAACAACAAACAAAACAAAACCCTGTTGCAAACGTGCTCCTGAGGTGGGGAGAAAGCCAAGCAGGGCAGACAGGGGACAGCAGCTCTCGTAAAAGAGAGAGGGCAAAGGCAACACCAAAGGGAAAGCAATTACAAGCAATTATTGGCAAAGGCTGCCATGTGGAAACACTCTCATTGTTTAAAATTTGACCCACCGCGAATATCTTTCTTAAAATGGTTATTGCCTTATCCTCTCAGATCTAAATAGCACTCTCCACACTTGGCTGCTCTAAGGAAGACAGAGCAGCTTTGAGCAGCGGCTGGTGAATGCAGAGGATTTTTGGTCGGTCGCTAGTTCCCTCCCGACCCACCCCGCGGGGTCCCAAGGCTAATTGGAGGCACATCACTGCCTGAAAGGCAGGCAAAACATTCCTGCTCCATCCCACCCACTCCCTTAGCGGGTTCGCGTCCGCACCACGCAGCACAGCTTTCCTCCCGGCAGCATTTTCGGGGAAAAAACCATGGATAGGAGAAACATCCCTCAGCTCTTCCGACGGAGGAGACATGTGGGAAGGGGAGAGCACAGAGCAAGCTGGGCTGCTGCAAAAGCCCCTGACTGTATGACAGTCAGCTGCGATCCTTCAGCCCTGTTTATTCCCCTTTAACAAGCAGGGAAAGCGGGGAGTTTGGAGTCCCAGACAAATTATTTATCCCCAATTTAAGTCTGGAGTTGAAAACTGCAAAGAGACAGCTTAGAACTGCGCGTTTTTATAACTTAGATCATGAGATTGCTTCTTTTATGAGCTGATACCTTCCGAATACATTTTTTTTTCTTGGAAAATGCCATTACATATACAAAGATGGGCTTTCCTAGTGAGGGAAAGGAGAGACTTGTCTTCAGCTCACTTTGAGGAATTCAAAACCCCACCTTTCACCAAAGATTCAGCTTCTTCCCCAGAACGTATAAGGCTCTTTAGGTGGAGCACGAGCTCCTGTGGCTGCCTGAGCAACCCTCCCCAAAGCTGCATCAATGTCATCTCCAGGCGATGCCACCGGCACGAGAGCAGCAAGATCTCAGTGCAATAAGGTGCCGTGTTGAACCAAAATGGTTGCGGAACAAAAGTGGCCATGTTAATCTCGTCTCCATTAAAAAGTAATAATGGATCCAAGTTTGCCAAATAGAAAAGGACAAAATCAGCAGAGAATTACTTTAATTATTTCCTTCAAGCTTGCAAAAAAAAAAAAAAAAAAGGGTATTACAACCGAGAGCACACACGAAAGAAAAAATATAAAGGAAGTACTTGACAGTGCCCCTTTAATTAAACTGCTCTGAATATCATTAGCAATGGACCTTTGGAATTTAAAGCCAATTACAGTCTAAATACAAAAGTTACTTGCTCTCCAAGAAGCTTACGCAAGAGCTTTCAGAAGTGGGCTGGGTACATAGGGAACAGCTTTTCATCTGCGAAGCACTTTTATGCAAGCTGGGCCACTCAGCACAGAGAGATGCAAAAAAAGAAGAGCAAGAGGATCCCCCGTTGGGCTGCAACTACAGGTCCGAATATGCCCACCGTACCCTGCGATCCACACAGGGGTCATCAGCCAACAGATGATGGACCTTTAACCCAAGCTGGTGGAGCTTTTGACTTGCAGGGAAGTCATATGGGGCTGCTGAACAGTTAAATATTTGGATTATAGAGGCCAACACCTTGGTTAGTGTCTAGCGCAGACTCGTGTCGTGCCACATGGTGCTCCTGGGGCCCAAGCGTTCAACACCAGCTCAGGAGAAACTCAAGCCTCCAGAACAAGCTTCCCATTTCCAAATGAGACTCCGCACTGCTCACCAGCCCCAAAAGGTAAAGAAATCCTTTCCTTTGCTATTGCAGCGCAAGCTGGCGAGCTCTGGCATCTCCAGGGATGCGGCTTTACCTATAGTAAGACCTGGGATAGTGCAAAATCGTGGGACATGCCCTGGCTCCTCTGCATCCCTCCCACGTTCTCTCAACAGGCAGAAGTACCTAGTTACCATCGGGATAACAGAGAAACAGAAGCAACCCTGGGGTCAAACCCTGCCGTCACTGCTTTTTGCCTTTGAAGGGTCCCTCGGTTTCCATAAGGTTTAGATCAGACCCTGATTACGGTGCAGCAAAACTCTGCAGTTTATCTTCTGGACAAAAGAATATGACTGCAATGACAGGAGATGGCGGCTGTTCGCATGGAAACAGCTCTCCCCGTGCCGCACCGGCACAACAGGGCAAATCCTGCTGCCCTGGTGTTTCTGCTCTGCGGAGGGGTTTGGAGGGAATGAGTAAACAGACGGCACGTGGAACGGTTCACCCCCAAAAGTCAGAGACCACAGGAGGGCCAAAGCCGTACCTCGGATAATTTGTGATGTGCGTGGGGCTCGTGGCAGCTCTGAAAATGAGAGAGAGGACCCCAGGTTCACGTGTTAGGGGGTAGGGAGGGGACAAGGAGGCAAAGACTTTATTCTTTGGTGCCCAAGGCTTCTTGTCATTAAAGCAAAACAATAATTAAGGATCAACAACCATTCCTCTTTTCTCTCACGCCTTTCATCTTTATGGAAAAATCCTACAGACATATTACAGAGTGTTTGACTTTCAAAGCAAAACGGGGAACATCTCCCTGTCACAACACTCGGTGGAACAGCACCAACGAACCCAACAGAAATATTCACTGCCATATGCTCCAGGAACCACTTCTGCAGACGTTCACTCGTACCATCGCCATGAAACCCTACAGGACTTTCCTGCAAGGGAAGTGGCAGTTGCGAATTAAACTGCAGCCGTCGCCCTGAGCAAGGAAGGTGAAGGCTCAGTATCTCCAGTTGAAAGACTAAGAAAGGGGAGAGTGATGGAGCATGCTGCAGGCACCCAGCTCTGTCCCTAGCTGTAACCCCCGCTCTTCCTACCCTTTTGAAAAACAGGCTTTCTAAGGAAGAATAATGATTTCTACAAGCTCCGCACGTTTACAGTTCTTGGTAAACAAACCAGAGCATGGAGAAGCTCTCTTGCACAACTTTTGCTCACGCAAAGCTACTCACCACCCTATAATTAAAAGTACCCAGCGGTTTGGGAAGCCAAGGCTGGTACTTTCCTCATGATATTTAATATTAACATTTCCCTTTGATTTGTTTATTACCTAATTGCGGGGCAGCTGAATGTCTTGCGGGGCTTGTGTGTGGAGCAGTTGAGGAGCATTGCTCCTCTCTATCACCTGGTTTATGCTTCGCCTCAGCTCTGGTCTCCAGCAGACGAAGCTGCTGCTGGCCAGGAGCTGCTCTGGGGAAGCGATAGCGACAGCAGTGGGCAACCCCAGGTTTCAAGGCTTGAAAAACCTTCTCCAGACAAGCTGAGCAGAAAATCAAGCCCAAACCTGGAAGATGGCTGGACCTAGGGGTGCCACAAGAGTCTTTGGAGCTGGAAGAACCAACTCATGATGGAAAACAGAATTGTTATTCCAAAGTTGCAGGCTTAATACAAACTCTCAGAGACTGAAACAGCAATTGAGAAGGGAATCAGAAGGGGACTGATGGCTTCCCCAGGCAATTTCTTCCATCCTTAGCTGGACTCCCAGAGGGGCAGCAGAAACAAGAGAAATGCAGCAAGAGGAGGAGGATGGAGTCAACATCACTGCTTAGACACGATGACCGACTCTGTCATCTTGCAGCTTCCAGCTTCCCTCCAGGACCCACCACACGCCTCTTCTACCTACTCTGAAGCACACTTTGCTCTTCTCAGTCCTAGAAAGGAGCACAACCCTTGGATGGGAGAACTGTTGGGCTCCATTCCCAAATTGCTCCTGACTTGCTGCACAATGTTGGGCTCTGCCTTGCTTTCCCCATGCGTAAAGGAGACCTCAGCAAATTGCTCTGAGACCCTCAGAAGGAAAGAGCATCACAAATGCCGCTTTTAATAATTTAATCCTTGCAGTCCTGCAGCTATCCCGCTCAAGGATCTCCCCGTGGTGCCAGCCGAACATGTGTGCAAGAGGACTGCAGAACACAGTTATTTTGAGAAGATGGATAGACAGGCAAAAAGACAGGGCTTGACAGCAAGCAGAACATTTCAAAGAATTTCAGCTGTTCAGTAGTCATCCATCATCCGCTGCAAACCCCAGCAAGCCAGGGCTGTGTAATCACAAGAAAGTATTTAACATCTGTGTTCACCTATATAGAGTCCTAAATCGCATCTCTTGGGCTGGGGCCCCAAATCTGGCCCACTGCCACGGTAATGTCCCCAGGAACATCACCTTGAATTTAATACGCAGAGTGTGAAATGATGTTATTCTCTAAAACACATATATGTACCTATTATGCATTTCAGATGCATTTCTATATGCATATTCATCCCCAGGTACAAAGCATTGCACACAAAAAAAAAAAGGTAAGTGCTGGAATGAACACGTCAAGCTTTGGTGATGGGGAAACCAAGGCAGCCTAAGAGCAAAGTGACCTGCCCAGTGTCCTGAGACTGAAAACCATGGCTTATATCCACAGTCTGGCCACCTAGTCGGTAGATCACACTGCTTTGTTTTCCCCTCTGACCCCAGCCAGGAAAGTAATTTAATTTTTTTTAAACACAGGCTGAACAGACACATTTTTTGGTGGACCCCACTGGCAGCAGTGATTAAGTGCTCTTCCCTCCCAGGGCTGCAGATAGCACAGGGCAAAGCCCCACGATGCTGATGAGCAAACAAAGACCTGGGTTTTGTTCTCTCCCTCCATCTAACAAAGCACAGGATCACTCGAGGATGTTTGTTGGTTTAAATCAATACAGAAAGAAAATGGTTATGTCTGTTCCCTTCCAAGAGGGGAAAACATACATCCCCTTTCTGCTAAGTCAAAGGAGTGAGATGGAGAGTGAACTCCTCAAGGGAAGAACCGCATTTCCAAATTCGTGAGTCTACCTCCAAAATAAAGGGCAAAGTAATGAAAAATACTCTTTTTTTTTTTTTCTTTTTCTCTCACTGCAGCAGCACTTACCGTCTCCCAACCTGCAATTTCCCAAGTAACACCCAGGAGAAATCACTAGTGGGGCCATCCTCGCCCCAGCCCTGATGGGACCCCTGTGTGCTGGGGGGGTCCAGACAGCCTCTGCTCTCGGGGCAGCTCATCTTCTGTATGGACAAGGGGACATAAAGTGACTTTGGCAGTGATGAGCTGGGAATCCCTTCACTCCTTTGTTCCCTTCCCCTTCTATCTTTACAAACACCGTCCAAAGCCAGCTTGTTGCCTAAAGCTCTCCAAAAAAGAGCATGGGGCTGGGGAAAGAAAGCTCGGGGAAGGCAGGCAGCCAGAAACACTCCTGGGGTGACCCCGCCAAGGGCATGCCAGGAGGGTGAGCATGCCTGGGGGAGAAGCCCCGGGACTGCGCTGGGGGAAGCAGCAGTCCCTGCATGAGGGACCGAGGCAAGAAGCCACCTGCAAAACCACCCCGCAAAGCCCCTGGCCTCTTTCTGCCACCAAACAAGCCCTCACCTACCAGCAGAGCCTTCGGTGGGACAAACCGATGTCCAACAGGTGACCCGCAGCCCTGACACCCACGCTATCTGGATGCACAGAGCTGTTTCGGCACCTTCGCTGCAGCACCCATGCAAACCCTCCGGCCCCGCTCCGGGAGAAGAGAGGGCTGCAACATCGGCTTTAAGGAATGAACTGGAAGGGAACAGAAGGGCCTGGCAGGCAGGCAAGGGTTTGGCCTTTGCAATCTGGATAATCCATCTGAAACTCAGAAAGCAACTAGGAGAATGGAAGGAGGAAGGGAGAAAAAGTAATGAATACAATAAAAAGGAGCACAAATCTGCCTGCAGCCGTTCCAAGCAGCAGTTTTACCTCCAGTGCTCCAACAGACCTGCAAGCTTCCCTAGTAACTAGTAAGACGTTCCTGGGAGCCAGGGGATAGTTAGGCTATTTGGGTAATCACATCCAAACACACAACCTGCCCACGGGCACTGGGAGGGTGTCAGGCCAAGGGAAACCTGCCCGGGATTTTAATCCTGCTTCGGTGCTCCCTTTCAGGGCAGGAATCTGCAAAGCCGTGCTCCAGGGACCAACCCCACTAACCCGCCATCCCCTCAGCTCCTGCACCCCCCAAAAACCCCTGGTTTCAATAGCAGCCCTCCCTCGCTGGCCAAGGGGGGAAGGGAAGGAAACCGCAGAGGGAGGGGAAGGGAATGGGCATGTCTGGAAGGAGAGATGGACAGCAAGGGAGAGGTAGCAGGAGACTTGCTAACAAATCCCTGCGTCTCATTTAAAGAGGATGAATCTGCAGCGCAGGCATGGCATCAAAATAGAGAAAAAGCACATCAGCGCAAGAAATCTCTAACAGATGGGACTGTGAGCCTACAAGAGATGACAGGGATGGAAGCTGGTAAATGCACGTACAGCAAAACCTTGGCTCTTTTGCTCTTCTTCCCGGTACAAGAAACTTAGAACGAATATCAGATGCATTGCTTTTCTAAACACCTTTCCCAGGAGTTAAACACAGCGGAGGCTGAAGGAATTCAGAGCAATTTCCCACACGCATGCCACTGTCAAGGCTCCAAACAGTGCGCTTGAAATGGACACCCCGGCTGGAATTTACTGTCTGAGGAGACAGCACAATTACCTGTCTTTGTCTTCCTCCTCCGCTGCAGAGAGGAGGAGGAGGAAGGAGAAGGCGAAGCAGCCAGCTCCTCGGGATGCCTGAGTGCCTCCGAGGTGGGATCTCGAAGCCGGAACAAAGGCTGCTTTAGTCGATGCTGTTCAGCTTGAAAACAGGGGCCACCCGAGGCATCAGGATACAGCGCTGAAAGCTTTCCATCGGTCCAAAAAACCGTATTTTTTAGGGGCATTATTAAATTAGCAAAAGCCATTGCCTCCCTTCGTGCCTTACACACACAGATGCTCCGGCTCCAACCCAAGTTCAGGATAAAAAGCCCAGCGCTGTGCTGCAGCTCGAGAGGAGGTTGGCAGAGGACTCCAAGACTTACAGATATACTCGAGTGCAAGTTAGCTGGTCGCTCTCTCCCTTTCCCATTAGCATAGCGGCACGGCAAACCCCTCTGTCTGGGTGTAGTAAAACTACGGCGAAAGCTGCTAAGTCGCATTCATCCAAAATTAGGGCTCAGAGCGGCACTTGGTATCCGTCCCAGCAGGTATAACCCACCCAACGCAAGCCGAAGGACGGGCTCTGCGCTCCGCGGGGGGCTGCTGCTATTAAAAGAGAAGATGCCTTGAACCAGGCGATAGCAATAACTCAGCCGAGGCTTAAAAGCAAGTCTGGTGGCAGAGCCGGGGCTGGAAAAGCAGAGTTTCTGCTCCCAGCCCACCAAGCTAGCAAGGCACGACATGCTCCCTTTGTACTTTTAAAAGAGGAGGTGATAGGAGAGCCCACACTTAAGAGGGGAAAGCCTGGCAGTGCGAAACGGCGTTTAAAATGCAATAATTAAGTGAGCATCTTTTGAAGATGCCTGCGAGGGGTGCTTCCCAACACACCAAGGTTAGGTAGCTATCAGAAATGGTTTTGTTTTCCCTGCAAGATGAGCCTGTTAAGCTGTAGGCGTCTCCTCTACTGAAAAGATAACTGATCATCTCAGATCGCAGTATATTCAAGTTCACAATTAATTTAGATAACTCCAGACAAGCTGGGTTATTAGGAAAAAAAAAAAAATTAAGAGAAATCTGGAGATTAAGACTTATAAATCTGCAGGCATTAGGGAGAATTGGATTCTTTCTTATACAGATGTAAAATCAAGTCTTTTTTATATGATTCAATTATAGATTGATGGGAAGCCTCAGAAACATGGATTAATGATCTTTTCTTAAAGGAAAAATTATATAAGAAAAAATAAAAAGAGAGTCATATAACAGAAAGAATTACTACTCCCCAAACCATGATTAAGGTTTAGTAGGTTACATTCAGAACAGCGTAAAAGGGAATTTGTAGATTCCCAACCACATTAAGCGAGTATAAACGGAGATAAAGGAAGCAGCACGGTACAGTAAATTATCGGCCCTGCAACATGGCAAAGGTGGGGGCAGCGCATCTCCAGGTGCACGGGGCCGGCGACGAGCCGGCGATTCCACATCAAGAAGGAGGACATGGTTTAAGGGACCCTGGAGCCTTCCAAAACATCTAAGAGAGTTTTACAGATGTGGGGCGATTGCATCGATGGCAATGGAGCTGGGCTCCATCGATTTACACCTGCCGGGGAGGGGGATATCAGCTTTTTCTAGCAAAGGGAAAATTTTTCGGACGGGGTCTGAATGGTAGGGGCACGGCACGAAATAGTCCTGACATTAATACCCCATGGCACCTCGCTCAGCCCAGCCGCCTTCGTACTTCATCCCAGCCTAACTATTTGAAAATGCTCTTCCTATGCCAAAAAAGCCACTCCAGCCCCTGTTCCCTTGCACTCCTGATACTTCAGTCCCCAGCCCTTAAAAAAAAAAAAAAAAAAGGATAACACCACAGGGTTAACACAAAAATAAGCATCTTCAAAAGCCGCAAGGCGCTCAGATACTATGGTAATAGGGGGCATCCGAGTACCTTAGATAATCTGGCTCCAAGTGAATATTTCTCTAACGCAAAGTCCAAGCCCTACTCAGCATGAATTAGAAGTCAAGCACATTGTTAGCGACGCTATTGTTTATTGCTTTGTCCAAAAAGAAAGCACTATCTAGGTCACTCATTACAGGGGAGAGCTGTGTAGGAGAATGCAGCCTGGGTACCGTATGTGCTATGGAAATGAAGGCAATAAATGCGAGAAGAATAGCGGCGAAGGAGGTGAGATGTGCTAGCGAGCAGCTCTGGAAGGATTGCATTGAAGGGGGAAGGCGGCATAGCCGGAGCTCCTGCGCCGCGACACCGAAATCTAATTCACACCTCTTTGCTGACTGCCCTTTCGGTTCACAAGCATGGGGGGAAAAAAGCGGAGAGGACACTGGGGCTTATTTTTAAAGCTCGCCTCCGAGGGTGAAAAAAAATCCTCCTCAGCTGGGAAATGGGAATTTGCAACAAAATAAATAAACGTATAGCTAAATAAATAAAAGGCCCATGGCCGATTCTCATGTTTGGCATGGGGCCGGGGCTCTGTGCAAAGCAATTAAAAGGAAAATGGATTCCAGCGGGAAAAAGAACTTCCCCCTCTTCAGAAAGATGTCTTTCTGATGAGACAAAACCTTTACTTCCCTCAGTATGGAGCAGAGTTAAAGGCCAAGGCAGTATTTAAGCATGCAATTAATTTCCAGTCATTTCGGAAGGCGGTGATCAGTTAACATTTCGACGGCAGCGATTTAATACAACATGTGCCTTGAGGACCAGGCGGGGACAGAGGTGCTACCAGGGCACCCAGGAACACGGAGTTAAAGCCAGACCTCTGCAAAGGTGGAGGAGGAGAGCTACGAAACCCGAGTCACCGGAGTGGGAGGAACTTCAGCAGGGTTTTCTATCGAGTTCTGGGTGTTTGGTTTGGGTTTTTTTTTTTTTCCCCTTCCTATACTGTTATCCACAGACATTGCTAACGGCAACTCTTTTGTCTTTAATCCCAATGGAGTTTGCTCTAGCACTTTCCCCCCCCCCAAACGCCCATGCAGCTTACTGCTCTCCACCCCTACTTCCATTAATTGATTTGTATGGATCCTCTTGTCAAAGAAAATTGCTTGAGAAGTCCAAGCCCTGAAGACAGTCACAAATTTGAGAAGGCAAAGATTTCGTGAAATGGTAACAACCAGTGGGAGTCAGGAAACGTTATTGCTTTGCCTCTTTGTTTGAAAATTAAGGGTCTTGGGTTAAATCAAAGTTTCTCTTTCCCTCTAATAAGACGACAGCCCAGACTGTACGACTGACTGCTGAGACACCGACTCCTCGCTGGCTTTAGATTACTCAAGTGCTCAGAATTTAATCTCAAATGGCTGTTATTGCATTTTTGCTTGGACTAGCTGGCTGATGGACGCAGTAAGAGAAGCCAGCCCCTGTGCACCCGTGCAGCCTCCCAGCTTCTAGATTTTGAAAACCTGCTGCTACGCGATGGTTTTGCAGGAGCTTTTGCTCCAGATCCTTCTAGGAGGGAATAAGCATGGCTCGGGAGGAAAGAAAACACTGGTTATAATTTGTTCAAGACAGGGCTGCTTCTCCGTGCACTGCTTCTTCCACACAAAGGTATTAATTGTCAGCAACAGCAAGGAACTGTGCAAGAAGTGATCCCTCCAGATGTGTTTAAGCTCACGGCGAGGCAAGGCAATTCTCCAATGTACACACGTATCTCGGAAGGGTAAATGTTTCCCGGCTTCTACCGACGTCTTCATGTCATTTACACAGCTCCGTCAATCACTGCTCTCCCAAGAAAGGGAGCAGTGTAAACTCATGTTTAATGCCAGATTTACACACATTTCTATTCGCCAGTAAATGAGACCATTACATACGTTGTGTCAATTGATTTTTATAGTCTTCCCTTTGCGCACGTTTGCACAGGGGAAGTGCAAAGGAATGCAGGCACTTAAAATTGGACCTGGCTCCTGGTCTCTATGCATCACCTCATCAAGAGGCACATCCTGACCTTTACCTTGTGGCATTAAATTTCTCCTGGCCGTGGACCTTCTCAACTTTATCAGCTGATCCCATCTCTGCTATGCAAACTTTTCTCCCTGACCCGTTCCCCGCCTCAGACGGGGATGAATCTGTGTCCAGTGTTTCACGTACAGACCAAAACCCAGAATCTGCCCCAAACTTTTCCTATGTGCATACCGGGTGTAAGCCCTCACTCAGGCTCAGGCACGCTTTAGGCCATGTCAGGATAAAACTTGGACCTGCACAACCCCTTGGCACAGGGCCAGTTGCACTTTGCTGAGGGCAGATGCTCGCTGGCCGGCACGATCAGGGTGCAGGATGCTGTTCCCCCCTGCAACGGCACCAACGTAGCCAGCATTCAGCTGACAAGTTGATTCACCATCCTTTTAAGAAAGTCCTTCTCATTGCATCTTGCCAAAATAAAGCAACCTTCCTCGCTGAAATTATCCTTTGTAAATACCCCCCAAGGAGTTAGCAATTCCTTTCTCCAAGATGACTCATCCTCCTACACAACGGACCATGAAAAGAGCAATCACGCCGGCGTGTCAGCCTGCTGCTGCGCTCCCCTCTCTGAATCAGCCCCCGAGAGCAGTGATGGGCATAGCTCTACCTGCTCCCCATAGCACCATCCACACACCGTGCCCATGCCCACACCACTCGTGTCCCCCGTTTGAGCAAGCTCCCTCTAAGGTTGTCTCTTTACACGGCGCGGGGCTCAAGCAGTGCCCTGAGATGCCACCCGGACACAGCAGATGATCTGCAGGAAGAAGCGTTTTGCTCCTATGACTTGGGTGCTTTGCCTTCATCAAAATGCACAGCAGCACCTTCCAAGGCTGGAGAAAAGGCAGATGATCCTTTCAGGGGTGGCTTTTCATGTCCGTTCCCGCCCCCCCCCAGCCAAGCAGAGCCTTCTCTCCGTAATTAACTGCTCCAGCCTGTGTGTTGGCTGAGCTCCATCAGCAACGAGGCAGAGGCAACGATCTCCAAGAGCAAAGCCCGGAATTTCGGCAGAGCCAATGCTCCGCACCATCCAGGCCACACCATAAAAAGCCAGACCGCGGATGCAAGAGGCAGCAGAGCCATTCAAACCAGCCACGGGCAGTTTAACAGAAACAGAGCTCCAATCCAACATTAATTTGCAGCATCCTGGGCTGAACACTTCAGATAAGCGGCGCCGGAGCCAGAGAGATGACAGAGAAAAGCTCGTGTCTGTGGCACATCCGTGCGTGCACACAACACCCTGCCTGTGGTCTGCTGTTCGGCTGCTGACGACCTGTAAAACATAATAGCAGCACGCCGAGGTGTCTTCGCAGGCAGACCTCTTCTCCAAATCCCCAGAAAAATTTTTTTCCTCCCTGCAGGGCTTAAAGCCTCATCCTGCTCCAGTTATTCCGAAAGGGAATTTAGTGCCTCGCCATAAATTACACGAGCGTTGGACATAAGCATCATTTGTGCACAAATCACTGTTCCCTAGAACAAAGCAAGTATCAGCCTCCTGACAAAGCACTTTTTAGTAGGATTGGCAAATGAATAAAACCTCCCAATGAATACCAACGTGCTGATGAAAAAGTCCTACTGATTTTAATAGAAAATGATCATTTTCCTATAGGATTTTTTGAACCATCTTGTTGAATTTAATGGAGATTTTCTATTCTGGTCCACAATTATGCAAGAGTTAAAATACCTCCAGAGACAAGGAGATTATCTATTACATTCTATAGGACTGCAGAGTAATTTCCATAGAATCCTGTTATGTTTCTATAGAGCCTGACAAATTTAATCCCTATTGAACTTTACGGGGACTTTTCCATAATGGACAAATAGACACTGATATCTGTTAGCTGCAAAATCAGTAATACTCAGAAAATAGAGGCCTTACACACCACTGCTGTACTCAAAATGGTCGAAAGATGTCTTGAACAAGGAGCTTAATGGGGAAAATACATTAAAATAGTGTCACATGGCTGCATTAGTACAGTTGTGTTGCAACATTTTTTTAATACACTGTGTCATTTATACAACCAACGCTTTACAAATTGCATTTGCTACCAATACGCACTTGATCTCATCATCCCATGCTGGGACTTTCCTGTATCAGCACAGAAAGGGTGAGGGCAATCTAAATCAAGGGAGAAAATGCCAGTTTAAAGCGTGGAGCTGGCGATGTATCTGTGCACATTCCTCTGCCCTAGAGTTACTAATAAATGCATCGACTCCAAATCTCTCTCCCATTGAACTCTACTGCGGAGCTGGAAGAAGGGCTGCACTTCTCTCTCATGCACAGTACTAGAGAAAAAAACATTCAGCTGAGCTACCTGGAGACTGAAGTCTTTTAAATTTAACTATAAGGTAGTTATAACTAGGAACAAAACAAGCAGGGACAGCCTAAGGTTTCCTATGCCAACACGCCAATTTGTCCTAGACTGGTTCAAGGAACAAATTAAAAGACACGAGAGCCCCCATGGGTCTCTTCCCACCTTTTCTTATGCAAGCTGGCATCAAACACGATATATGCTTGCAATACGACTGTATCGGTATCACCTATCCATCCCTTATAGCCAGTTATTCCTCAAGAGCCCAAGACTCACTTCAAGAGGTCCTTCGGGAGGTCCCAGTTTTGGATACAACACCTCTGGGGAGTTGCTCCTGATCTTGCCTGGCCATTCCCACACACCCCAAATAGCTTTTCGGAGGTTGTGGGTGCTTTAAGCTCACCCTGGATAAAACAGAGCTTAAATGCCCCTACGGCAGGCTGAACCCCCTGCTTTGTGACAAAGATGTACCTAAAGAAATATCAATCACTGCAGTGATTGTAGTAAGCCCTTGTAATAACATCATAGCAATAGTAATAGTGTAGTAATAGCCAAATTAACCTTCAAATTATACATCTGACGGGGAAAAATACCCTAAAACAGTGTAAGAGGCCTCTTAAAGAGGCAGGGCATCAGCAATACAGACCTAACACCCCTGGTAAGCGTGCGGCAGCACTGGAGCTGAGGGGACCAAGCCAAAACTGGGCACCCAGAGCCGCATGTTTGAGGACACTGCAGACATACCCATGGCAACAAGAAGAACAAGCATCTCCATATGTCTCCCCAACTGCATTTCCTTTCCAAAGAAAAGGACAACGTGGTATCTGAGCACAGCAGTAAAAAATATGGCTTTGATATTTTATCATTTGCCAAATGCTAGCGGGGTGTGGACGGTGGGTGCAGGGAACGCTGTGGGTTGGTTTTGCTTTTTTCCTTCTTCTAAGCTACGTGCAAAGGAATGAAGTCCTTAGTGACGACAGGACAAGTCTTTTTGCTAGTTAATGCCCAGAGACCCCTTCAAAGCGAGCACAGACCATGAAGGAGATGCATGGCGTTTCTGGCATGGCAAAAATCAATATACGTGTGTGTCTGGGTACGTCTCACACCCACGCCGCTGCCCTTGCCTCTTCGCACACGCACTTTGATCAACCCGTGTTTCTGGAAACCAAACCCAGCTTCAACAAACACAAACTAATAAAGACGCCTGATGTCCTTTTTAAGACCACATTACAGAGTATGCCACTATCCACAAAGAGAAAGCCTCATTGACTCCTCAATCCTAAGCGTTCTAAGATTGAAAAGTGGGAGAAATGAGGGAGGCTCATATTTCTAATACCCGAAAGGAAGCAATATGATACAGCCTTTGATCTAAGCCGGCAGCTGTGGGTTTTCACACACACATGGCTCACGGGGAGAAGTAAAAAGACAGCTATGGAGAATGAAGAACAAGCCAAGCAGATACCAGACCTCGGCACTTAAAACAGAGATTCAAAGGCAACCCTTTAAAGAAGCGTTTAGGAGTAAAACAACAGGGTGGGATCTTCAAAAGAGCTCAACTTGGGTCTGAGCCGGCTCCCATCAACCCCAGGGGTAAAACCCCCACTGACACCGTGGTCAGAGACAGGTCAGAGAAGCCCTTCTGCAGATCCCATCAGGTCACATCGCCCATAAACCCAAATCTGCACACAAACACTACCTGCATCAAACACGGGCAGCTAAAATGCTTTCAAGGCTGGATGATAGGTACACCCATGGGCCAGAGAAAGGATTTGTCCAGAGGCGGACTCTAGAAAAGCCTGGGAACTACATCCATTTGGTCAGGCTGGACCAAACCTTCTCAGACACCCCGTCACCAAGTGGTCACATCTCTCCTAAAGAAAAGGGTGGAGAAAATCTACCTGGCAACAGCTTTCCATGCAAAGCATGGAAGAAATGCTCATGTCTCTGAAAGGTGGGGAATATCTCCTGGGACGCAAGCCATCCAAGGTTAATAGAAACAGATGGTTACACAAAAGGACATGCTTATTCCCTACCAACCCGCTAGAAAGCCAGGCTTAGCCTACTGACCTCCTTCCAGCCATGCATAAAATTAGGCAGCCATGCCTAAAATTTCACAGTATAAAATAAAGGTGCTAAAAATAATCACTACTATAATAACGGCATATACCCAAATGCTAGTGGATAGCCCAGCACCTAGTGCCGCTCAGGAAAGGCAGAAGCAATGGTAAGAGGGATGGGTGCCCATGAACTCCTGCACCAGAGCTCATGACAGCCAAGCTGCCGTCCGTCCTTCACTTCTCACGTCCTTACACCACAAAACCTGGTCGTGGCAGGGGAGGGGGCATCCCCTCTCGTGAGCTGACGTGCCACCAGCAGCACAGCGGGATGGCACAATGACATCGAGCAGCTCGTCAGGGCTGGCAGCGTTTTAACGAGGGCCCTGTGCTGGATAAGATCCTGACACCCCACCAGCACACTCCCAGCAACTCTGTACCTGTAAGAAGCTCCTTGCAGTATTTCATCCAACGCCAAATGAAGCATGGAGACTTTGCAGCACAGGGCAAGGGACATCTTGCCCCTAGCACCGTGCTTCAAATACCCATCGCTCAGTGTAATTTCAGGAAGGTCCATACAAGAGAGAAGGTGCTGTCAGCACAATTTGGCTCTGTTATTAATATCGTGATACTGATGCGATAGGCTCTAGGTAGCCTAAGAAAAAGCTTTCCAAAGTGATGGCTGCTCCGCCGGTGACAGGGCAGCCTGCTCTAACCCAACGCCGAGCTGGCCGCTCCACAATCCGCTGCTGCGCCAGAATGTCACCGTAAGGGAAAGTTTGGCGCAAGCTACAGCGAGAGAAAGCTTTGCTTTGCTTTAATTCCTCCCTCCCCCACGGGTCTGCCCAGGGCCGTGGTGGTACGGAGGCTCAGCATCACCGGGACGGTGATTTGCAGTCTGCTCAGACACAGCTGTAGATCACTTGGGAGAATGAACCTACAGTTTTATAAACTATTTATTAGCCCTGTCCTGTAGCGCTACATCAATATGGCCATCGGTGAAGCAAGGCAGGAGCTATAAAAATACCATCTATCCAAAATAAGCTTCATAAAATCAAACAGAGGCCAGTACCGCCTAGGATGGGATTGTGGCTTGACATATAAAGGGCCTCTCAATCTTTGAGATAGACCATTAAAATCCTCAAGCCCTTTTGGTTCACAGAAGTCTAAAACAAAAGGGGAAAAATAATGACACCTTTTCTGGCGGAGCAGGAGAAGGCAGCGCGGTAGTCGTGCGGTATCATTTGTTTCCACAGAAGTCACATCACTCCCAGCAAGGCACCTACCAGGCACCCCCCACCCCCCCAAAAAAAAAGTAAAATAAAAAATAAATAAAACAAAAGCTTCTTTGCCTCCGCCTTCCCCACCCACCAGCTGCTCTTCCACAGGCAAAAAGTTTCTCCTCCCTCTGCCTGCAGTGATGAATTCTGCTCGGCACAGGAGAGGCGGTGCCGAGGGTGGCAGCGGGGGAAAGGCACGGCTGGAGCACACCGATATCCCAGCCGGCGCTCCCCTCCAGTTCCCCGAGGCAGCGGGGTACGGCAGAAGGCAGGTCAATACATTGTCAGAGATGATGATTAACATTTCCAGCCAGTGCTCCCTCAAACCGCCTCTAAAACACGTCTTAATAAACTGCATTGCAAATAGCCTTGTATTTCTACCTCGCTGCATCTGCCAGGGCGAGATAATACGCCGACCTGAGAAAAAGTGACATGCTGGGAATGAGCCGCCGAGAGTTATACGACACGGCGAAACCTTGCTCAGCACGTCGCTCCCAGCGCCGGGCAGCGCGCGCCGCCGGCCGGCGGCGGCCGGGATGCGGGCGTCTCGCCCAGGTTGTCTGGGGCTCCGTACAAAACGAGGCGTGCGCTTCGAGCAAAGAAAATATCAGCTCGCGTGGGGTTTGGGGCTAAAAGGGCTCGAGGGACAAAACCGCTCTGAACTGCTATTGACTGTAAAAATCACTGTACAATGGAAATTTTTGAAAGCTACGCACGTGATAGTTGTTTTTGCAGAGGCAGGCACCGTGCTTTAAAAGGTCAGAGGGAGGCGAGAGCGAGTTTAAGCATCGTTTTCCTGGAAACACGGCTCTGAAGCTTTGCAAAACTTCACTCATTGCCTCCCCCGGGGAACCCCCCCAGCCCAGCGCAATCGCACCCACCCCAGCTTTGGCGTGGACAAATCCCCTGCGTTTCTATGATGGCAACAGGCTCCGTGACAGTTTGCAGCGTTGCTAAAAAACTTGGCTGGATCAAGCACAGCGCGTCTCAGCATCACCCTTCTGGGGCATTTTGAACCTCCACTTTCCCGCATCGCGATGCTCGACCCCGCGCAGAAGACGGACAGCGCTGCCAATCCATATCACACCTCAACTCCTCAAAGCAGTGAACTGTAAATGAAGCTCGCGCACCTTCACGCCCTTCCCCTGCAGTATCAGCCCGCTTCAGTCACGTCAGGAGAGAGAAAAAACAGCTTGGATCGGACTCGGGGGGAAAAAAAGGAAATAAAAAGATTTGGGTTTACCTGCCAAGGATGTTTTACATCCCCCATTCTGGACCTTCAAGTACTTCAACATTAAGCAAATGCCACTTACCTATGAGGAAAAAGAAGAAATAAAAACAAAAGTTCAAGTTCACCAAGTATTATAACACTATGCATTTTAAAAGCAATGGAATTTGTAATTCACTTGTAGACCAGAGGAAGCACAAAGGGAAAAACTCAAGTTTTACATACACTTGCTAAAGGTCAGCTTGAGTGGCACATGATTACAGAGGCCATCCTGCGGGCTGTTTTTCTTATTTATTTCTCACAGTCTCATTTAGCTGCTTTTTCCACCCCGCTATCCAGGCCCGCAGAACAGGAGGATGCCATTTCAGAGGCAAGAGCCACCTCTTCCCATCGCAAAACTTAAATCAACACAGAGACCTCCTTCCTGCTTTTTCTTCCACAGCTTTTTTTTCCGAACAGCAACATTGCACAACCTAGGCCAAGGCATAACGTGCTTTCCATCTCTGCAGTCCCAAAAAGGCAGCTCCATCAAGAATTTCCAACACCAGCCCTGGCGCCCCGGCTCCCTGGGAAGCAACTGCTCGACCTGCCCCGCAGCCACCAGCGGGATCCGTTTCCCAAGCTCCAGCTGCAGCAATCCATCCTCCAGGTGGGGATGTCCTACCCGAGGTCCAGCCCACCGGCCAAGACCACGGGACAAACGCAACAAGCTATTCGTCCTTTGCTTCAAAGAAGTCAAAGACCAGTTTTGACCTTCTCTAGGACAAAGAGAAATTCCATCCTTGCCAATCCCCATCAGAAAATCTGCTTCATAGATATTAAGATATGATAAATATTAGAATAGAATATATATATATATAAAAAATAGATATTAAGTTATCCCCTCTAGCGAGGTGGGAAGCCCTTCCATTTTTTCCCCAGGCATCTGGGAACATGAAAAACTGAGCGAGACGGCGGCTGTACCCGTCCGGCTGTTGCTCCGTAGGCTGTTGCAGGAATTGAGGATGACGTGACGGGGCATGTCTCGCTAATGCACGACTGCGTGTACTCTAAACTACTTAAAGGGTGCCTGGGGCTACGGACAGTTGCTGCTAAAACAGACAATTGAATAAATAAATGGAAGGTAACGGGGAGGGGAGGGATGCAACGGGAGAGCGATTGGCAGAGTTGTGTGCCAAGGTGTTAAAAAAAAACTCCCACAGAGCTGCCTAAACCTCTTCTGAGACTCCACTGCTACGTGTTTCAGATGCTGAGAAGATTGAACTAATAAAAAAGAAATGAGAGAACTGTCACTGCAGATTACATGGTATTTATTCCAAAATCTGCTCATTATAGAAATTTGCAAGACAAATGGGGTTTTAGCAGGAAATGGCAGCTTTTCCTTAAGTGCATAACGAGGAGCAGAATTGGTCGGGAGCTGAAGCTTTCTCTCCCTTTTTAGCTACTCCGGCTCCAAGTCTTACCAATCACCCGAGAAATAATCGCGAGGCTGAAAAAAAAAAAAAACCATTTTTTTTAACATTCTCCACCAGCCTCTTCATAATCCTATAAGAAACTACGATTAAGAAATATTTGAAGCAAGAAAAGCTCATTTGGCCTAGAGAGTTTCTAGGCGGCGAGAGCTTCTCTTGCTGCTCAACAGCACGCAAGCGGTATTGCTAACTCTCCGGGTCCTTCCTTCCTCGCAGGGAAAGCCCTTCACGAAGAAGAGTATTTGTGGTCAGGCTTTAATCCCCCTGCCTCGATAAATGTTTAATTCCTGGGCCTGCCTTCGTATCTGAATATAGACTGGAGGTGGTTTGCATTCTGCCGTATCCGAGTGCTTCTAATGACATTTTGGCTTCTTTCCCAGTTAATTCCAAGTGCCTGAAACCCAAGCATCTCCCCTCTCCCCCTCCCCATCATGGATGCACATGCAGATATTTGACTGATAATATACAAAGCCATAACATGTGGTTTTAAAAGAAGTCTCTGCAGCGGAGTCTCAAGAAGGAAGAAGAAGGGGGAAAATATGCCTTGAAATATTACAGAGTAGGAGCTGTCACGTTGAAAAAGCTTCTACAAGGTTTTCAATGCCATAACTGTGTTATTTAGCTGGGGATGAGCATTTTCAGACACACATCAACAGGAAAAAAGGGGTTGCGGGAGGGGGGGGAAAAAAAAAAAGAGAGGCGGCCTGTCTTATTTGCAGCTCTCCTTTGTTGGAAAGCAATTACAGCCTTACTCAATTTATGACCCAGAATGCACCCTAATCTACTTGTAAATGCGTCTTATTCACCACACAGCACTTTCAGATACAGCCAGGGTAAATAAACGGGAGATTGTTCCTACCTACGTTGCGGCACAACTGTTAATTGTAACGCCCCATGAAACTTAATTATGCAAAGCAGAGTGGCGACACTGCAGCCATTAATGAGATGTTTGATTCAAGAATAATTTGTTGTTTGGAGCCTCAGACTTGTTTTGCCTGTCCCTTCCACTGTGCTGCACTAATTCTCAATTCGTGCTTATTTTAATAGGGTGGCAGTGGGGCACAAAACGGCTCAGCCGAGGAGGCAACGGGAGAGCTCCCAGTTGGGATCACATTTTGCAAGCGTGCAGCGAGGTCCCACCATAGGCGTTTCTTGCACTGCAACCATCCCGAGTTCAGCCTGCCTTCCCCAGAAGAGCAGGGGCAAGCCAACGGTGGGACATACAACATTCAGGCAGGTAAAACGCTGGGGATGCTACCGAGCACTTTTAGACACAGGGGTGTCTAAAAAGAGAAGGACTTGGCTATTTCTAGACCCCAGGAACTCCTATAGCCACGCTGGGATGTATGCAGGCATGGATCCCCTTCATTCTCTACATGCACAAACATCCACGCTTTGCTTCCAGCTCCGTTGCAATGGTTGAATCCCAGCAACGGTTTGGGCTGAGCCATCACGTTGCCTGCCTGTAAGTAGCATTATGGAAACCACAAATTAAAGTACAAAAGAGGATGAAGAGACAAAGAAAAAGATGATGACTTGGTACAAGAGCTTGTAGTATACCCACTGATAAGGTGCGTGATAGATAGAGGTACAGGCTGTTGCGTGGAGACTTTCCCCGCTGCTCTAAGAGACTTTCTCCCTAAATGGGGAAAGGAGATTGGTAGTCAGACCAAAGTCTATTATTTAAGCCTCCGGTTATTGATAGAAACACACTATCTTTTTAAATTTACAAGCAAGCAAGCAATTCAATTTTACCCATTTACAACAGCACAAGATGTTTGCTCATATCTGCCGTGGAGATACCAGAGCCCTTCTCCTCTCAGCTCTCTCCCAGCCTCTGACTGCAGAAATCCCCCCCTCCAACATCATCTCCGAGCTTTCCACTCGTTTTTCTTTCCGGTGACACCCGCTCTTTCTCACTCAGCCCGAGCACTGACCCACTGAGCCACAGTTGGCTCCGTTGATACCTGTAATTAGTAGGCTTTGGAGACAACGGCCACCCCCAGCCCATGAATCAACAGGATTTCTCCCTTTGCACGGCACCAGCAAAAGGAGGGAGAAAGGGTACTTTATCTCTGATAGTTGATAGAAAAGACATCGTTGGTCTACTGCGACTCTTTTTTTTTTTTTTCTTATAAATGCGACTCTTAAAATAGCAAGTCACGAAGAGGGTTTTAGACATCTTCAAGGCCCTTGGGAACAAGCCCATCATGACTACACTATTGCAGCGCGCGATATTGATGGCAACCGAGATAAAGAGTAACTCGCAATCCGGCACGCCGAATCCCGCCGACGCTTCTAATAAGATCAGGACAGATGACAAGGCACTCAACTGTGCCCCGGCAAGGTCATTACAGAGCATTAATAAAGGAGCCTTATTATGAACATATCACTCAGCATTATTGCATTTCCCACCTTCGCCGTTAAGAGACGATGAAAGCGGTAGTCCCTCACGTCCCAGACCTGCGGGGTTTGGGTTTTGCTGCCGCAGCCACCAACCTAAATCTGGCCGGGGGAATCATGCTGCCCCATGCAAAACCCCAGAGGCAAGCCAGTCTTCCTAAGAAATGCTAATCTTACTTAAAAGTCGTGACCAGCTACGTGCATCAAACCAACTTCTAATATTCTCCTTCCCCTTGCCTTGTCTGACCCCCTTACAGCCCAAACCAGCTTTTCCTCTGAAGACGCTGCTCCCACCAAAGCAGCAGCCAGCTCTGCTCTCTTCTGCCACAGCATCCAGCAACTCTGCCCTCTCTCTTTTCGTCTTACACAGAGGAGGTGGTTTAGGTTCATTTGATCCTCCATCCATCGCCCTTTTTCCAATTTGGAAGTCCAATTTTGGAGTCCGAGCCAGTGAGAACTGGCTCCACCAGAAATTCGCACCTGGCTCTGCCAAAACTCTGAGTGAATTTATGCCAATCCCACAGACTGTTGGCTTCCAGAAAAATAAAAACCATGCCTGGAGAAGGGCGTGATTTTTTTCAAAGCATTTCGGTTTTTTTTCCACTGTCTGATATTTCATTTCGGGTGTTACTTTGATTTTATAGAAAATATCAAAAACAATCTGACCCCAATTGTTCAGAAGTGCTATGAAAAAAAAAAAAAAAAATCTGATATTCACAGAGCTCTGGTCCTGTTGCCCTAATTCTCACCTTCTCTTATTCTGTAATTTCCTTCTTTGTAACACGGTGACTAGAGCTGTGTACAGTGTCTCAGACATGCACTCAGCGAGGGCTGAGATATTATTGTTGATTTATATGGGCTGGCTCTGCTTAGGGAGCGGTGATTTACTTCGCTGTGTTTTCACAATGCTGCTATCTCTTTGGAGACAGATATCGCCCTCATCTTCCCCATATCCAAGCGCCTGGTGCTAAGTACTCGGTCACAGATTGCTAAGACACTTCCACATCGTTCCTCTTCTCTCCAGCTTTGTTTCAAGGAAGGTCATTACCACATTTTTGCTCCCTAACGCTTTAACAGCCCAATTAGGAGACACAGCTGCACTTCAGTAGGTGCTGGCCAGAGCATGCCCTTATTCCTGGAAAGCAATTCTCCCTCAGACTTAACTATGGACCCAATTTTATACCTCACTTATTTCCACAACGAAACAGGTCAGGAATTTTTCTTCCCAGCTTTATCTCGTATTGCAACGCTGTCTTTTGTTGGTCTTGATGCTGCAAAACAAGCAGACCTTGCACGTAGAGTTCTACAGGCCTCCAAAAGTACTTCTTTTTCTCCTACGTAAGCAGGCAAGCCCTAGTCTCAGGCAAACCCACAGCGATCAACCCTACAACCAAAATCCAGCTAAGTGACCATGCCAAGATGAACCATGCTGCTCCCTGCCTTGTTTTTGCAAGGACAGCTTGCTTGGAGAACTGTGTCTGCAAAACGCTGTTTGGATACAGAAAGAGGAATGGGAACGATGATACAGTAGAACCCGACCATAAATACCTACTAAAGGGACCTGTTACGGCTTTGCCTTCTGCAGTGGTTTTATACATACATATATCAATAAACACTTTAATAGAGTGAGTTTTCTGTACAACGCCTTTTGCCCACCATTTTGCAAGCGCAGATACATCACTGTAATATCAGGCTTTTAAAAATGCTCAGAAAAAGTTGCTTGCTGGTGAAAGGCTGGTTTCCAGCAGTTGGAGAACAACAGAGCAAGTTATGCATGCCACTTTGCCACCATGAAAAAAGCCATCTCCACCCAGCTCCCATCACAGCGCCCACACACCATAACACGCAAGCACTTATCAGACCAACATTTCAGCAGCAATTCTCCAAAAGAGGGGAACCGAGACACGTTCCACACCACAGCAATGGACCAAGTCTCCTGTGGACCAAGTCTCCCACGCCCCACTCGGATGCAGAAATCAGAGGATCGCCGCTTTGTTTGCATCTCCCTTTTCATCCTCCCTTTGCCTCCGTTTCCCCCGCCGCAGGAAATCTTGAACGCCAGCTCCCTAACAGAGATATCGAGAAGCTTAACAACTGAGCAGCGTTTTAAGAGCCTTTGAACGAGCGGTGTTATGTCGGTACAATGGTTCACGCCAAACAATAACGTGTTCTCGCTCTTGGTGCTGGCTCCCACGATGACTGTCCTCAGCACAACTGTCAACTCGACTCCCATTGAAGGATCTGTATTATTAGCGATGAGCTAAGAAGCAAGGTGAACGCAGCTTGATTTTGCAGCTCCGGCAGTTAGGGAAAAGACTAAATCTTGTAAACCCGTAATCGGTGTTGAAACCATGGAGTAAGAATAAATGCGGTATCCCATCAGGTGAAATCTTGCCTTAAAGTCCGTGTTTTCCCTTGCTGCTCCCTACATTTCTCCTGCGAGAGGAGCACGGGCTAGACACCAGCTTGTTTCCTCTCCTCTCCCACAGCCCTTACTCTATAATTTGTACCATTTATATCCCCATACAACTTCCTACACACTTTGTAAACTCTAATATGCTCTTAAGGAGTTTTACGCAGTTCCTCTCTGATGCTCATAAGTGTAAAATCTTTCAGTGACGGTCGCAAAAGGCGAGATCAAATGACAGGTTGATTTAGTGTAGCTCTTACTAACAGCTTGCAGGAATTAGAAGTAAATAGGAGGTCAAACAGCTCGCGAGCAATTTGACATTGGCAAATGCAGCTTAGTTAGGCTCCTCCAGTAATAAAGAACAACCACGTCTTTCCTTCACCTGAGCGCTCGGCAGAAGTAGAAAGGTCATTACCAGCTAAAGATACTCCAAGAATAACAATTTAAATCTTTATTATTTTTAACAAGACACAGGTATTTCAAATAGTGCCTGTGCAATAAACTGGCGGCATGCTACAGTGACTGGAAATGGCTCAAAATAATAAAAAAAAACAGCAACTGAAATTGGAAACACAATATGTAACCATCCATGGTTCTTAAAGCTATGTCAGTCAGTTAAGGAAAAACTACGCCTGGGCATAAGTGAGCATGAAATTCAATATAAACATCCCCGCTCATTCCAGACACCAGTGGTAGAGAAATAGATGGAATATATACAAAATGCTAAAGTAAAATATACAATGAGCTTTGTATAAATAAACAATAAAGAAAAAAGAAGATTTAAAAAAAAAACCTGTCCTCATGATACATAGTATTGCTGGGAATGAACCCATTCTGCAATTGTCTGACTTCAGATACTTTGGGGATGTTGATTACGCCTTAATTCTCTTTCATCAAAAATAGAGGTAATTAGGGACAAAATAATTCCAGTAAATGTCAACTGCTTAAGACTTGGGAAAACTCAAAAGAGGCAAAGTCATACACAAATGTTTTGAAGTGAATAATAAATGAATTATGGGCTCCAAACAATTATTTTTTTCAAGTATCCCTAGTGTAAACTAACCAGATGCCCTGGGTGAAGAGGGTGAGAAATTGCCTTGACAGGCCACTAATTCCCTAACGGCAGATCTCTTCTGTGAAGTGGGGATTATCAAAATAAAGAAACAAACAAATGAAAGTAAATGCAAGAGGCACAACATGGCTCAAAAAGGCAGGGAAGGCCATTGTGACTATTACAAACGAGCGCAACCGTAAAAATATTTCTGAAATACTTCCTATTTGAACGACGGTACATATTTCAGATGGGAAAAGCACGCCCCGGGATTTTAAGATCCCCACTAGCACCCCACTGCAAAGCACCCAGCTCTCCCAAGCTCCTCATTTAGAGCTTTCAACTCGGGGTCAGTGTTCCCAAAATAGTGACAGTATCACTAAGCCCAAGTCAGTTCCCGAGTTCTCTGCACCTCAGTTTCCCATCTGTCTAATGGGAATAATAACACCAAGCCATTTCACCAAGACACGAGCGTTGCAGAAGCACTTAGATGCTATGGTAACAGGCGACGTTACACCCACCCACGCTCCCCCATGCCGGCTCCATTATTCAGCAGAAATGCAGACAGACCAGCAGCCGGGCCAGAGGAAACCTCCTCTCACGCTGGATGAAGGATGGGCAACAGCACTTGGCCAACCTCAGTTCTGCTCCCCGCTCCGTTTTACGAGTGCCGGGGTGTCAGCAGCCGCTGCCCTGGCTTTTCTCCCTGGGCAAAACTCCCCAGTCCATGCCATCCCTCCAGGACACGTCGCTGGACACCATACGTGGGCTCTCCTCCAGGTCTTCTCCTCTGTTGGGACCCAAAAGTCCTGCACGCAGGTGCAAGGTGCAGGGGAGCGCATCCCCCAGGTGCAAAAGACTCCCACAGCAACCACATTGCACGCAAACGCTAAAAAACCCAAGCAAGATCACCAAAATGGCTGTGAAATGAAGATGTTCCTCAGTTGGAAACCGAGTTCAAGCCCAGTGTGGGCTTCCCCATGCACCTTCTTCTCTGGTGCCCTCCTCTACCTCCCTGAGGTGGGAACGAGAAGGGCTGACCGGCAACTAATCACACTTTCCCTAAGCTGCAAGCAACTCATCATCACACCAACCTAGTAATTTCCCAAACGCATCCCAACCAGCCACACCGCAGGTAATTAGGGCCCACGGTCATCAGTGATTCCAGAGGGTCGGCAGCAAACGGCAGCGTGGGCTCCAGACATGCCCTGGGAAATTATGGGACTGCGTGGGTCACTCCAGCTCATCTCCGGATGAATGGATTAATCAAAGGTAGGACTGACAATAGCGCAGAAATAGAGACCGGGCCACGCAGGCCAGCTTGGTAGGAGATAAAGAAAATTAGAAATGTCAGTGCAAGGTCTAGACATTCATGAACCATCCAGATAATAATTTTACAGCGGAGTTTTTCCCTGGCTTCCTATCCTGTTGCAAACCCCAAAGCAAGGTTAAACTGAGGTGTTCGAATGCTTAAAGACCTTCCACAACGCAGAAGAAAACCAGTGAGGGATGTCCCTACACCGACCTCCAGCTAGGGTGGACGAAGAGGGTCACCAAAGAGCCAGAGGCAACCAGAGAAAGGCAGAAATACCTCCCTGGCTAAGCGAAGGATGCGGTTCCACATCACTTTTGTCATCTTTCCCCATTCGGCACCGGCAGCTCCTTGGTCACAGCAGAAGATGGGGGACTGTGGAGAGCAATTCTGAGCCGTCTCTGCCAGCAACCCGTATTTGTTGCTCCCTTGAGTGGCTGCCTCAGACAGGCTTTGCTGTATTTTAGACCTGACACTACCCAGCAGGCAGTGAAAACTGGATACTCATTAACTTCGCCGAGATGGGAGCAGCTCCTATAAAAGGTACTGAACCCGTTCTAGCATTCGGTGTGTCATTTAGCAAGACGCAGGGCTGTGATGCGTCCCTCTCGCTGTTTGGCTTTTCCCTTTCCCTCCGGTTTTATTTTTACGCGGTGACATTTGGAAGAGAAAGCCGTTGAAAGCGGCGGTATTGGACACTCGATTCATTCCTGCTCCCTTGCTGTCACTTAGCAGAAAACATTCAGAAATCTAGTATTTGATCTCGCTCCATCCTCCGCCTCCCCTTCGACCACCTCCTTTTTGCACCTCTATCGCTCTTGGGACAAAGATGCTTAATAAATGGGAGAGATGGGCTGAGGAGGGAGCTCCGAGCGGGATCCAAGGCAAAGGCATGAATCAGATTTACAAATTACTTGCTACCCAAGATTTTGGCAGAGATGTTGAGAAATTTGTGTACTTCGTGTCATTTCAGGCCAAACTTGAGAGGGACTCTTGGCTGGTTAACAGGGAGTTAAACAAGGCGTAATAGAGGCAAATAGTTAACAGTTAACGGATTGACGAACACTCAGTGAGTCGGTGCTCAGCTTATAACCGTGGCGTGTGGCCACCAGTAGCATCATCTACTGATGGATTTCTACCAATCTACTACTAATATCTGCAATATGTTTCTAACATCTGCTAACCACTTATTAACTCTATACAGACTCCTGAAGAGCTATCAATAAATGTAACTTTAGTAAGAAGAATGACCCCGTTGCTAGCATCAGAACAGAAGCAGAAATCTCATTCAAACAACTTTTCTGGCTGGGCTTCTTCTCTCTGCCAGAAGCCTCATGAGAGCACCAGGCAGGACCGGAGCAGCGTGATGAAGGTCAGAAGTCCCTCACCAGCCTCGCCCTTGGGACTGCAAAGCCCCTGCCCCAAACCTCAAGGCAGTAACGTGCATTAGGCTGCATATTCCTCTTATCTCCTCCGTGGCCGCTACACAGTTGATATTCAACTTCCAACCATAAAAAACTAAGTTCATAACAAGGTCAAGTGCAGTGACCCCATTCTGCATGCGGCAGCTTCACGTGTTATAGTAGATATTTGATTCTTTCTATAAGAGAGGTGAAAAGCGTGTATTTAGGGGAGGCCCCGCAGCGAGAGCCGTCGGGAAGGACGGCACAGGAGTAGGATTTCTTTTCCCTGAAGGAAGCCATCCTCCTTCTCCACAGCCTGCTCACCTGCACACCCTGCTGCCACCCGAGAGGTGGGCAGAACCCTGCTGCCTTCTCCTTGGCCTTGCTGACGGTCCCTCCCTGGCACCCTGGATCTTAGCATGTCACAATGCCCTAACATCTCGCGTCATGATGCGCTAGCATCACATGTCACAACACCCTAGCATCACGCATCACGATGTGCTAGCATCACGTGTCACGACACGCTAGCGTTGCACGTGGCTCCCCTTGCATGCCTGCAGAAGGACGCTCCCCGGTGTATAGACAGGGGAAACTGAGGCAGGCCGGTTCGCAGTGGCCGGGTTTCCACTGCCTTTGGTAGCTGCGCTGTTTCCAGCTCAGCTCTCAAGGTCAGGCCATGTGCATCAGCAGCAGTCACACATCCTGCTGGGACGGAGCCAGAAGGCAAGCCAAAGCTCAACTCCTCCACCCTCTGCAGCTCCACCAACTTCAGGGTCACACGCAATCTGCAAGCCAATGGATTTGGGTTCAAGCAGAAGTTCGAGTCCCAAACTAACACAACCGTGCCCCAACGTCATGTCCAGAGGGGACCCTATGCCAGCTTACCATGAGAGGACACCCCATTTGCCCATCACTGCTCCTTCCAAAATAAATAGATCTATTGTCACGCAGTTGTTCAATCGGTCCAAGACGAGCTACTCTGATGGAAAAAACCAACCTGCACCGCAGCCAGTGCCACCATCCCGCACTCCACAGCAGGGCTGTGGGTCTGTTGCTGTTTCAAGAGCCACTTTTTGCATCCCAGCCATTCAACGTGACTCTGCCAACCTCTACCACCTGCTCTGCTTTCCCCGCTTTGGCCTCCGCTGCTACGGCCCTCGGTAGTCAAAAAATGCCCTGGCATCGCATGGATCCTTCCAGCGAACAACGGGGTTTACAGCCTCCGCCGCGGCACCATCAGGCACGGCTGGCTGCAATGCTAATGCATCGCCATACCGCCGCGTGGAGTAATGGACATTGCAGCACAAAATTAACGGTGCATCTGCTCCTCGCTGCAGACGCCGGAGAGAGTGGGCTGTAATTTCGTCTCCGATCCCCCAAATAATGTTTGTTGTCGTGCTGTAATCTTGGCAATCAATGTAACAGCTGAACAGATCGTTTCGGCTGAAATATTTGCTAAACACACTAAGACCTTGAAACCACACCTCAGCGTGTGCGTATTGTGTATGGAATTACATACTGAACTAAATAAGGACTGGATGGGGGGAGAAATGGTGAGAGTTGCCAGCCAATTAAAGCGCAAAAACAACAACAAGGAAAAAAAAAAAAACACCCTGCCGTGTTTATCTCCAGCACCTTTCACCAGCGACATCTTATTGCCTCTAAACCAGAAAAAACAAAGCTTTGAGCACTGTTTCAAGCACACCGCCATCCAAGGCGTATCAACTAAAATGTGTACGCAAGGCTTTTAGAAGTGGAATTTAATGGTCACAGAAATCAATTGGCCAAATCAGCTGTACACATATTAACCTCCCGATGTCCCTCTGACTGAGCGCTGCCTTCGCTCATCTAGCTATAAATAGGCTACGCCACAAAATGTTTTTATTTTGGGGAATTTAGTGAGAGTTGCTTTTTTATTTCTGTTTTTAACCTGCTTGAAAAGCCAGCTTGGGAAACAAAAATAGCAGATATAGTGAGGACAAAGCCGCAGGAGACCAGGTTACGCTCATGGCCACGCCACCGACCAGCTGCATGCCCTTCTGCAAGTCATGGCACGCTGCTGGTATTTCCCTTCTTCCCCTCCAAGAGTTGTGTTTATTTGAACTAAGCCTTCTGCAAGAAAGATTGTGTCTTCCTATGCATGTATACCACAGCTACGCTGCAGGACCCTGACTTTGGCTGGGGTCTCCAGGCATTAACGTAACATCTATAAGCATACGAGGTTCGATCACACTGGCTGGTTCAAAACTATGCTGCATTTCACAACCGCTCAACACCACGATCATTGCAATCTCCAAGCGTACCACCGAAATAACACAAGGTCTTTGGGGACAAGAGAGAAAAGTTGGTCCTTTTTGGTCAAACTCTCGTGCTTCCATGGTTTTGATTTCTTCCAGCACTGCGAAGCATTTGTATAAATTAGTGCAGACATCTGATATACATCAAATTTGACAGGCCCAGGGTAAGTTCAAACTTCTGATCACAACATCCATCACAGCGCTGAGCTATTTATCAACAATTGATCGGAACAAAGAGGGAGAACAAAACCTTTCACTTCAGTAGTTGATACCTGAGGACTTATAAGATCAGGCCCACCACCACCTCCTAAAGACTGCTGGTTGCTCAGTTGTCCCCCAAGACTCTACCCCATTAAAGCACCTTGCCAAATGTGGATCTTCAGGAGAACCTGACACCAAGGAAAGAGAAAAACCATCTCACGGACCTGCTCAAGGAACGACCCTTTCTCCCCCAGCCCAGCCATAACCATGTAATACTCTCATGCAAAACCCTTGATCGCCTTAATGTAACAGGTAAATGGGTGAAGCTGGAAGATCAGAGATGTTACTGATGGAAGCGGGGTCTGGGACTCTGGATAAGAGGGGTCACTCTCCTGCTCTGCCACGGCCTCCCGGTGAGACCTTGAGCATATCACACAGCCTCAGCTCCCAGTGGGCTCTGGATCTCCTTCAGGGGTAATTTGGGGAAAGCACATTTGCAAGTCTGGGGAGCCAAGGTATGACAGCAAAAGGGGCAAAATCCTTTCAGCGAGACCCAAGCAGCCTTTTAATCCTCCCAGGCCTGCCAGATCACAGCTGCTGAATCACAGCACTCTTGATTTGGACTCAAAAGAGAGAGTTTAGGGTCACTGGGCACCTCCGCGGCGACCTGTCAGGCTGGATTCCTTGGCTGTAACATCCCGTCCATTTCTAAACGTCTCATTCAACGGGGTTTCAACCATCTGCACTGCACAGGGACTAGTATCTTGCCCGGGCTGCTGGCTTGGATAAAACTGGCAGTAGCCAATGAGTGAAGCCAAGGGGGCAACAGCTTGAAGCTAGGAGAGCCCCACCAGCACAAACACCATCTCCACTGGTGCAGTTATCCCGGCGCCCGCAAGACCGCGAGCTTCCCTCCCAAAAGGAGACGAGGGAACCACTTTGCACGTCTTTATCACGCTGCAGACTCTAATCCGGCAGCAAGAGCCAACCTGGCTTGCCTGGATCCCTCATGAAGATGCAAGCCTGCCAACCTGCTGAGAAGCGAGCGGCTGCCAGCGCTCCCAGCCTTGGCAGCTCTCCCAAGGTGGAGAAGCAATGGGCTTTCCCTGGAGGCACGAGGCAGACAAAGGAAGCACCGCAATTCCTACAAGACATGCATGGCCCTTGCCAGGGGACACGCGTCCCCAACAATTCCCCGTCTCGGCACACGACTCCGAGGGAGCCGGTACGCAACCTCGTTGCAGCAGGGCTCGTGGAAGCCACGTGTGCCAAACACAGAAAGAAAAAAATATTGCTTTCCTTTAAAAAAAAAAAAAAAATTAATTTAGTCATTTTCCACACATTTGCTAATTACTCATCAGCTTTTCTAATGAAGGTGCTGTGCTGGGCACTGGGAGACCAAGGGAGTTGCTGCTAAAATCAAACGTTGAGTAAGTGCTGCGTTTACCAGGGGATAGGCAGCTTCAAAGCTTTCCCTTCCACTTAGATTTTAAGCACTTCTACAAAAGAGCATTGATTTTGGGTTAAATTGACTGATTTTATTCATAGCTGGTTCATATGGTGTATTCAAAAGACAAATTGTACGAGACTGCAAGCTATGGATCAGCTCTGATAATTCAGAGTCCTCTTTCCTCTTTTTTTTCTTTTTTTTGTTCTAAATATTTTCCATGCTTATAATTTGCTATTATTTGGCCCCTGCCTGGACAGAAAAGGCATTTTCACAGTATGGGAGCCTCTCTTTGAAGGGAGGGTATTATATTTTAATGCCAATTACAACAGAAGTAAGAATCAGACATCCCTGCAACTCTTGAGAGCTCCTGCATAGGAAATAGCCTATTTGGGGAGGGGATGTGCATTTTGTTCATATACATTATATTTATGCAGATAGTTTATTGACTCCAATTTCGTTGAAATATATAATAAACATGTGTATCAAGCACTAAACGCTTGTGACAAAGATCAGCTCTAATCCCTCAGGTGCCCTGCTGTAGCTGTTAAGAGAAGTGCTATATGAATACTCTTTAAATATATAACATGCCAGGAATGTTTAAGGCTATTGCACGTTAGGCATAAGGCAGCAAGCCCGGGAGAGACAGCAATGCTGCCGGGTGCCTTTGGATATGGAGGAGGGAGAATCAGCTTCTGCCACCCCAGTGCAGGTCACCGTGAATGTCCCAAAACATACTCCCAGGCTGACTTCAGCACATCCCTTCCCCTGCCACAGCTGGCCAGCTGCAAACAGCTGGATGCAAACCGAAGCACAGGTACATCTTGCCCCAGACAAACCATGGTGTGAGGCTGCCCAACCGCCGTGACTCAGTTTCCCCGCGCCAAAAAAGGGGGATGCTGAAAGCCACCGGTGAGAGGAATTCAAGGGGAAACTGTTTGCAAAATGCATCTGAGGTTATAAGATAAAAGCTGCTAAATTAATGTCTGCGTCATCGCTTATAACCCCATTAACTTTGGTTACGTCGCACGTTTCCTCGCAGCAGCATCCCTACGTCGTGAAAGGCTGCAAGACCCATTTTTTTTAACTACAGGGAAAAGAAATCTAAACTATCAAGCTTCTTTCTCTAAAAAACAAAGGTTTGGTGACCCCAAAATATTTCCTGCATTGAACCCACCAGATTGTTTTGAGGAAGGGGAAGAAACGAACAATTTCAAAAGATGATGAGGCACAAAAACATGCAGAGCGTTCGGTTTAAAGACCCGTCACAGAGTTTCCTTCTGCTTTATTTAAACCCTTTGGGAACATATTTGAATAGATGAAATCAAAACAAAACAGTGGGGTTTCCAGGGGGAGGGGCTGAGCTTTCTCCTCCCCCCCTCCCCCGTTGTTTTTTTTTTAAAGGAATTTTGCCATCCAGCAAATGAGTAGAAAAACGCACGATTCACCGAGCTCTGCTCAATGCACAGAATAACAATAATAAGAGTAAATAAATAAAAGGAGAAAGAGCGTATGAATCCGAACACATAATGAGTGCCTGGTGGTGATGAACTAAGGGGGATGCAGGACAAACCACCACTGAGAATTGGTGTAGGGAACAGGACCCGGCGCCGTGCCAGCACGTGCGCTCCCCGACGGGTGCCGAGGAATCGGGAACGGCTCCCGCAGCGGCGGGCAATCCAGATTAGCATTTCCAATGAACCTATTCATGTCACACCCCAACCGCGGAGGCTTGAAAAGAGGGGGAAAAGGGCACAGACTGCAGAACGCGAGGTCAGGAACGCTGCTCCTTCAGCTGAATTTTGTACTGATCTGATATTACAGAAGTAGATACCTTAAAAAAAAAAAAAAAGCATCCCGAATCTCTCAGCACCCCAAGTATTCTAGATTCTCAGCAGGCAACCACTATAACTAGCTACCTTACACAAGAGCTGCAACACTTGAAGAGGAGATGGGATTTGGACCAACCTAGGAGCATCTACACTTTCTTTTGCCCACGAAGCCAAACTCTCGAGCATCTTCTCTTCCCCAAATCCCACAACCACTTTTCGACACATCTCAGCACCTGCTGCCACGGTTTGCAGAGGGAGAAAGCACAGATGCCAGGCACGTCTCAAAAGCAGGCTCTTCTGTTATCATTTCAGGGCATCCGATGTTACTAATTGATACACGGTAATACTCTCATTTACTCAGCAGCAAGCTGAAGCGTTGATAATTGATGGATTGGTTTGCCTTTGATGATCTGCAAAATTAAAAGCCCCAACTCTGCAAGATACTGAGTACCCCACATGAGAGCCTGCAAACTCTCAAGCCCCCACTGCAGTCGAGCAGAAAGGAAAGGCACTCGGGACCGAGCAGGATTGGACCTTAATTCAACAGCCCCCATGACTGTGTGTAACTGCATCTATTAATATGGATTTAATTGTGGGTTTATATTTTATTATTGTCAAAGGAAATGAAATTAAGAGGAAGGAGTTGCTGGTCCTCCAGGGAGCATCTACATTTCCAGCCCCAGAGGGCTTTTACTTCTGGGAGAGGGCAAATAGGCAACAACAATTTCAACAAGCCATCTCTCTCTGCTCCTTATTGATAAAAAAGGTTTGCTGCAAAAGAACCACGAAGCCGAGGGGACTGCAGGCATTGCATTGCACTATGCCAGTCTTTGCAGCATCTTCCTCTCCCACCCAGTTTCACTATGCTTTTCCGAGAGGAGATGCTTTATTCCAGCCCAGCCTTCCCAGGACGCGGCTTGGAGAACATCAAGTGAAGTGCACACAAAGCTGTCTCACAAGCCAGTCGCCGAGTATTTTTCTCCCAGCACATTCAGCAAGTTAAACAGTTAGCTACGGAGAAGGGGAGAGTATCTGGCCTCGCTGACATTAATCAAGACAGGATTTCTCTTATGTTTTTTACAGATTTCTGACCCAATGTTGCCCACACGTCAGCAACATCAGATTCACGAGGTCAAGGAGACGTATGCTTGAAGGATGACGGTTGCATGGCTCCTCTCAGACTTGCACTGTCAGTCAACCCAGGCTTTCTCTCCATATATTATTGCTTCTTCAGAAATGACTCCCCCATTTGCAAGTGATGATTAGCACTCTAATCTTGGCATAATTAGTCTTGCCTCTCAATTCACACCGAAAAAAAAGAAAGAGAAAGGGGAAGAGAAATGAGGAGTCGATATCCCACCGTCATGCCACCGCTTCAGAGCCAGCTGCCTACGAGACAAGTCACGACGGCAGTCCTGTCCAACCGCTTGTGAACAATGTCACGAGGAACTGAAGAGGACACTGCCATCTGCATATATTCACCTCATTACTGTCTCACCAGCTCAAGTCACCGTGGCTTATCGGGTTTTAAGATGCGGCAAGGTCATTGCTATCGAAGTTCTCCTATTCACGTCCCAGCACTTGTTCTAGCTTATTTCTATCTAGATTCTCATATTATTGCTATTAAATTATGATAATTTAAGCATCCTGCATTCTGGGCAATGCAGACAGAGACACCCAGTCAGGATGCCTGCCAGAAACATGGGCTGGCTGCACCTTCTGAGTATCTCTTAATTATCTCTTTCTCTTTCTAATGGGGAAAGGTCTGAGCTCAGGTGAGTGCTCCCTGCTCTCTTCTATTTGATTCAATTCTATAGCTCATGAAATATGCTCCCACTTCCTTCGAAGGACAAATGAAATGAAACAGCCTCTTGGAAGGAGACAAATGACAGAGGATACGGGTGAAAACATAATTCAAGAGACTTTGGGAAAGTCAGATGGTGATTTTGAAAGGTACCCAAGGAATTAATCCAGGAATGGAAGCAACAGCGAAATAAGTCAATTAATTCACTGAAGCACTGCATGGACCTGTGACTGGAAGTCTGCTGCAAGGGGTGCCCAGGGGAGGCTGAAAGGCACTAAGGAGCAGAGGGACACCACATCTTCAAGAAAGGGCTGAAAGGTGGATTTGCCATGCGTGTAGTGGGGATGTGGAACTGGAACAGCGCTGAGCACAAGCCACCAGGATTCACCCCTTCTTCTCCTTTTGGTGAGCCTCCATCTTGGGTCTGAAGGGAGATGCCTCGGATGGTGGTAGCTGCTGGCACTACATCCACTTGCCTAACAAAGGACTATGACGTGTCTTCAATGCCCTACAGGTAGCTGATGCAGGAAGAAGAGGATCTCTATGGCGCAGGAAAAGACAGCTGGCCACTTAGCAGCATGGGTACTGCAAGGCTGATGGGAGAAGTCAGAAGAAATTTGGCAGAGAGGCGGGTGGACAGGTGGAGTGCCTTCAGGGCAGCTGCTGTGAGCAACCGTCACCCATGGAAGAGTCCTCCACAAGCATTAAGTGAAGACCGTCATTGGGGGGAGGAAAAAGCAACACCTGGGGTCAACGTTGGCCAACTCTTGTCCCTAGAGACCCCTGGAGACAGCGGAGTCTCCCCAGGACCAGAAGTGGGCCATATCCACCAGCACAGAGCAGCAGCCCTTGCCAAATATTTTCATGGAGTCCACTTTAACCGCCCCTTGTTTGTTCTTCGAGGTTATCCACGGCCCCAGCAGGGACCGCAGAGGACGTCTATCTAAAGCACCGACTGAAGCCGGAGGTAATTAAATACGAGGGGCCTCCCATTGTCAGCATTGTGACTCTGTTTTGGCAGCCAGCTCCAGCAGAGCAGAAGAGGGAAGATTTGATTTTAATCACACAGATTTCAGGTTTTATTTTGCTCATTAAAATTTCTGATAAGGATTTAGTCTGACATTATGCAGTATTTTGGAAGAGGATGTGTGGCGGTAGGGGGGATGGAGAGGACCGCGTTTCCTCGTGATGAGAAGATCTTTCTGCCTCCCCATGACAGACACAAGGATATGAGCAGGTGGTATTTCAAAGGGAAAGGATTTGGGGAGGGGAATAGGGGAGCAGGAGAGAATCATCCACACCAAATCAAGGACCTAAGCCTCGGATTATAGAGAAAAAAAGGTCCAAAGTCTGAGATTACGTACACCATTTCACAGACACCTCTCAGAACTCACAGATCAGATACTCTCCCAACGCATTTTTAGGCCCCATCAGAGGGAAGTGAGCATTTTACCTGGCAGAACAAAACCAGAGATTTACAGAGCCTCCCAATCACTCCACGTCCCTTAAAAAATTGCTCCAGAAACGGGCTGGCACTCACCACACGGCTGTCTCCTGGCAAGGGGAAAAATGACGGAGCGTGGGAAATGAACTCATCACGATTTCACTCCCTCCTGGAGCACCCTCAAATACTTTGGTGAAGAGGAAGGGTAAGAGCATGGACAGGGGAGGGAGCAATTCAGCATTGCCCAAGAGTCCCTTGTTTGCTTGTTGATTAGGAACCAGCAAATGCAGGCAATTTGCATCCTATTTCTTCAGCTAGCTTTACACAAATACTACTTTAACACCTACTAAGCATTATTCATCAAGAACAAGAAGTCTGCATGAACCCAACATCACCTGAGCAAGAGAATAAATTAGCAAACGGTGAGCTTCACCTGGGCTAGTTAATGCCAAGCATCTGAATTCGTACCCATAAACACAGAAGCATTTTGAAACAAGACGGATTTCTTTGTCCCTGGAGGATGCGTTCGTCTTTTATAAAACCTTAAACCAACCAAGTTCTGCAATGTGAATTGCAGAAGATGAGATGAGCTTTTAACTGCGGCTCCCTGTGCGCTCTCAGTCTGCGTGCCCACCATCTAGAAGCCAGGCAGGAGATTTGGGGAAGGAGCAGATATCTGTGAAACAGATTGAAACAAAAATCTATGAAATACCCAGTAATTCCCACCAAACCAAGGGCAGCCAGAACGACGACGGCAACACGTACCCAGCCAAACATTTCAAGCGTATCTGAAGGGCTCGTGCCAGCAAAGGATCCTGGTGCATTTACAGCAGCACCCAGAGCCATAAAATACCACTTCAAGAGGGTTTGGCACTGCCAACCACCCCACAGAAGCATCACTTTGCAACCAGTCCCCGCTTGGACCTCCCCTCAATAGCGACTGCGCCACAATTGTGTGCAAGGCGCTGCAATTACCGTGCTCTAAAGACAAAGGAAATAATGCAAGGGAAATCATTCATCTATTTTTAACAACTTCTAATGGAAATCAGTAGCTGGGAATGAGTATGCATCCTGAGCGCAGTCAAGTCCCAGGGGCACAGAAATTCATCCTGGGTGCCAGTATGGGAAACTGCTTCATTTAACGCGCTAGATAAAATGCACGACTGCCCAGCACTGGATCCATCCTTCCCACTGTGCACCATGCTGCTGGCAGCGAGTCCCCACATCCTACCTCAGAGGTTGCCATAACGCCCCAAGCAGCAGCAAGGGCATCATGCTCATCGTTCTTCATGGGCCCATCCATCAGGTGGCCTCTGGGGTGCTTCAAGCCCCCCTGGTAGCCATTAAGGGAGTCAGTTCCCAGTGAAAAATCAATGACAAGGCTTGGGCTGAGAGCCAACCTGCCCCAGCAGGCCCCACGTCGTGGGGGGACACAGACACAGGGAAAAAAAAGCAATCTGCATCCCACGCGTGGAGTCCTGAGCAGGACCCCGGAGCCACCGCGGGGCCACCTCCCCCAGCAGCGAGGGCACCTCTTCTCAGGTGTTGCAACTCATTTGTTAGATCTCTCCTGTCTTTTCTCCCCCACCTTCCACTGTCTTTATTATCTTTTTTTTTCCTCCAACCAAAGGGAAAAGAAAGAAATCTCTCCACCACAATAGCGTGTCAGGCTCCTATCATTTTCAAACCCTCCTCTCCCCTCCCTTTCAACTCTCCTTACTTAGCAGAGAATTTTCCTTCATTAAAATTAAGCCTCATTTCAGGCTCATCTTCTTTTCTCTCTCTCCTTTTCTCCAAATTGAATGGAACGTGATCTCCATCAACCTGGCCTCCCCTCCCTCTCCTCTCGCTTTCATAACCAAACCTTCTTCACCATGAAAAAAATTACCCTGCCAGCCGTCCTCCCCATCCTCTCCTCTCGCTACTCCGCTGCAGGCAAATCAGCCCCACTGAAGGCGAGAGTCCTTCTCCCAGGAGCCTGCACAATCCCCCCCTTCCCTCTCCCCCCACACCTACCACTTTCAGCTCATTCTCTTTAATTGGGAGGTATTTTCTCCCACATAATGGAATGAGACCTTTTCCCCTCCTTATTTTCTCACCACCGTTTTTACCTGCCTTAATACGCCTGCTTTCTCTCCTGGAAAGTAGCAGGAGTGGGTCTGGGGGGACCCCTTCCATTAACCCGTACCCCTTTCTCGCTAAGAGACTCAGCCCACGCAAGCCTTGGCGTCCCCTCGTAGGAAAAGCAACCAGACGGTGCGAGCGGGACTTTCTCCTCCCCTCCAAGCTCCCAATAACACGTGGCACCACTGGACGGTTAACAACTGCTCGCAGCTGCCTTCAAAGACATCTTGGAGAGGATGCCCGCCACGATCTGCACGTCCAGCCTGGCCAGACAGACAGACTGCCCCTTTGCTCCGCAGACGATGCTCCACGGGGACGCCCCCATCCCACTTGCCGATTTCTCCTGCCTTCGCTCTTCTTCCCTCCCTCCCTCTTCCCAACGCCGCTTCTCTCTTCCTCGCTCGAGCTTTTTCTCTACCAAAAAAACATATTTAACATTCTCTGATGCTCAAGGCCAGCCGGCTCGTTAGCTCTGCTACACCTGGATCAGGATCTGGAGACAAATTGCTGCTTCATTATAGGAGCTGAGGCTCTAATCCATTTTTTTTTCAGGCTGTTTAACTTGTAAGGACAACAGATGGATACAGGGCTGCATAATGCAGACTCCTTAAGATCCATCACACAGTCTTGGAAGTGCAAAAACACAAGGCTGAGGAACGTGAAACTAGAGCAGAACCTACAGCGGTCACCTTAAATTAGGCACAAGGAGAAAATGTGCCAAGACTAGAACTGGACCGAAACTGCCAACTTGTTTTGCTGAAGATTAGAGGAAAACCAAACCTTTTTCCTCCACATCCCACAAAGTCATTTAAGTTTTTTGCTTCTCTTCCTTCAGTGAAAAAGAACAAGCAAGAAGTCCTGTAAAAAATTAGCTAAGAAATGAACAGAATTCTACTTTAGTTATGCAGGGACGGTGTGCAAAAGCCACAGCCTGAAAAACATCAGGTTTTGCTTTCTGATTTTTCACAAAGACAACTGAAAGCCCTGAACTATGCAAAAACTTCCAGCAAATACGTTCATTTTGGTCACAAAAACACTTTCTGGCAGTGGGGAAGAAAAAAAAAAAAAATTAAAGACCTGTTCTAGCTTAGAAAACATGCAGCACAATCTTCCTTTCAGCATCTCGGAGAGAGATCTGCAGAGATCTCATGCGGTGGGGGAGGCTCTCTGCGCCCTGTCCCCCCCAGATGTGCAGAGCAGCACATCTGCTGACCCTCCCAAGCCAGCCGCTTGCTTTCGCCTGTGAAGAACCCCAGAGACCTGGAGGTGACTGTCCCAGTGCTTTGATCCACCAGAAGTGTGTATAGGTACCTATAGGGTGAGTCTGGTACCTACAGGGAGCCGTGCCCTCCGCCCATGCCCACACCCTCGCCAAAACCCGGCACTCCCCAGCCTCCGCTAAGGCAGACCGCAGCAGCGGCACATTCTGCAAACACCATCTCCTTACAAGACTGGGGAAAGGTGCTATGTAGGTTGACTGAATTTCTGAATCATCAGCCCTCGAGAGGCGTTTTCACTCCTCCATCAGTTTAACTGCTACCTACCAGCAGCAGAAGGTGACTGCTGACGACCCGGGAGCGCTCGTTTTCCCCTCCTGAACGCAATTGTTTAGATGACAAGCCTGCGAATGCTGCAATTTCTCAGGTCTTCAAACACTTAATTCATCTCGGAGGTGATACTGAAACAGCGAGGCTGGCATTTACCCTGGTACTACCAGCTCCTCCTGAAGGAGCCTTTGCTCCAACCAAGCAAAATGCCCTACCTCGGGGCAATGCCCTCCTCTTGCTGGAGCACGTATTGGGGACATTTGTACCCTCAGGGGATTCTGGGGTACCAGCAAGCCTCGGAAACAACGCTGCTCATGCAGGGACAGGCAACCATCCTTCCCAAAGCCAGCAAACCCCACCTTTGCAGAAGAAACCTTGGACGCCGTCTCCATCACACTGGCCGCTGGTTTAGGGATTTGCCCGGACAATGGCAGGACAGCAGCTCCTACCCAGGGGCAGGCAGATGAATGGGCACAAGGCTCGCTATTTAACACACACAATAAAGCATCCCGGCTGCCGGCACGTACGTTCACTCAGCATTTGTTCACGTTTCCCGCTTCTTGGACTCTCTCCTGGTCCCTCTCACAGCTTGGAGGCAATAACTTGCCTTCTTATCTGACCCAGAAGGACAGCCAGCTGTCAGCACACAAACATGGCCTTTGTTTATCCTTAAATGAAAGCTCAGTTAATTAAAACCAGAAATCACTTTCTCTTATCTGCAGCCTCTGGCCTATGTGCGGCGGGCAGGAGGCTCCCCGACCACGCGCACCCCCCCGGGCTGCAGACAACAGCCCCGACACATGCTGTCCCGATAACCCTGCCGGCGCCTGTTGCATCCTCCTCCGGGATGCATTCCTGAGAGATGGGGATTTGTAGGGCAGCCAAGAGCATCTCCGTGCTCCCCGGCAGGTTAACACCGCTCGGCGCTTTCCCATTCCCTGACGGCAGAGCTGCAGAGCTTTTGGCTTACGTGCAATGAGTTTAACGGTCTCAAACAGTTTGCAATCCCGGGGTGATAAAGCCGACACCAGGAGACTACAAATGCCCCCTGGCAGCCTGCCACAGCATTTTGCTCAGCCCCATGCAAAGATCTCGCCCTCTTCTTCCCAGCAGCCTGCCCCGCCGGAGCTGTCACCCTGGCAGGCAGCGAACAGGCAAAAGCCCCCGTCGCCGAGGCAGGGGGGCTGCTGCCCGCATCCAGCCGCCGCAGCTCCGGGCGTGCTGGAAGCCCTCGCCAGCAGCAATCATGGTTATGCAAGGCAACAGCTTGATAGAGTGCCGGTTCTGCATGCTGAAAATTGAAAGTGATCGACTTCCACCTTGCGCGTAAGGCAGAGAAAATCACATTCAACTCATTGAGAGGCTTCACCAGCAGAAAGATTGATCAACTTGATGAGAAGTGACTCTCTCTCTGCCGTCCTCCTCCTCCCCGCGTCTCCGTCCCCCCCCGTTGATACCGGTTTTGGTGCAAACAACGCAGCCAAGGGCCAAGAAAGGAGCCCACTTGTTGCCAGCTGGGGAGCGTGGGGCTGAGATGCTGCTGGTCCCCGGTCCCCTGCCTGGGAACGGCACTTCTCCCAGGTCCACTGGGAACCTCTTCCAGAGCCCACCCACGAGTCTCGGCAAAGCCTCTCTGATGGGTGGGACACTGGTTTGGGCAACACATAGCTCTCACCTTGGCGGCACAAATAACTCAGCAAAGCCGTGGTCCAAACGGGTCACCGCAGGATAGCGGTGCATCCCACCGCGTGCACAGACGGTACCAAACCAACCGTGCCTTAACCCAATAGAGTTATTCCCATCCCTAACACAGAGCTACCCTCATGCCATCACACATCAGCCCTGCCAATCCCACCGCAATGATTCAGTAAAAGCAGCAGCAAAGCGTATTATCCATCCCAGGGTCAATTCTCTGCCAGACAGGGAGGGTTCAACAGTTCAAGCTATACTGAACTGCAAAGCACAAAACAGAAGATGGAGCTAGGGGCTGCATCTCGCTCCAGGGAGATGGGGAGGATGCCCAGGGTGGGGGGACCGGCATCGCCTGCCCCCACCTCCCTTTGGCTGGCTGCTCCCTCCCTTCCCTTTCGCCTCGCCTGGCACTCGTCACTTGGCCATTTACACGTGTCACACCAAAATCTTTCTCATTAAGTGGAAATTGAATTTCGTTAATTAAAGCAAAAGAAATCAATTAACCTTATCAGCAAACAGGAGCCATTTGAAACGGAATATGGAAAAGGCTTCTCTCCCTCTCACCCCAAGCCTTCCCTCGATGCTCAGAGCCGTGCACGGGCAGCACACCGTGGGCTGCAGACAAGCGAGATGGGGGACTGCGTGGAAGGTGGGGAACCGCTGACAAGAAGAATCAGAGAGGAAAGGGATTTCAAAGCAATTAACACTCCCAAGGTTTACCATCAGGTTGACAAGCTCTCAGAGTAGCCATCACTCAAACGTAAGGATTCAATTAATTTTTTTTTTTTCCCTCTCCCCCCAACTCCCCCGGTAGCTTTGCACTGAGCAGCAGAACGAATCTGGTGAGGATGGGAGATTTAAAATCAAACAGAGTAGGGTTATTTTAAAGGAGATAAAAGCATAGTTTCAGTGTCCCCCCCAGCCGCCAACGTTTGTTTTTTCTTCCTTTGCTGTACACCTCGCTGGCACAGCTCAGAAACACAGCCATTTTATAACCACCCCCAGATATTTGTATGCGCTCATTTTCTTCTACACCTTGCAGAACCTCAATCCCAGACTCAAGTCCCATAGGGAAAGGCTGCTAGTCTGTGATGCTCAGTCCACGCTAATTGACGGAGTAGCCCCAGCAAAGGAACCGGCGTTGACTCTGCCAGAAGACCTGTCCCTAGCAGATGTGGTGGTGGTCATCCCGGGACACCCTGGCTCGGCCACACTTTTAACCTGATTAGGACCATTAATCAACATATGGCATGGGTTTTTTTCCAGCCACGTGGGACAGGCTTTATTTCCAGCTCCCCCCCAGTGAGTTGAGTCTGTGGGACCTTGTGCTTTACAACACAACCCTCTGCAAAAGGGAACGAGGGAAGCTTATCGCTGCTTCCCGTGGGCAAGGACGCTCCACAGAAGAGCTGACATTCAGACGGCTGGTGGCAATCCGCAAGCCGAGCACGGGTTTCTCTTCCAACCTAGGCAGAGGATCTCAGCTCTTTGCTGCTTCAGGTTGTCTCTTAGGGTGGATGTTTCCACCCAAATCTGTTCTGGCCAATCTTCTCTACCTCTAAAAGCCTAAGCTGAATGAGTCCTTTAATATCTTAGTGTCTCTATGCAATGAAAACATCACAATAATAACAGCTCCTGCTGAGCACCCTTAATCTGTAGAGATCCAGGCACTTTAGAAAGGAGCAAAGCAATTATATTGAGGGGACGGAGGAGAAAAGAACAGGGACACAGGAAAATATAGGGATTTGCACAAGGAAATCAGCAACCCAGGCAGCATACGCTCCCAATCTCTCAAACCTCCCTCTGAAGTTGAGCTTATAGCCCAGAAAGCAACGGTACAGCACCCAAAAAGCAGCCAGGCTGCAGAGATGGGCGAGGGCAGATGCTGAGAGCGGGGAAAGGGAAGAGGTTTCAGTAAGCAGCTGAAATGCACCCCACTTTCTCCTGTGACCCCAAGAACTTGCTCTCCTCTTTCAGGTAGGAAAGGAGGCAGAGGTGAGCCCCCCCCCAATAGAGTGCAGAGTCATCCCTCTCCACCACCTCCCAGAGCCTCCGATCGTCCCCAAACCCGACCTCCTCCAGGCACCATCCCTCGCACGCATCCCAAACCACTGCCGCCCAGGGGAGGACCCCCGAGGATACCCAGCTCAGAGAAACCTTTCAATTATTCTTCGCCCCCCCCAACAAAGTGCCAGCTGGCTGCAGAGACCCTCAGGTATCTGGGGAGCAGGTTAGAAAGACCTACCATTGAGGCAAGGAGCCAGAAAACCCCCACGCTGTCCCAAAATCACCTTACTGCAAGCTCTCCACACTACCACCTGCTCTCACCTGCACCCCTTAAATACCCACCAGCCACCTCTCAAACCACTCCCTCCTGTATGCACGTAATTAACTAATTACACACAGCTGGGTAAATTAGCACTACCCCAGGGAACACACGCTCAAGGAGGTCAATCAAGACCCACCTTCTCCCAGATGGTGGACAAATACCTCCTTGTGCTCTTTGTCAGTCAGGCAAAGACCATACCCGTTCCCTGCAGCTACAATTTTGGCAGCAAATTCTAGAAAACCTCTGCCTAATGAATCAGGTGGGTCCCCGCAAACCCTGAGCCCAAGAATGAAAGGAGGAGATGGAGATCTCCCCATTTTTTCCACGCACCAGGATGCTCAGATCTAGCAGGCAAGATGCTCCTCCTGGGACCAGGAGGACCAGCAGAGCGGGAAAGTCCAGGAGTTAGCAGAGAGGCATCTCATCAGTATGAGGAACGCTGCTTTGGGTGCAGGGCCAAAACAGCATGTGTTTTCAGCAGCGCAGACAAAAGTAGGGAAGAAAAAGATGCAAATATCTCAGGAATGTGCCCGGCAGCCTTTTGTGCGAGCGCATTAGAATACAATACAAATGTGACTAAAAAAGACTCAACAGAATAAATACTGCACTTATAATAGGCCTCAGAGAGAGAAAGAGATTTAATGGCAACATATTAAATGTAAATCAACATAAAAGGTAACTGGGAAGGGAAGAGATATACCAGCTTAGGGATTATAGCACAAAGCTGTAATATTTACTCACGAGATTAAGGCACTTATAGGAAATGAAAAATTGTCCTTTTGTAATAATTCAATCCCTCGCCTTTATCCAGGAGGATTGGACATATCAAGTTATTTCAGAGATGCAGGCATAAATACACACCTATTATTAGCGGAGGGATGCTCTACAAGAACTCAATGTTTTCCAGGGGAAGCTCATCTTAGAGCAACCAAAGACTTGAGAGCTGCAAGCAGCCACTGCCTACACATCCATACCGACACCCAGCAGCACCAGAGCTGCAGTGACCAGAGGTTTTGAACTGCTGGGACAAACCAGAAGATGATTGCTGACCATTTTTGGGGAGATCTTTCCTCCCCACAACTCTCATCCATCCAACACATCTTGGGATCTCTGGATCTGCTGGTCCACCAGCTGCTCTCCTGGGCAGTTGGGTCTGGAGGATGCTAAGGGCTAAGAGAGTAAGACTGCTCCCACGTCCTTGTGGAGTAGGTGAACACCATTACCTCAATTCTCAGTGCCTCAGTTTCCACGTCTGCAGATTGGGCATCTTTCCCTGCTGCGTAAGAAGCTTTGGGGCTATCAGCCGAAACATGCTTGAGGAATGCAATATATCATCACCACACATATGTTATCTCCCGGTTTACTGTACTTCTTTTTCAGGCAAAAATAAATTTTAACAACTCAATTTGATTTCCAGGTGTCAGGCAGAGCTGGCAGGCAGTAAAAAAGACAATCTTCCGATTTCTCAAACTGCAAACCTTTTCCTAAACTAGATGCCTCAGCTACTTGTATGGTCCCAATCAGTAAAGCATCTTTAGCACCTCACAATCTTTAATAGACTTGTCCTCCGCAAACCCCTCGTGAGGTAGGGAAGTGCCATTATCTCCTTTAAACAGGCAGGGAACAACAGCTAGAAATCGTCTGCCCACAGCGTTGTCTCGCTGCGTTGGAGACCTGCCCACAAAAACCTTAAATTAAGCGGGGCACTGCCAGGCAGCCAGCCCGAGCTGCTGCGGCCAGGCTGAACCGCTCCTCACCTGGCTTTTGCAGCCTGCCGAGAACTTGGTGCTGTCTTCCTGATGGCCAAAATGGCTAGTTTAAAGTAAAAAAACAAAACAAAACAAAACAAAACCAACAAACAAAAAAAACACAGCAAAAACAAGCAAAAACACTCCACACACAAAAAAAAAAAGGAAAAAAAGAGGGGGAAAAAAGGGGGGAAAAGGAGGGGGGGAAAAGGCGGGGGGGGAAAAGGCGGGAAAAAAAGGCGGGAGGAAAAAGGCGGGGGGAAAAAGGAGGAAAAAAAAAAGAAAAAAGGAGGGGGTGGGGGGGGGGAAGAAGAACGATTGTCTAAAGTCAGACAAGAAGTCTTCACTATCCTTTCAGCCAGAAGGCAGGAAAGACAGACCTCCCCGCAGTGCCGTCTCCTAGACGTGCTGGAGAGCCTGGTCAGCACAGCACAGCTCCTGGCTTGGAGAAATGTCCCTTTTCCTGCATTATTGTTTTAATAACCGGCTCCTGGTGGAGAAAAGTATATCGGCATTAAAGTGCTGCTGCTGCATGCTCGGGGGAGCGAGCCCAGCCGGGGTAATGGGAGCAGTAGGAGAGCTGCTGGTATAGCAACGCTGTACGTGCTAAAATAGCCTCCCGTTAAAAGCTCCCAGGTTAATTCCGGCTAATGATCAACACGCCACTGCAACAGCCTCTTCAGACACCCCGTCTCCGAGTGTCCCCCCCGGTGCAGCTAACCCAGAGCAGAACGCAGCACTGAAGTGGTTAATGCCATTTCGAGTGCATGGGGAAGCTGATAGACACAGTCCCACTCTGCTCTTTATTTAATAATTATTATCCGGATAGTAAACGTGACCCTGCTGTTTTGCTCACTTAAATTTTTCTGTTTCCCCAGCTATGGCAGTGTCACTTCTCCCGAGGCAGCCTCCCCCACTTGGCAGAGTTAAATTGCATTCTGATTCTATTAAATGGTACTAAATGTCTTCGAAATCAAAGAGCAAATATAATTTAAGTGCCATTTGGGTCTTCCCACAGGTTCTCAGCTGTTCACGCAGCAACCAACCTGTAGAAAGCTGCCTGGTGACAGGGGTATAGTTTAAAAGGAAGCACACAGCCAGTATATACAATACAATTCCCTTCCACAACACGTCCTTTATGCAAACTCACAATGCACCGCGGTTACAGCTTAAAACAATACAACTGCTATAATAAGAAGAGAGGAGGAGGAGGAAGGGAGAGTTAAGACAACGAATGCAGCCAGGGCAGGAGGGCTGATAACAGCATCGTGCATCACGGCATCGGGATGGGGTGCGTGCCTGCGCCAGGGAAAGGGAGGCTGAAGGAAAGAAGAAATCCTGCAAATCTCACCTGGATCCAGATCTCAGCACAACACCAAACGCAGCCCAAAGATGCTGCACACGCCAAAGCCCCAGGAGCCCACAGACATCAGTGCACCCCGTTAGCATAAAAACACCACCCTGTTTTTACAACCAGGACTCAGGGGTGGAAAGCTTTCAGCAGGGATGGGATGCATGCAGCCCTTCTGGGGAGATCCCAAGGAGATCCCAGGGAGAACCCCGGGAAAGCAGCAGTTGGCAGGCAGGGAAGAAAGGGGGGGAGGTTCCAGCAAGAAAGAAACTGTAAGCTGAAAGTTAAGATGAGAAAGAAACCTTAAGGTGTCGGTAATGTCTTGCAATTTCAAGGCTGTTTTTTAAGGGCAGGGGCTCAATAGAAGCAAAAGGCACTTAATTAAAGTTTTCAGAAACACCAACTGACTGGAGGTACTTTCATACTCCCAGCAACTAACAACCAGGCATGCTGGAAGGCGAAGTGCGGTGCAGAGAGAGGAAGGCTCCCTTCAGGCACCCGACACTGGGTACCAAAAGAGGAAAAATCTCACCCCAGCAACTTCTTGGCACGGTGCATCACTCCGCTGGCTCCAGCCGAGCCAGAGCTCACCTACAAACGAGCAAAGCTGCAGCCAGCGCGCCTCTGCGAAGCGAGGAGGCAGCCTGCCAGCCGACAAAGTTGCTCCTTAGCTCCCGCCGAAGACAGAAACGGTCCCGGGTGCGGAGCTGGCAACGGCACAGAGGGCAGGGCTGAGCCCAAACCATCGCATCCCACCAGTCAGAGGGAAGGGGAGAAATAGGGCTGCGTACGGCCTTTCTGCAGTCTTGTGAACAACAAAATAACAGCCCCTCCGTGCTGAATTCTGGCAACTGGTTTCCCTCTCCCTTTTCCACACTGATGCCATTTCACTGATGGATCCCGTTGGCTCCATCAACACCCATCCTCTGCCTCCACCGCCTCACCCGACACCCAGGGCATGACTGCAGATGTAAGGGTGCTAAAAAGGTGGATGCGTGACACAGAGCATGTTTCGAGCACCAGCAACAAAAGCCACCGGGAGGCAAAGGTCACATGGAGTTGTCCAGACCAGGGGCAGAGGTGCAGGAGGACTCGCTCTTCAGCTTCCTCAGCTTGAAGCCACAAATAGTTCAAGGCCCTTGCTCTCCCTTTCCCTAGACTAATTGTATTTTGAGAGAGAAGCAAATCATCACTCGAATCATCTGCACCAACTCCAATAATAGCGGATCTTCCTGCAACGATCTGCCAGGCAGCGCTAAAGCGGCCGCCTAAGCCTCGCTAGGCAGCAAGTGTTGTGCAAAGACGCTGTAAGAGTCCAAGGCTGTGCCCTGCCAGGCCACAGCTCCCTCCTCCAGCCACGTAAAGCATCCCCTAAAACCACTCCAAGCCGCCAGCAAACGGCGCCTACTTGCAGCAGGAAAAGCGCTTATGCAGAGAAGGCATTAGACAAACATCTCGGCAGCTCAAATGCCATTCGGTGCATACAGGAGCAGGCAGATAACAGTTCTCCAAAAAATACTCCTTGCTGCTGAAGAGGTAGCTCCAATGTGCAGCTTTGGAGGCTAAAAGTTTTTTGCCGTAGCTCTAAGGACAGGACATCTCCCCCCATGAGCTTTCTGCTGCGGGGTTCGGGGAGAGCCATGGAGCAAGCAGCACAATTTGGGGGGGTGCAGCCAAAGGGGCTGCCGCTCCCCGCAAGCCCCAGCAAAACAGCCAGCGCCGGGCAGCATCGCCAGCACCTCGAGGACAGCAGTCCCCGATCCCCGGTGGTTTTTTTCCACACCTTTATCCCCACGCTTGGAGATACTCAGGTGCCGCTGGCCAGCTTGAGAACCAGGCAGGGGTTTCCTAAGAAAACTAAGGGGTGGGCAGGGATGGAAGCACTGCTGCCCCACCGCCGGAGAGCAGCCCCAAGCCCCAGGGATGCTGCTCTTAGCCTGAGGCACTGCTCCGACTAACAGCACAGCAACAACCTTTAGATATTAAGACTGCTAACTGGCACCCAAGGCATTTGGCAGGTGTCATCGTCCTCCCCCCTCCCCTTCCCCAACGCAAAACCAGCTACGGGAGGAACGGCAGACCTGTTTTTAAGCCTGCGTCGCTTCCCCGTAGCGAGAGCAGCCGAGGGTTTTTAAACATTCAACACTGCCCGGCCAGACTGGGCTGCACTACAGAGCTGCTCAGATCAAAAGATCTTCAGCTCAGAAGATTAAAAGGCTCCGGGGATGGGTAATAGGATGCAGAGCTTTTCACCTCTAGGTAGATGGCCGGATTTCTAGGTCAGGAACAAGCAAAAACCCCGTTTCTGCTGCAGCGGAGGAAGCAGCCAGCTTCACCTCAGCTCCCGGCTGTCAGCTGTCCCCTTCTGGGGGAGAAACGGCAAAATCCCGGCTAGGTCGGCACCGCTTCAACATTAACCATCCTCAGGGACCCGAGATGAGCTGAGGCCACGGGTCCCACCCCGCTGCATGGACACCGAGGAGAGGGTATTTGCAGAACAGGGGACGTTTTGGAGGGGAAGGTTGCTCCGAAGCCCAGGCTTGGGTCAAACAGGGATGTTCCCTGCGTGGCGCAGGAGGATTTGCCCATCGAGGGATGCTCCAACCCTCTCCGGGCAGCCAGGAGGTCCCCACACGGCGCGCACGCCTCTGGGAAAAAGCGCGACACGCTGAATTCACGCCTCGGCTCCCTCCCCGACGATTTGCAAGCCTGAAATTCCTGGCTGGGCTGGCAATCTGGCACTTTCTGCCGGTGCCGACTGCACGTTCGGGGAACGGCGTTAAAAATACCTCGCATGCCTGCACCCTCACCGTCAAGACTCCCACGGGCGCACTTTCAGCTGTGCCCCCTTTGCTCTGCCTGCGGCGGGGAGGGTTGCCGCAATGCAGGCAGTCGCTGTGCTGCTTTCCCATCTGATTTGCAAGGAGAGGTGGGCAACAGATGGGAAGAGCTCTTCATCTCTTTCCCCATTTTTAAGCCCGCTGCACGCGGCTGGGAAGCCGTTGTTGAGGGAAAAGGCGGCGCTTTCAAGAAACCCACCTTCAAACCAGCGCTCGGAGATATCTTTAACTCGCAGGACAGAGGGGAAGAGCAGCGGGACTGTGTCCATAGGCTGGACCCAACAGGCTGGGCTCAACGGTGTGGATGAGAGAGGAGTTTTAAGTCTCTCATCGTCTTGTGGACGATCCATCTGTTGTCATTAGTATGATATCATAGTTACTATATCCTGTACCAAATGTTTCTGTCGTGCTGAGGTTAAGCCATCAACTCCATTCCCTGGAGTACACCAAGGATGGGACAATTCCTCAGGAGCTGATTAAAACCAACTTCAAAGTTTAAGGGTAGGAGCCCAAAGAGAGCTCTCAGTTGGTCCCTCCATTCAGATTTCGCTCAGATAGGAAGAAAATCCCCTCCCAAAACCCCACCAAGGGTCACCTCATCCAGTTTTTGCCTTCTAAATGTTAGGTGCCCAGTTCAGCAAATCCTCCAGGTTTTCTCTACCGCCAACAGAGAAATGCAAACAGTGAGCAGTAACTCTTGGGTCACCCACGTCTCTCTAGTGACTACGGAGGAACCTGGGCACCTACCATGGACTGGACTTCTAGGGGGCTAAATCCAGGTGCCATGAAGCTAACCCTAAGTCCCTAGAGAAACCATTTTTGCAAAGAGATCCTCCAAAACGATGCATTTATAACCAATATGATTACACCTGTCTGAATTTGCAAGCAATGATTTATGAGGTGGGGGAAAAAAAACACCCCGCTGGGCTAAAGCCTGCTGAGCTGCAGCAGATGGCTTGCTGCAAGAGTGGGGAAGGAGGAGAAAGATCTCTAGTTACGAAAGGTTGCCTCCTCTTCTTAGTCTGCTCCTTCCCCACCTCCTTCCCCACACTCCTCCTCTCCGAGACAGAGAGAAATATGCGGGAAATATGCCGGTGAAATCCCACACAAGGCGCTACTTGACTGACTTCTCTAAGTTACTTCACTCCCATCCAATTTATCCTAACTTTGCAAGCAAACCGTGGCCCACTAAGAGCAAACTTGGCTGGCTTGTCAGCGTTCAAATCACGTAAGACTTGCCCTGCTGCACCTCGGCAAAGGCTCACCAACTTCTTCGAGGAGACCTCACGCAGCTCGGCAGCGCAAGGTGAAACCACGTGGTTACAAAGCGGCATGGATCAAACCCAACAGAAATATTTGTACCAAGCTCCGTGAAGTGAAACCACCGAGCTTCTCACGGCTTTAATTATGACTGGCAACCTTCCACGGTATTAATAAAACTCCTGTTTCTATGGCACCTTTCATCCCACAGGTCCCTGAAGCCAAAGCCCTTTGCAGACGTGGTGGGAGCACACGCCGAAGGCGTTGGGATGCAGCCGCCCGCGGAGCACAAGGCTCCAACCTTTAAGGCAGCGAGCAATGCCGGCCGGGCTCCATCCTCCTCCTGCATTGCAGGGGCACACATCGGGACCGGCTCCGCTCTCGCCAGGCTGACGTACGCAGCATCAAGCCCGTTTTATCTAGCTCAAGGCAGAAGGTAACGGCTGAAATTGGAAGATGAGCAACATACTCCAAATCTGATCTCCTGACTTGGGTCTTTCTTGTTTCTCATGCGGTTTATCTTCCTATTTAAATACATACCGCTTTTCAATTTTTCTTTTTTAACATCCCTGAGCTTTCTCCCCTTTGGGGAGAAATCTGCCCCCCCCTGCCCCGGTTTGTTCTCCATGCTGCCCTGCCTGCTAATGGGAAGCAATATATATGGAGGGCAACAACCTCGGGGGTTCGATAACCCACGCGTCTGCCTTCCTCCCCCCTGCGCTGAAGCTCTTCCCAGCCGCAACAAGCTGCAAAAGGGGACCGTGAAAAAATATAAGGAAGCCGTCCCCTCCACACACCCATCCGTGCCTTTTCTCAAGGTCACCTGCAGTCACATTTGACATATTTTCTCTAGTCGACTCACTGGCAGCCAAAGCCTCGTTTAAGCAACAGAGCAGCCTTTCCAGGAAGGAAACAATTTCCTCGATGGTGAAGGAACAGAATTATCCATTTGGAAAAACGGCGCCTCGTCAAGCTTGACACGTACAACAAAGGCAGCCGTCCTTCGAGACTGACGGAAGCACAGCAGGCGAGACGAGCGGAATCCCACAAAACATCATTTGGAGGTATAAAATATTCACCATAAATTGCAATGCCACTCAGGACCCAGAATTCAAAGAGCGGAGAAGAAAGGAGAGCCTCGGCAATGACATTCGGCTCCCGAGCCCAACTTTCTCCCAAAGCCCTGAGGAGGGATGGAAGGCCGGACCCAACGCTCCAGCAGCGATCATCTACCTCCCATCCAGTGCTTTTAATCGGCATCTCTCCCAGTATTTCACCAAGAATATCTTTAACCCCATTTTACTAGGCAGAGAGAAAGAGAAATAAAAGATATTTTAGAGAACAGCTGCCTCTCTACCCATTAGGCAACACTTCCAAGTGAGAAGGGTAAAGAATTAGATGAGGACGCAGAAGACTTCCACAAAGTCCCAAAGGAAAGAAGCAAGGAAACATCCTCTTACGGGTGGGGAAATTGCCGTGTATTTAACTCAAGATAAAGTTGCTTGAATGAGGAGATCAGACCGGTGTTTGATACCAGGGATGGAGCCAGCTACCTTGCATGCCCTGAGCTGAAGGTCAGATCAGCTATTCCTCAGCACAGGTTGAGCGACCAACCACCCGGTTATCCATGAGTTACTTTGCCAGTCTGTATTTGCCCAGCACTAGCGACGGCGGGGGGACTTCATCCACCACTCAGCATATAAACTCCTCAGCTGCTTTCTGACTTCTTTTTTTGCTTTTCTTAGTTCGTCCTTTGTCTCCTACCAGATGCCCAAATTTCCTGCAGAAGGTGAACTCTTCCCATGGAAATTTCACTTTTGACGAAAACCCAGGTTTCTGTCAAAAAAAACCTCTTCCCCTGTAAAATTTTCCTCCAACTCTAATAAGTAACACTAACACTTGGATCTGAACTGCCCCTGGCTCCGTTTTGTTGTTTGCAAACGCTGCTGGAGGCTTTGCCCACCTGTAGTTATTATTTCATTGCTTTGTTCCTGGCTGTCAAACTTCTCTTTTTTTTAACCTTAACACCATATGTTTCCTAATGAAAAAGGTCTCCATATTCACACCTGAAATTAGAGTCTTGTGTGAGCGCTCTTTCACAGAGCCCTTACGGAATTTCACTCCAAGGCTTAAGGAAAAAGAAAAGGCGAGAGCGGGGCCTTAAAGAAGAGAGAGAAGACCCTTTTCTTCTCATCTCCCTACGACTGTTCAGCAGAAGCCGCCCTTCACTGGAGATCCGGGGTTAGCTTTATGGAAAATGCAGATTTCAAAAGGGGGAGAAGAAAGGGCTTGGGCATCGCTCACCGCAGCCGCGACCCCCGGGCTTTTCGCCTCTGAGACCGGGGTGGAGAAGGTCGGCAAGGCTGCCTTTTCTAAGCCGAGGAACTCTTTAGCTGTAAAAAGGTGCCCAAGAGCATCTTCATCTTGCCTCTTTTCGGAGGTGACCTTGCTGGTTGAGAAGATTCCCCTACATATTTGATTTACCAACTCCCTCTGTCTTTCTGAAGGGCTGAAAAGCAGGAATCATCACGCAGCCTTGGCAGAGCGCCCATGTAAACCTCCTGCAACGGGGATGATGCCCCCGCGGGTACCACACACGCAGCATCTCTGCAAAAAGCCCCAAAAGCCCCTCCGAGAAACACCCAGATACAGCCAGGGCAACGCCACGGCTCGCCGGCACACGATGTCCTCAACACCACTGAGGAGTCACGCCAAGGACGGGAAGTTTCAGAAGTTTCCAAGGAAATCTGACAAGCTTTTGCAGGAGAACTCGGAAAAGCAGACAGCACGTTGCTTGCAATCAGAATTTAAAAAGCCTGCACGCACGCGGACGGGTGTAAAATGGACGTTTATTTTACTTCTTGTCTGGATAGCCAAGCGGGACGTGGCACCAAGTGCGGGCTGGAGAGAAGGGCTGGGGATGCCTCTGCATCCCTGCTTGGCACACGTGGTGAGGAAGGAGCCCGTCGCGGTGTCGGAAACACGTTCGCCATCAGGCTGTGCTCGGCTGGGAGTCATCTCCTCGGCCCCTGCTCCTGCCAGCGACGCTTCAGAGGCCGGGCTGATGGGGCTGTCAGCCAGGCTTTCTCTTTACTCCGAGCAACCGCTTAATGAGCCAGTGCGCTGCGTGTTTAATTAAACCGTGCTTTGCATATTTGTCATTCTTGAGTCCTGGGAAACTGAGCTGGAAGGGGCTGGCGTGACACCTGCGGGCACCCGGGGTTCCAGCGATCCCCCGCGGCACAGGGTGCACCCAGCCCTAGCACCCAAATCATTCACAGCACCTCACCCTGGCCCCAGAAATACTTTGCAAAGGACAAGGGGGACCAGGGCCTCCCCTGTCCTATGCCAACAACGGGACCAGTTACTGCACCTACCCCACAACGTTCCCTGCCAGGAACATGCAATGCCAGGGCTCGACAGAAAACACCATCAAGGCAATTGGGATTGCATCCTCCCATTTCCTCAAAACCAGTGGGCAGTAATGAGAAAGAGATGCCCAGAAGGAAGAAAAGCAGCTTGACAGCAGCGCTCCTGGATGTAAAACAGAAAAGCGAGTTGCTGCAGAGGAATTTCTGGCGGTATTTAAGTCCTGGACGAGATCCTGCAAGAAACGTTTCTGTTCTGACACGGAGGATGTGCAAGGTAGGAAACTATTATGTTTTTATCACACTGATTTCACAGCCGCAAGCAGAGGTCAGCGAGCGGCACCCGGAGCGATTCCCGCAGCCCCCACGGGGCACAGGGACCCTTCGCTTCCCACCGCCACGTTTCCACCAACAGCCCACGACGACTTCTCACAAAAACTGCTGCTACGACGTCAAAGATAGAGAAAAAACAGGTTGAAAATGCATTTTGTTTATGTGTGGGCAGCAAGACTAGGGAAAAGATTTATTTAAGACATTAGGGGATGTTTTGAGCCCCCTTTCCCCTCCTCCATCCACTTAGAAGCAATCAGGCATTTTCCTTCCCAGCTTATCCTTTGACGAGAAGTCAGATTGCTTTTTTTTTGCCTCCCCGTCAACACCTAAAAACTTGAAAGCCGGGGGGAGACGCAAGTAAAAGACCAGGGCACCCTCAGTTTGGGTGCAGGGCTCTCCAGCCCTGCTGAGGCTGCACCAGCCCGAGCTGTCACACTGGAAGAAAGGATGGAGCAAAAAAAAAAAAAAAAAAAAAAAAAAAGAAAAGAAAAAATAAAAGAAGGACTGAAAATTGGATCCATTTATTTTACTTCAAGCTTCCCCAATAGCTGCTGGTTATTTACCATTATCTCTCCTTGCAGTGCTGGTGTTGAGCCCGACTACCCTCCGCAGGCTGCTAACAGCCTATGATTACCAAGTAGTGCAGCACTTGCTGCAAAACTAGGCAGCGGCCAGCCCGAGAAAGATCCTCCCTGGCAGAGCCAGACAAACAGCCTCCCGCGAGGGGGAAGGGGGAGCGGAGGGGAACAAGAGAGCCATGCAACGTGCCGAGATCACGCTGGGCGCACAGAGGGATGAATTCTCCTCCCAGGGACCCCATTCACGCTGCCGTAGCCCGGCGAGGATACCCCGAGCACCCGCTGCTCCCACCTTGCACCCGCCGCTATAAATTTGGAGATGCCAAGCATAAATATTTCCCCCTCGGAAGGACTCTTGCCAAGGCAGAGCTGCTTCTCTGCTGCACGCCATAGGGACGAGGACACGTAGCTCAGGTAAAGGGTATTGCTGCGTATGTCAACCAGCTCATATGTTTTATTTGCCCAAGACAGTATTTGTTTGCCAGGGCAGGAGGGGCACACACAGCATCTTCTGTTTTATAAGAATATATTGGCCCTTGGGAAGAGCTTTAACTAGTTTGTACCATCAACCGTGGATGAAGGAGCACTGGAAACGACCCGCTGCGCTGCGCTTCACAATTAATCTACGATTTCCTAGTTAGCTTTCAACAGCAGGGCAATGCACTTCACTATTAACCCCAAGTTCCCAAGGACAGGTAGGATGTTTCCAAACCCATTCCCATGAAAACACCCCTCCTGCCGAGAAGTGGAGAGAAATGAGAGAAAGCTTGGATGGGTCCCCCTACAGAAATGTGCCCATCGCTTCCATCCGTCCGTGCCAAAGGCAGGCGATGCTGTTCAGCACAAATAAATTAGACTGGGAGTAACGCGTGCCCCCAGAGCTGCAAGCTCAGGCGCTGCGAAAGCAAATCCGACCAGATGAGTTAAGGGGGAGCAAAAACAAGGGGCTGCTATTCAGGTCTGCCTTGGCTTGGTCTTGTTTTTCAAGCAAGCCCTCTGCCTCCAAATTAGCACAACACTCCTAAAGCCAGGCTTTTCCCCGGTGAGTAGCCAGCTGGGGATGTCCTATATCTTAAACCAGATGCAAAACATACACGCTGCACCCCTTCAGCGCTGCAAACCCCCCGTCAAGCCCCATTTGCTGCAGCCTTGGAGGGCACGCTGGCTGCTCCAGCACCGACCTGTCATCCTTCCATCTGTCTCAGGCAGGTCAATGCTCTGTCACCCTTCCTCCCCATGCCCACAAAGCAGAGGGCTCCGGAGGGAGCCGCGGGTGTCTTCCTAGATTTATGGCCTCTTTCTTTATTTATATTGATTTTTAAAAACTCTTTTTAAAGGGAAAAAAAAAAAAAGCTCAATGACTCTCCTGATCCCTGGAGGCCTCGCAGTGATTAGTGCTTAATCCATCCACTATTGCTCGGTGCACCTGGGGACCCCCAAGCACCGTGCAGACATCCAAACTGGGGTGAACCCCCCACCCGAGCCAGCCCCGGCTTTCTGAAGGCGAGCAGCCAGCGTGGGACCGCACCCACGGATCCCCATCCCCACGGATGCCAGGGTCCTGCACGAGCTCCTGACTTTTCTTGTAGCTCCTGAAAGCCCCTCAGAAACCCTCTTCCTTAAGCTTAAAGCTTACCGGTTATGGCAGCCCTGCTGTGGTTCAGAGTAAGTCGTTGCAATGATTAATTACCCTCTCTTCAAAAATTGGACGCCACTTCTGTTGTAAATGAGTCCAGCTTCACCTTCTGACACTGGAGCCTGATACACTCTTTGCTGCTAGATTAAAGACCTGTCTATTTTCAGCAACTTCTCCCCCACCGAGAAATATGTAGACCACAACCAAATCACCTCTTAACCTCCCTTTGATAAACTAAGCAGGCAGAGACGCTTCCCTCACGCTCCAAGGTGAGGCTTACCTGCCTCAATTTACCCACACGTTTTGTTTTAAACTTTCTGTGGGTTTTTTTCCCTCCCATCCTCCTTTGAAAAATGCTCTCTGGAGCTGCAAGCAGCCCCTCTATAAAGGTCCTGCTCATATACGTAACACCACCACCTCCAAACACTCGCTATTCCTCACGTGTTCCCAGAGACACTTCTTGCCCAAAGGAGTTCCTATTTATATTGAAAGAGCAACACAGGCTGAAAGAAAATAAGGATTATTATTCCTGTTGTCTAGATGAAGGAACCGAAGCACAAAGATGAAGTGATTTGCCTAAGGTCATGCGGAGTTTGAGGAGCTGCCTGTGCCTTTCCATGCCAATAGTTATTTAGCAATCAGAGTATCAATAGACGGCAATGAAGAACAGGGTTCAGCTCCTGGATCTTGCTGCTCTGATGATGCTCCAGGCAGCTATCTAGCCTTCGCTGCCCTGACAGCAGGATTTCACCGCACGGGTATACAAGCTCCCCGGGATGGGAGGCTGCTCGTGGGGTTTCCCATCGCAGGGAAGAAAGGAAAGGCTCTGCTTGAGCACCCGGACCAAGGAAAAAGCCAGATTTCCCACCAGCCCCAGAGCCAGCTGTCCCAACAGCCCCATCATCTGGAAACACTCGGACCCAGGTCCAACAGCCACCTGAATCCTTGCTCCCAAGGGGTTCGCTGCAAATCCTTGCCTGCGCCCTGTCTGACGGCACACCGAAGGCAGGGTGACCTTTGCATACCAAAAGCCTTTGAAAAGCAGGTTGTGATTCTTCCTGCGCTCTTCAAAATGGAGCCAGTCCTATTTCCCTCCCTGGGTTTGCAAAGCTCACGACATGACTTTGGATGGAAAAGCAATCCTCCCTGAGCACCCTGCCTCCAAAAAATCTTCCTGGTGACTCAGGGAAGTTTGAAAAGGGTTGGGTTTTGTTTTTTTGTTTTTTTTTTTTTTTTTTTTATTCCTACCCAACATCTGGCTCCCCCCCAAAGCATCCAGTGGCCAAACATGACGGAGCGGCGTGACAGCCAGCGGAGATGGCAGCCTCCTCCAGCTGGGTGCTGAATTAGCAGTACTACATTCAACTCCTGGCAGAAGACTTCCGATAGCCTCGGAGATTAACGCAGCCATCGTAAGCGATTTTTTTTTCATGCTGCCAAGTACCCATGGCCAATACGGTTCTCCTCACTTCTTTTGACACAGTCCTACTTCATTCTCCTAAGCTGCCAATTAGGCAGTCAAAGGAGATGAAGAGAGATCCTGAGAAGCGGCATCGCTTTGCTTACTCCTCTCTGGCAAGCTGGCATGAAGAGATCCCACTTGCTAAACAGTTAAAAAGAAAACGGTCCAGCACAGCAGATCAAAATTGCACTTTAATTAACTTTGGGTTGTTTTTTCTTTCCCCGTCTTGCCTTTTTTTTTCCCTTCTCTATTTTCTCTCCTGGCATCAAGAACCAAATTGAGATGCAGGTGAATTCATTTTCATAAACTATCAGTTTCCATCAAATCTATCTAATCCATCTCTCTCTACAAAATCCCTTAAGCAGAAGATCTCGCTCCCACTCTGCCTTCCACAGCTGTGTAAGCCTCGCAGAGCTAGCAGAAATACCAAGCGTGGGTGGCACTACAAGTTCCCAGCTCTCTCTAGATGTGAATATCACTGAGCTTACACGTCCTCGCCGTTCCATCTAAAACATATGGCTTTAATGTATCACCAGTCACTTCCCATCAAGATCAAAGTTTAAATATATCTGCGGACTAGGACAGGAACAGCAGGTGCTGCTCGTGGGTCCGGACCGAGGGGGCTGAGCTGGGATGGAGCGGAGATGCTCCACGGCTGGAGCACAGCTGCAGGGAGAAGCTAGGGATGGACAGAGGGACTGGTGTTTGGGAAAGGGGTTGAGCCAGCTGCTGCCCCAGGCAAGCAGCCCTCAGTCCCCATCCCTCCACAGATACGGCGCAACACCCCAAAGATGCCGACGTCCGACTGGGAGCATCCAGCACACCAAGCTGATGGAGGCAACATCCCGCAGCTCTGCACCCGGGCGAAAAACTCACAGACCACACTGTTGAGCGGGGCAGAAAGTCAACCAGCCCTGCCTCAAATTTCACACTGGCTTTTCTACAACCCCCAGTTTGCCCCAGTCCAACCTCTACCACTAAAGGACTCAGGCTGCCAGGCAAGGTGTTGGCAGTGAGCAGGATTAGGGCTGGGGAGGGAGGTGAGGAGGGAGAAGGAGTCATGTCAGTTATTAAAGCATCACCCAAATTTATTTATCAGGACCACACACAAAGGTATTGGCTGCAGATTGAATCCATTTCATGGCAAGTGTTTCCCAAAGCTGCTGGGAGCTGGAGGGCTCATCAGAGAATCTTAATTGGTTTCCTCTTAAAAAAACCCAAATGCATAAATTAAAGCAAAATAATAAACTCCTGCCTGGTTTTCATCATTAATAATATTAATGCAGCAAGACGACGCTGCAAAGCAACTTTCTGCAAATCCTCTCCCCCAGGATTGAGCAGCCAGGAGTGGGGGAAGCCATGGCAGCCAGGGGACCTCCCGCACCCCGGGGCCGGGGCCAGCGGGGCAAAGAGGGACCCGGAGGAAGGCGGGGAGCCTGACTGCAAGGAGGACGTACAGGGGGATAAAATTGGGTCTGCTACAACCTCCATTTTGTTGGCGTTCATGGCTTGCTCCTCCTCAAGGCCTCCTTACGCTCATCGTTCATCTCCCCCTTCTCCTTTTATTATCTCCTTCCCAGTACAGGCACACGCTTGCTCTGGGTAACTTGGTTTCTCTCCGCTTCGTAGACGGCTCTGCCCTTTCATCACGGTCTCCAGAGGCTCGAGCAAACGTCAGAGTCTCGCCCGTGGCTACCCTGGACCAGGCAAGGCAAAAATCAAAGCAAGGAGATGATGCTCGGCTGCGGTTCTGATGCCCATCTCAAGCCAGGACCACGCCAGCCCTCGGCGGTTGATGAACCTCGGAGGGATCAACCAGAGTGAAGGTGGGCAATGGACCTCTCACACTTGGCATTCAACTGACAGCCAAAACTACAAGAGCAAGTCCAGTTTCCCTACTTCAAATGAAGCTTCCCCTGCTCTCCGATGTATTTAAGTTTTGGCTCGACAATCTTACCAAAGTCTCCAGTGGATTAAATCGCCTTTTTAAGAACTCAGTGATACTATTTTCTAAGTTATGTGGCAAGAATCGGATGGGTGAACTGAGAATAGGAGCCAGTCCCGGTCTCTGCCTGTAAAGCGAAATTTAATAAAGAAAACACAAACCAAAACAGACCTTGCTCCTTTTACTCTTGCTTTTTTTCCCCTCCCCAAAACTAGATTATTTATATTTTAATTAAAGTGAGCACAATGTAACTCTGTAAGCGAGTTTGGCCATGGAGCGTTGTCTCAGCTTGGGTTGGAAGATAAACAAGCTCAAATACTCTCCGTGTGGCCCTTCTCCGAGAAACACAAGGATCACACTCACAATTCATCTTAAACCGTCGCAAGATGATGCCCATTAGAGGGGAGAGAACGGGTGTTAATGAGATGAAGTGCAAGAATGGGGGGAAAATGAATGAAAGCAACAGCATGAATAGCACATGAGAGGCAAATGAAATAATTACCCTGCTCACCATTGTTACAACAACGCAATAAATTTAATGTAATTCCTAAAGGCCAACCAGTTTTCTTTCTTACTTGCTGCTTCTTTCTTTCTCCTTTTTTTTTTTTAAGTTCCTTTTTACAGTTTCAGAATTATGCTTTAATTAGCATAACATTTAAATTAGCGAATGGAATCTTAATTAGCTGAGGAAATAGACTTTTGTTGGAGTGGTTGCTAAAACAAATAAATCCTCTTCCTCTTTCAAGAGCCATTTGCTTATGGCACATTTAATAGCCTAGTGTACCATAAACAATTTGAGACAAGGATAAGTAATTAAATTAGAAAACATGCCGGCAGAAGTACCCCAGTCTGGCCTTCTCGGAGCTACAAGAGGATAATGCAAACTTTCCTTCATCGGGGGAAAGTGTCCACTCCGGGTCTGTTCAACTATTGTCTGCAGAACTCCAGCTGCCCCATGTTTGGGTTTCAATATTGGAGCCCCAGGGGTGGTTGATCCCTGACCCAACGCACTCCAGCTTGAAGAAGGGCTCTTGCAGGAACCCAAGGAAAGGCTTGCAGAAAGTTCAGCCAGAAAGAAAAATCCAGAAACGGCGTTTTCTCTTGTAGAAGTGCCTCGCTGGAGGGAAAGCCCATGGTGATGAAGGTCTGGGTGCAGTGGGGAAGAGTGGGACAGGAGGCACAGGTTGCAATGCCAAGACCAATTCCTACCAGAAATCGCTTGAAACTGCAGAAACTGTTTGAGGGACAGCAGCTGAGACACAAGAGAGCCAGGTCAGGGACCACTTTCTTGGTTTGATCTAGCTCTGCTCCTAGCCTGGTCCCTCTCTCCTGGGTAGGAAACATCTCCCCCAGCTTTAGCCACCTGCAAGCCGGGCATTTAACCTCAGCACTGCTGGAGAGGGACCAGCACCCGAACAAGGCACTCATCTCACCCATCCTGAAAACCTATTTCATGATGAGAAAAATGCCCTCTCCAGAAGGCTCTTCTCTCTCCCTGTGCCAAGAGAGTTGCAAGCCAGGTAGCTCAGGCTACAGCATCCATGTTTTGCCTTCCCCACACTATAAAACACAATACACTTTTCCCGCCCCGAAAAAGGTAGGCTCCTTTTGTTAATATTTATTTACGAGGCTTGTGGATGAAACGGGCGAGACAGACGGCGCCGTGCACCACCCCCACACGAACCCCCAGCAGTGGTTATGGGCATCCTTTGGAGGACACGCTTCAAGGTCCTCACCAGCACAGGCAAGGTACACAGCATGAGTCAGTCTGCACCGGGTACTTCGTAAGCTAGATAGTCCAAGGATGCAACGAACATAATAGTCTTAAATCTCCTGCATTCCCAGCTTTGAAAGATAAGCAGCTATATTCTCAGTCAACAGAGGTGGGAAATAGCAAGACCTAGGGGAGGACATACTTCTACGTCTTCCTCTGCCTTGCAGAGGACTGGAAGACCATTGCACCCAAAGCATCTTCCAGCTAACGAGCAAAGCCCTGGGTGGTCCTGCGCGTGGGAATGCTTCTCCCCTTTCCCACCCCTTCTCCCACACAACCCCGGCAGCCGAAGACGAAGCGTTTCCAGCAGCAGGGCCGCTCTATCCCGCTCCGGCCAGGCAACTGCAGAGAGCAATAAAAGTTTAATGGCTCCCAGCGGGTCGATTCAGAAAGAATGAAAACGCTATAAATCCAGCATAGTGCTTATGTGGAGCTTAAAAACAAACTGCTCCAATCACACTTAGCGAAGTCGTCCAGTCTTCACAGAAGACGGGGATGAAAAGGAAAGATTTAACCTTAGCCATGCCTTGGGCAGCATTCAGGTTGGGCAGAAAAAATAGAGTTTGGGCTCTCTGGGAAGATTTTCTTGGCTTTGCTTTTATTTAGTGTGATGTAAACCCGTGTATGTGCATCCCTCACACAAGGGCTCACACTCAAAAGCATCACCAGGACTCACCAAGCAGGTACTACGCTGCGTGAAAAATTGCCGGGCATCAGGCAAAACACACCTCCTTGATTTCCAGGCAAATTAGCCATGCTGAGAAGCCCCTGTTAAAAGCTTTACTACATGAAAGTTTCCCCATGCAAACCTATGCCATACCCACTGCCTCATTTCTCCTCTCGGCGCATTATAATAGCCAAGGAATTTCAGTAACAGCCTTTTTCAAGGAAGATGCTCTATTACAGGTCTAATTCATTCCCGGACGCCGCTCTCTCTCCATCTTATCTCTCTTTCTTCCCTGCCTCACTACACAGCTGCGGACTATGGTGCCAGCAGCTTCTTGCGAGGATGGGAAAAGCAAAACTTCTTGTATAATCATCATCTCGCACAGCAAAAATGCCTTCAGAGCTGTGTCCCTCCAAACGAGGCAAAGGTGCACCACAGACCTACCCATCTTGTGTCCACCTGCTCTTTTGTGCTAATAAAGCAAGGGATGTAGATGGCTACAAAGAACAATTAGCCTCTCCTCTCCAGTGGGGAAAAAAGTCAATCGGCAGAGAGGAGCCAAAAACCAGCTTTTTCCACCCCCATTCTCCTTCTCCAGCAGCAGTGGCAGTGCCATCCTCTGGGTTCACAAGTTATTTCTCACTCCTTAGCAAGCTGCTCTGTCCTCAGCAGAAAGAGCCGTTGGGTGGCAAGGGGAGGCCAAGAAGAGCAGCATTTCACAAGTGCACCGACACCAATCTCCACCTGACCTCAATGGCAAGCTGTCTGCAGATCTTCCCGATGGCTTGGAAAACCCATGCCCTGGGCTACACAACCCGCTACCCATCCCGAGCCGACCAAATCTTTCACCACGAATAAATTATCCAGGGAATTCAGACTCTTTCCAATTTGAAAACTGGTCATAACCTAATCTTCGTTTCCCCTTTCATATGCATCCACCGTCAGCACTCGCAGCAGAGCCCAGCCAAACCACCCCGCACAGCCAGCTCCCATGAAATATTTGCTCTACCTGCAGTGGAGGGTTGATGAGATAAGTCAAGTGATCTTTGTTTCTAATCTCTGAGAGGATAGCTTAAATATAAAGAGGGTGTTTTGATACTGCTGGGATAAGGACATCCAGACTAAAGGCAGGCTAGCCTCCAGCACCCCCCATCCACAGCTTCTCTTTGGGGACCCTGGCACCCACAGACAATAACGCTTCATTTTTAATAGAAAACCCTGTTTAATATTTTGACCCACCACTTCTAAAGCCCAGAAAGCTCCTGAGATACCACAGACATCACCGCAACGTTGCACCACGTGAACATCCCTCTGCCAGAGAGCAGCAGCGCCCTTGCCCCAAAGATTCATGGTTCATGTGGCAGTGACTCTAATTACCAAAATTGCATCTACATTGCAGTCACGGAAGCCAAGCTGGCTTAAAACAAGCTATGCCCTCATCCCAAATAACACTTTTCATAGATATATACACACAAAAAATCCCCAACAAAACCAAACAAACAACCAGAAAAAGATACTCCCTTCTGGTAAAATACCAAGCGATAGCCAAATTACACATTGCAACCACTAAACATTTCTCCTCCTAGCCCTCCCCTGCCTTGTTGGGGGCAGGGGATGCTCAAGACACAACAAGACGGGATGCAGAAACCCGCTAGGATGTTGCAGCAGAGCAAAACAAGCTGGAGCTGGAGGGACGAGGTCTCTGATGGAGACCGAGGCAAAACCCTGCCCAGCACCTTCATTCCTTTCACAGCATCGAACCAGCTCGGTTATTTATTTATTTTTTTAGTTAGGTTTCAGCCCCCTGAAATCCAGACACCCAAAAAAGGCCCAGCTTCATCCTCTAAGCCATTACTTCAGCAATATTTATAGCTTTCCAAGAACAAACAAACCTATCACGCCGAAGCCTGCGCGTTAATGGCACAGCCTCGGGATAGATGACTTTGGGGAAATCACTGCGGCAAGCGCTGAATGATGATGGATGGCGGAGGAAAGGGGGGAAAAGGAAAGAAAAACCAGCCGTCTGCAGAAACAGGGGGACAATTTGCCAACTTGAGTAGAGTCACACCTCCTTGCTCCAGTGACAAATTTGCTCCATTAGGCCCATAAACCATACTTTGCCATCACCGCGCTGCAAAGTATGGGCTCGCACTCAATAATGGCCCTCTCAAAGCAAATGCATGCCCAAAACAAACACTTTCCAAAACGCTTAATAACTTTTTTTTTTCCCACCGCATGTAAAAAGCACCCGACTGCAGTCAAACCCGAACTCAAACCTTTGTGGTTTTTTCTACCTGCTGCAAACTTCCAGAAAAAAAAAAGCCCCATAAAAACATTTCCCTCTGCCATGTCCCCGGGCTGCACCAAAGCTTCTGGGCTTCCCACCGCACAGCGCAGCCCTTTAATGCTCAGCACAGAGTGTTTTCTTTATTATATTGCATTTATTTAATGAAAAGCAAAGGGCTGATGGGAGTCAGGACTCCTCTCCGACCACCCATCTTCAGACAAGTGATTTCTCCCCTTGTCCCTAATTTCCCCCAGCTGCAGCCCGAGGATGCTAACCCCGCTGTGCCTCGCAGGCCAGCGGCGAGGATTAACACGCCTTGAGATCCACTGACGGAAAGATGCTGCGGGTAAGGGAAAATGCGATTCCCTCCGACACAAACTCTGACGTCCCATCTTAATCCTCGGCCGCAACGGGAGCATTACCTTAGGATCTCACCCCGTGTTATTAAAGCACTCCAGATGGTTTTGATGGGGAAGAGACATTCATTGCGATACCCCAGACGCCAAGCTGACATCTCAGCGGCTGCGGGAACATCACAGAGAAAATCAGTTCCCCACCAGCGTGTTTGTGCAGCAAGGGGGAACTCGTCAACTGAAGCAGAAAATCCTCCACGACTGCTCTAGACTAATAATTGCTGAAACGCCGGGTGGTAGCCAAAAAAAAAAACCAAACACAAAGTGATGCCTGGCTTTGAAACCCTCCCTGCTCCGAGCCACGGGATGCAGTGTCCAGCAATAAATTAAATGCCAACAGAACCGTCTCGCTCAGCCCGGGCACCCCGCAGGCAAGCGAGATGAGCTTGCTCCAGCTCTCCGGTGCTTGCTCCTCTCCGGTCCCCTCCCATGCAGCCTCTCCTCCCGTCCCTACCACCCTTTCCTTCGCCTCCCTTCCTCCAGGCTTTTGAATCCCGCTTTTCAAGGGCTCTGCCTCCCTCTCCTCCCCTTGCAGTGGTTGCACAGAGGGACAGAGCCCGTGTATGTGTCGTGTTTATTTAAAGGTTCTTCTCCCTCTCTCCGCAGCTCGTTATCAGCGCACCTGCCTCCAACTAGAAAGCCAAGCAGGTTGCTCATGTCACCGAGATGCCTTTGCTAGGGTCAGAGGCAAGAGAGCTTAGCAGCCTCTAAGGCGGTGCTGCAGGATGCTCCCTACCCCAAGCGAAGGCTGGATGCCGGGAAGCATCCCGCTTCCCAACGTGCAGCCCACTTCGGATGGGAAGGAGGGGCTGCCGCCCTGCGCAGACCTGGGAAAAGAGATGTCACCGTGGTGGCCCTGGTGACATCGCGTCACGAGTGAGCCGTGAGCAAGGGATGCAGGGAAAGCTCCCGGCGGAGACCAGATGAAGGGGAAAGCCGGACACCGGCACGGGGGAGCGGGCGGTCACAGCAGCCTAACCTTCAATCACCGCAAGGCAGCGGTGCTTGGCTGCGAGCAAAAGAAAAGAGATCGCTGCGGCCTTTTAAAGAGCAATATAATCTCGTGTCATTACCATACAGAGCGGCACACGGCGGGGCTCGGCACAGCGGGAGAGTTATGAGGAGTTTGGCTGCTCCGGAAAGCACAGGCTGGTGCTTTTTGAACCGTGCTGGCAGAGAATCCCTCCGTAGTATTGCTGCCCGGCGCCCGTGCCCTCGCCCACCATCTGCCCCTCCCTGAGCCCCTGCAAGCCGGGGAAGGGTTTTCCATAGGTGAAGCTAACGAGGCCGATCATCCGCTGATGTTCCTTGGCAAAACGCTGCGGAGCTTTCGCTGATTTACACCACCAGAGAGTCTTACCCCAGCCATTAATTATCATTCTGGGTTTTTGGGCATGCTTGATGACTTTGGTTTCTCCTCCTCCGCGCGCTGGATGGTTTCCCCCTCCGCATCAGCGAGGCTGGAGCTGGTCCCTCCTGCCAGCTCCTGCCAGCACAGATGATGGCACAAACTCCGCAAAGGGAAAAAAATAATAACTGGGACCAAACGACTTGGCAGAGCGGTGCCAGAGCCACATTCTCTCTCTCTCCTTCACAGGGGAGATGAACAAGGACTTTTTCGGGGATCACTAGAGTGTGGGACAGATAGATGCTTTGCTAGCTAAGAAACCCTGGCTGGAGGGCTGCAGATGGAGGGGGGAGGCAAGAACACCACTTGAAAAGGCATCTAAGAGTTAGAAGGCACTATTTGGGTTAAATGAAGCTCACCTCCAGCCAAGAGCTCCTGTATGAGCCAAGCTCTCCCAAGGCTGCAAAACCTTCTCAGCCACTTGTTTTTTTACCATACCAAAGGCCATCAGAAATAAAGCTAACTCGTGATGCTTTCTCAACTACAATAACGCAAGTCACAACGCTTCTGGAAAATTTTTGCCCTTATTCCCATGAGATACTTTCCCCTTTGAGGAGACCTGGGGCTTAGAGGACTCCACGCTTGTACAGCTCTGAAGACTATGGTCCCCTTGGGTGAGGGACCACCCCACCGGCTGGCAGTCAGGTATCCAGCATCGAGGAGACCAAACCCTCATTTTTGGGGTCCTCTGCCTTCCACCGCAGCCCAAATGAAGACTAATGATGATGGTCCCACCCCTCCACGGCATGCAAGAGCATCTTCTCCTTGAAGGGCAATGATAACAAAGATGCAGACAAGACAGGGCAATACCCTTTAAAACTCGGCTTCCTCTGCAAGTCAAGCCCATGTCTGAGCTGGTGGCGAGAGAACAGCTCAACTGATGATAAGGAAAATAGCAGACCAGGCAAATTTAGTTAGACTGGATTATGGGAGACCAGTGCTCCCCAGGTTCTCCACAGAAGAAGTATAGTCAGGAGTCTGCGGTGAGCCGTTCCAATGAGAGGCAATAATTGAATTTGTTTTCATTTAATTTGAAGGGCCTTTAATTAAAAGCCAAGCCTGTGTGTGCAGAGAGATAAAGCTGAGCACATGGAGACCGGGGGTAATTTGGGTGCTGAATGCAATAATTAATTGTAAACGTGGAGGTCAGGAGACGGGCTCTATCTCCCTGCAATCAGCACGCCGCGCCGGCCAGCCAAAAGGAATGGGCTCGCAAGCGCCGGAAACGCTTAAGTGATTTTTGAAGCCTTAATAGCAATTATAGAGCAGCGTGGAGGTTAATTTGCAGAGTTCATTAATCAGAGAAATAAACACATCAGCGATCGCCACGGAGAGGGAAAGCGGAGGAGCCTGCCTCTGAGATGGAGAAGGCCGACCTCGGCACCGATGCTAACCAGGGAACCGGTGACAGCGGTTTGCATCCTCAACTCAGGGTGAACCCTGGCTTTTCACACCCAACCACTAGCTGTAAAACCCTTGGCCACTCACCCTGGGGCTCCTGCTAGCCAGAGCTAAATATTCCCCAGCTCCATGAGGTGTTAACTGGATAACAAGACCTCATCGCTCTCCAGCTGGTAACTCCGGTCCTCTCGGTCCTCCTATTCCCCTGCAATCTCAGCTTTTCATCGGTTATTATTTTATAATTATTATTGAGAAGCTTCTCAATAACCCTGGCCACCAGCTCTGAAGTTACAACTATCACCCTCAAATTGAGAACTCGCCCCACAACCGTAACACGGGAGTCCTGAAGTCCAGCCCTCCCGGGAGCATCCCCTCCCCAAAGCTTAAAAAAAAAGAGATGGAGCTTTAACTTCAATGGTAAGATATGCGAGGACACAGAGCGTTTGTTAAGGGACAACACTTAGAAATAAAGAAAATGGCTTGAATCTTATCAGGTATTAATGAGGTTAACAGATACGGGGCTTTCTGGCCATGAGAAAAGAGCAGCAGAAATATCTCGGGAATGAGGTGAGGATAGCAGCAGGACAGAAAGGGGCAGAGGGGTATTGCTGCTGCTTCACATGGCTTAGACAACATGGAGTTTTGCAGCAGGAGGAAAAACACCGCAAGGAGCCAGGGGGGCTGGCATCACCCCGCGCCGAGCAGCGAGAGACGGCGGGCAGCAGGAGAGCTTTGGCAGAAGCCTGTTATAAAAGGAGAGCGCTTGCAAGATGAGGCTGGAGACCTCCAACAGCTCCCCGCGTTCGTTGGGCTCTCCCGACTTGCCCTCCCCTTTCAGCCTAAGGAGAGGTGACAGAATGGGGTAAGGCTTTAGGGAGGTGCGGTGATGCTCCACGCCGCCGGCCCCGCTCTCAGGGGAGGTTTTTGGAGGAGCTGGGCAGCCCCTTCCCAGGCTGGCGGCTGGGGGACCAGTGGGAAGGGAGCTGCAGAGGATGCACACACATGGAAAGGCGTTTAAGGGAGCGGAGCACTAATAGCTTTTTCTCAGGCTGGTAATTGCTCCCTGGAGAAAGGCTGTGCATTGCACTGATTTTTTTTCCCCTCCTTCCTTCCCCACAGTCTATTTCAGGAACTGGTTTCTGATGCTTTTTTTAAAACCATGGATGTACTTGCATGGAAGACCTGTGCTTCCAAGGCAATGGGCAAAAGAGTCCAAATCCAGCACAGACAGGTCTTGTCTTGCTGATGATCTTTTTGTCCTAGTACAATTAACAGTAGCCAATTAGCCAAGCCATTGCCTTGGCTCTTCTGCCACTTCAGGCTCTGTTATCCCTGGGACCTCCACACGGGAAATGAGTTTTACAAACCTCAACACGCTTCAGGGATTTGTTTTTACAGGAGCAGCTGTGTTCTTCAAAATATTGAAGAGTAGCTATGACATTAAAGGAAAAGTGCCAAGCTCGGCACCTGGGACAGAATAATCCCCCACGCTGGTACAGCTGGGAAGGGATGAGCCGAGCAGGAGAGCCGCTGAGAAGGACCTGGGGCTTGCAGTGCACCTCAGGTTGAAGAAGATGAGCCACCGCTATGAAAGAGGCAAACCAAGTACCAGCCTACAACGGCAGGAGCACGGCCAGCAGATCCAAGGAAGGCACCATTCCCCTCTAACCGGCACCAGAGAGAAATCGATAACCAGCGCACATACGTGTCTCTGTGACCGCGGTCATCTCCTGCCCTTCCTGCGCGCTCCTAACGGGAGTCCTATAACGTTACCGATGGGCAGCTTAATGCATCTCCTCCGTGCCGATCTCCTCCTCTCCCCCGCCTCCACTAACTCCAAGTCTGGGGACTCAGCCAGGATCAGCGTTAACTTTTCTGCCTGCTAGAACTGTGCTTAATTAAACATTTTAATTAAAATCTACAAGAGTGATTGCCCCTGTCATCCTCTGAAGGGAAGGCTAATAAAGTCCCTTTTATCCAGTCCAACGAGCGGCCCAAGGACGTGCTGCTGGGCAGCAGTCTTGGGTGGCAGCAGCAGAAAGTGTCTGTAAGGAACCGGGTCCTTACCTGCACCCAAGCAGCAAAAGCCGGAGCAGAGCCAGAGCCCGGCACGGACACAAAACCCGGACACTTGGAAGCTTGGACACGGAGACAGGAGGATGCAAACCACCCGGTAAGGTGGCATCACTCGTTGGATCTCATTTCTTCAAAGGATTCAGACCTCAGACCTTTGGAAAGACCTTCAAGAAACTGCTTTCACATGACAAGCAACCTCGGTTAGCATCGGGGGGGGGTGGTACACGTCAAGCCCACCTTGCACCGGCTCCATCCATCCTCTCTTTTCCTCTACACCCCTTTTCCCGCTGCCTGCTCCCGCTCCCCGTCCAAGTGCCGGAGCGACGGCGGTGGCACAGAGCGTCCTCTTAGCGCTCACCCTGATTGCAAGTGAAGTGTTTGAGCAGGATTTCAAAAGTTTTCTCCCTCGGTGCCCATCAAGAACAAACAAAGTATTTGTTGTTGGTAGAGTAAAAAATTCATCAAAATCAGGAGCAGAAATGCACACATCTACGTTTGAGTAAGCAGGGAAGAGAACACGCTCGGAAACTTTTTGATCAGAGCACAGAGTCTCAAATCCTGACAGAGAAAATGTATTCATAATTTATTAAAAAAAAAATTTATAATTTATTTTAAAATTCACCAGGCTCCTCTTTTTTTTTTTTTTTTTTGCCTCCCTTCTGACAAACAAGATTTTCTGTAATTCCCAAGAAGGGCGACCGACAGAACAATATTGCTGAAGGCTTCTCTCTGCTTTCAGAGGTTGGGAACGTGAAAAGACGCAGTATCAGTGCCGGAGACACCCCCCACCCTGCATCCCTGCTGCCCTAAACCCTCCCAGAGATGCTTCTGCTTCCCAGAGCCCCCCTCCCCTCCGCAGGGGCTTTACAGACCCAAAGTAGGACCCCCCGAGCCCCTCAGCATCACCTGGCCGGTGCATCGCAGCCGCCTGCCCGGCTGCCGGCGGGTACCACCGCCCCGCTGTGCCCCGTCCCGCATTGAACCCTGGCTCTGACAGGTGAAAAAAAGAAGCCAGGGCAGAAGGCTGCAGCTCTGAACCCTCCTGCTGTACTCTTTATCCAGGAAGATTATGAGGTTTACTGCTGCTTCTCCATTACCCTAAATAAAGCAGCCTTTCAAAATTGCTTCAGACGTATTAGATCATGTACTTTTTACACTTCCAGAGGCACTGGTTATAATATCTTTTTAACAACACCGGGCAGAATCTATTTTCTTCTTCCACGGAGCTGAAAAATACTGTTTTCTCAAGGAAGAAGAAAAAGGAGGAGGAAAAAAAGCTATTGATTTTGTTTAGGGTCAGAATAAAATATCTTTGGAGTGGGTGTTGAAATCCTCAGCCACGAATTATTTCCAAAGTGACAGTTTGGGCTGTGAAGATTTTTCTCGTGAAATAAAACAAAATAAATGAAACATTGTGTTCTTCTTCTATAGGTATACATTTGAGGTTTCCACCGGCTCCAGCTGGTTCCTGCTGGGTATATTTAGCATTTCAATCTATTCCTTTCCCATTCCCATCCCTGCTGGAGTTGATGCACAGCCAGGACTAAACCCCGCTCGCTGCCCATCCGGAGTCACGCCATGCCATGGGGCAAAGAGAAATGTGACGGGTGGGATCCGGAGGCACAAGTCTATAAACCACAAGTATCAACAGAAGTCGTCCCCCCCGATGCCCAAGGGACGCTGTCGGCTCTCCGTTCCACCCTGCCCCTCTGCCATGCAGAAGAGAGGACGGTACCCGGCCCGCCGCGATGCAGCATCCCTCCGGCCAGGACAGGCACTTCTCACGCTGCTTTTGAAGGCAAAATACCACTCAGCTGGGATTCACTTCTCCAAAGAGTCAGAAAATTAACTCCCATTTATATGCACAATCCACTTCCCTCTAATCTATCCACCTATCTCTGCTCTTCTGCTGGTACAAGAGATGAGTATTGGCTTTAAACACAATAATTTCTTTATAAATAAAGAACAGGCAACACTTTTGAAAGGGAAACCAGATGTCTACCTCCCTCTTCTGTGCTTTCTGCTCCTCAGCATTGTGTGCGGGAGATAGAAACACGCCACTAGAATGAGGAGAGCCGCAGGTCCCTGCCTTCCTCTCTCAATTTTATTTTATTTATTTAGATTTATGCAAATGCCAAAAGAGGTCACCTATCCGTATGCTCTCAATGCCCTTGACGTAACTTTAAAATGCATCATAAAAATGTCCTGTGCGCCGCAGTATAATTCAGTATCGCACACCACCAGGAAGGCAGGTAACAGAAAAGCCAAAATCCTCCCCTCCTGCCAATGGATACGCTCCCTCCCCTGGCAAGCACCCGCGCACACACGTACATTTTAGCTTCCATCAGCTCCTTCCCTTCACCATCACCTTCTGTTCAGGGAAGCCGCAGCCTTTTTCTCCACGCATCTGCTACTCGGCTCAACATCTGTCCCCTACCAGTCGCTCCATGTCCCCCGTCTGTGGCTTTGGGCAAAGCAGCATCCAGGAGCCGCTCCTGCCCCAACCTGCCATCCCCTGCAGCAGCCACCGGGACCATCCAAACCCTGCCATCAGATCAGGACCCCTTGCTCTTCTCCATGCTTCTGAGCATGGTGGGCTTAGAAACCTCTTGGTTTCGTGGAGCCAGCAGCAGGTAGAAATAACAAATGTGCTGCAAAAGCATCAAAAAAATTCACCCGAAGTCTGACCTCATGGGACTGCCAAACTGGTCGCATGGTGCTACCATGTTGGCAGCAGGTCAAGGTACCCCCAAGCGTTGTGACACCAGGGGATGGTCTGAACCATGCTCCTGCTCAGGACACTGCACCACCAACACGGCCACACCTGAGCCACCAGCCAGCCCAAAATCCAGCAGCATTTTGGGGGGGAAAGACCTGCCCATGATTCAAGCCACCACGAGGATGTGATGAATTTTTAATTCCTGAACCTCCTGGAGCTCAACCTTCAACCAGGAGCAGAGCTCCCCGCTGCCGGCGCCTGCCTTCAAGATGCCACAGGATTTCTCCGCAGCAACTCTTCACGGTTCCCGGCCATCGCTCCCTTGGGAACATGCGCAAAGAGTGAACTAATGAGTCTATTAGACTTAATTAAGCTAATGTGAAATTATTTACTTAATCTGGGAAGATCTTATGATGGTGAGAAATCCCCACGGAAAAAAGCATACAGCTGCCTCACACAGCCTAGCGAAAAGCTCGCGAGCAACCGGTTGCTGAGATCCTCAACTGCACGGCAGCAGGGGCGGCGCGGACCGGGGGGCTCAGCTGAGCCCCTCCTGCAACCAGCTTTGGACCACACCGCCGGCTCAAAGCACCTGGCCGCTGCTCCAACGCATGCCGACATCACCGGCAAAACCAGCCAGGAAGCCCCGGCCGTGTTTCGCCTTCATTTTCCAAATGCAAAAGTTTTCAGCCGTGGTTGGCCGCTCTCTCTCCCACGGACGGCGAGCATCCCTCGTCCCCCAGCCCCGCATCCAGGCTGGACCTCATCGCAGCGGGTAAGAGCGGAGGGGGAGCGCACAGAGCAAAGGCTGCAGAGAGGAAAGGGGATTGTGCTTCGCGCATTTTGCTCGCTTTTTTTTTCCCTAATGTAAAAAAGCTTAACGCTTGCTTTGAATTCTTAATACGACTGAGTTCTTTTTGCCACTTATTTTGTTTTGTCATGCACTACATACAATTACACATCTCTAATCCGCAAATCCTCCCCCGACACCAGAACACGTGCCAAGTCTTTACTTTCCGCAGCCGCCGCATTAAAGGCCTTTCGAGATTAGCTGACATCGCGGAGCAGCGGGATGCCCTTGCATCACCCACAGCTGCGATGCTCCGGTCCAGGGACAGCCGGGCGGAGTGGCTCAGCTGGAAGCCCCCATCCCCAAGGACCGCCACTCGCCACGGCGATGCCCCATCTCTTGCCCTGCATAGAGGAGGGGTCCCCAGCTCCGGCATCGCAGCCGGGAGCCCTCGCTGGGACTAAGTCCTGGAGAAGGAGCCTCCCTCCATCCCGGCTGCAAGGAGCTCAGCTCAGCATCTCTCAGACGGAAATCACATTTCGCAAATCTCTCACAGTGAATCAACTCACCAGTCAGAATTAGCTCAGCAAAAACTGGCAGGCAAATGATCTAATTAATAATCAGCACTATCAGTAGGTTCCGCTTTTCTCTGGCAGTCAAATAGGCGAGAGCTTCTCTGCAAATGGGAGGCGCGGCTACCTGGGAACAAGATGTCGTTATTGCCACAAGGTCGGACAGTGGCAGTGCCGCCCCGCTCACAAGTCACCTCGTCAGGCCACCTGCAAGGGGACACCGAAGGCTCGGTGGCCCCTTGTGACACCCGAGCAGGCAGCGGCTCCCCAGGGACAGCAGAGCTGGCTCAGACCTTAGAATCATAGAATCATACAGGTTGGAAAAGACCTCTAAGATCATCAAGTCCAACCGTCAACCCAACACCCCCATGCCCACTACACCATATCCCTAAGCGCCTCATCTGCACGTCTTTTAAATACCTCCAGGGATGGGGACTCCACCACTTCCCTGGGCAGCCTGTTCCAAGGCCTGACCGCTCTTTCAGTAAAGATATTTCTCCTAATGTCCAATCTTGGTTTCGCATCCCCAAGTGTTTCCACCAAACGCAGGGAAAGCGGAGCTAAAGGCTACCCCAGCACATAGATCATCGCTTGCAGGCTCTCCCCTGCGAGCACCAAGCCCTCATCCAACCCTTTGGGGGTACCAAGGTCCTTCTTGCACCCCGGCACCCCACTGTCCCCATGGGAAAGGGGTCAGCAGGAGCATTTCGTACAGAGATACAAATGGCCAGGGAGGGTGCAAGCAAGGACAAGGGTTTCCCTCGACGCACAAGGCTTCGCCGCAGCCTCGGAGCCTCTCCCGACCCCACTCAGGAAAATAAGAAGGAAATAAGAGAGGTATCAATTTCCAGAGCTCAGTGCCAAAATCCGGCCTTCGCCTTTGAAAGCGTAATTTATTCAAGCTGTTTTATTACTGCAGAGCCCAGCATAGACAGGGGATTATGGAGAGGTCACAGCTGGAGCAATAACAATAATAATAAAAAATAGTTAAGTCGGGAGAGTATCTTGTGTGGGCTCATCATGCATCAGGGAGACGCCTTTTTTTGAGCCAAGGTGTTTTAAAGCAGTCAAAGAAGAGCATCCTGCCCCGCCACCAACTTAACACAGAAGTGGCATCAAACAAACCTTTGGGGGAGCAAACACCCCCTCTGTTTGTGAACCCAATTAGGCATATGTTGAGGAAAGGGTGTATGTATATTAGATTTTAATTAAGCAGTGTTAATTATAATCTATGAGATGTGCTTACTGCTTATCTGATAATTATGAGAAAGCCAATTTGGCTGCTGGCTTGTGACTAATTAAGTGGAATTAGTAATGATAATTATAGATTTAATTTTTGTTTGCCTTTATTGCCCAATTGGCTTCGAAGGGTGGGTGGGGCGGGTGGGGAAGGGATAGGAAAACCCATGGATTTGGCCCAGAGGACGAGGACCCGCCTGGGACTTCCCAGCAAAAGTGGGATTTTCGGTGGCAAGAAAAACAATGTGGGGTTAAAAAAGAAAGTTTGGTGGAAACTGCTTGACGCAAACAAACTTCTGCTAAAAAGCAGCAGTTTCGTGGAGAGATTGGGCTGTTTTTTGCTAGCCCATTGCGCAGGCTGCTGGGGTCTTGAAAAAAAACTTGACAATTTGGGCCATTCGGGGAGTTTGGCTTTTCCAACCAACAGAGGGAAATTCCCTGGGGATGTCTCCCCTCCCTCCCACACCCGCCACGACCCCGACTCCTGCCAGGAAGAAAAAGGCGATTTTTGAATGCTTCTGACTTATTTTTTCCCCAGTGTAATTGATAGGCTATAAAATAAAACATCAAATACCACAAAAACTGCCCAAGCCCTGGGAATGGGACTTGCATATTTTTCAACATGCCCACAGATTGCTACTGCTGCCTGGCTGCACGTCTCCTCGAAATAGGCATCTTCTTCCCCCTTCGAGTACGCACCGTGGTCACAGGCTGCCGAAGCGGTCCAAAACATTATAGGATAGCAAAGCTTTTGTAAGAGGCAAAGAATAAAAACACAAGGAAAGGGAAAAAACCTAAATGTATTGCAGCTGGATTTTTAAAAGGCCCAGATAAACTCGCAGCTGCACGACACCACGTGGAGCTATGCAAGCTAAGCTAATGATAATTAAATCTCCTGCTGCAGGGGTGAACTGCAATTTCACGCTAGGCCTGATGCCTGGGATGAGATTTATCCCGGGAAAAGCCACAGCGGTGGTGTGGGGACAGAGGGTCGGACCGCGGAGCCATTCCGTTCACTTCCCAGGCAAAACCCAAGCGGAGTGCCGGAGCTGGGGATGCTCTGCCCAGCTCCTTCCCGCAAACTGCATTTCTAATCTCCAACGCCGAGCTAAATAATACATGACAATCTCAGGTATAAATTACAGGCAGCAGCGGCGGGGAGACAATGCGGGCTGAATGCATTAAAGGCAACAGCCCTGTTGCAGCCTGACTCGTTTGCAAGACCCCGCTGCAGAGGGGGGGTCCCCGCCGAGGCACCCCCAGGTCGCGGCGGGGCGAGCTCTGCGAGGACGGCTCGGTGCAGGGCTCAGCTCCGGGGAAAGCACCTGACCTGCCTGCAAAGTCGCTTTTCCCATCTAAATCCAGGGATGGGAAGCAGCCTCGGGAAGCGGCTGCGGGGCCGAAGCGCTCCTCTTTGCACGCCGGATGAGTCCCCGTCGGTGACCAAAATAGCCACCGCGCCCAGCTACTGTACAGCTAAATTTGGTCCCCAGCCCCCCGGATAAATGAACGCAGCACAAGGCCATTAGCCAAGATTTCTCATCAGAAAACCTTCACCGCGGCAGGCAGGGACGCAGCCCTGCCAGGAGCCTGCCTTCACGCCTCCCGAGGAAGAGGATGGTAGGGAGGTGATGCTGCTTTCTGCCAGGCAGAGGAAGCAGACGTGAGACACAACCCAAGTCCTGGCCACTTGTGAGCATTAAAGATTATTTGCCAGACAGGCTAGCGCACCGAGCTGTGTGGTGGCTGGGTAGGAGGAGGAGCACAAGAGATTAAATGACAGCAAACTCACGATTTCTTTTTTTTTTTTTTTTTTGCCTTTTTTCATTTCAGCACCGACTTGAAAATAGGCCTGTTTATAAAGGGAAAAATTCCCCATGAGTCAGGCGGTTTTCAGACAAAAAAAAAATAGCCAGCATCAGCCTGAAGTGACCAAAACACACACTCGGATGGACAAAATGTGACTTCGTTCCTAATGACGCTCGGGGCTCGTGCAGCCGCGTGCACCCCTACAAACTCCCTCCGCGGTTCCCACCTGGAGCCGCGATCCAGCAGCGCATCGGGATCCATCACAGCAGAGCATCCCATTCAAGTGCGTTCGCCGTACCATTCATTCAGGCTCCTGTACTTAACTTCTCCGCCATACATCTACTACCTTCGCTTCCCGTCCTGAAGAGCTGCAGGATTCATTGGGAGGAGATGCAAATGGCTTCGACGCCGACCTCATGCTCAGCTCTGCAAGGAAATCGTTCATTTGGATTTCCCTGATGAGCGCCAAGGTAAGAGAGGTCAGTGTCCGGCCCTAGAGAGATAAATAAGAGTTGAGAGAGGAACTCAACTCTTGTTGAGCACTCTTATCCATGGTTGGCAAAGGACGAGTTGCCATGCACTTACCTACCCCTCTGAAAAGAGGAGAAATAAGGTTTTAAGAGAATAATGCTTCATAATACTAGGCGTGCTGTTGGATAAGAAAAAGACAAGGCAGAAGCCAGGAGCTGGTAAAAGCTACAGCTTGTAATTTCATTGCACCTTCTCTACTCAATAAATGGGTTTCAGTCAGAGCATCTCTTCCATCCAACCCAAAAAGGATCTGAAGGGTAAGTTGATTGCATTGATCGTGCATGCATTTTCCCGGCAGGGAAAGTGGCCCAGTCCCTCGCTGCTCCCGTCCAAAGTACTCCACTTACTTATTACGGGAATATCGCCAGAGACTCCAGGGCCAGGGAGCGGGATGCTACGGGGAATTCATTACTCTCTGAGTGCTAGGAACATTAAGAGAGAAGGCAGAGCAGGGGGGTATGGCAGCGGCTCAGCCGTTTCCCCATCACCGCCACTGGCAGCCTATCACTCCTGCTACCGGTTTTGACAGCCCCAGGGGATCGTTCTCACAGGGCTGTCGTTAACCCTTACGAGAACCGCACATAGGAGCTTGCCTGCAGGGAGGGCAGCACGGATCTGCTGAGACCTGCAGCTCCTGCCCGCCTCCCTGCCACCCCTCACACCTTACGCGTGCATCCTCCTCTTCCTCCCCAAGCAAGAAACTCCTCCTCCACCCTACCTAGAGCCCTACGCCCGGCTGTGACAACGCTCAGGCAGCCAGCCCCTGAGCCAAACCCTCTCCTCTGCTGCTCCCAGGCTCCCCGCCGCTGCAGTCTCCTGGTGCACCCATCCCCGTCCCTAAACCCTGCCTCTCCTCCCCGAGGGGACAGGGAAGAGGGTAAATCACTGTGGGAAGCAGTGCCGGACTTGGTACGAAACAGAAACTCTTCTCGGTAAGGCCACCCCTGCCATAGGGATGTGCTGGCACTGCTGCCGTCGCCTAGCCTAAACCAGCCACAGCACGGGGCTAGCTGCAGAAACGATGGGTCTGCGCCCAAACTGGACATCAAACCCCAAAACGGGAGCAAAAGGCTGAGCGCAAGGTCTGTGTCCAGCCGACATGCCCTTCGCCTTCAGCCGCCCGGTCGTTCCCCCCCCGGGGATGGCACATGCGTCCGGGCGGTGGGAAGGGAAGGGGACATCCCGGAGCAGCGCCAGCCTCCCTGCTCCGCTGCCGTCTCCAGAGGCAGCAATGATAGGCAGGAGACAGGAGGGTTGGCAGCCTTTCAGCAGGGGAAACGGGGTCGGGGGGACCTGGCTTTGCTAATTGACCCCCAAGGAAATCACCTGCCGACACAGCAGCGTGCTCCAAGCCACCTCCGCCTCTCCCTGCAAGAGGCTGAGCCGTGCTTTGCCGTAGCGTCTTCGAAGCAGAAGGCTATCAGCTCAAAACAGCCGAGACCTTTAGCTCAAATCCATTAATCCTCTTTATTAAACCCGGGTCACCTCTGAGTCCTGGCAAATTAACCAGCATCTCCCCACTGCAAGTACATCAAGAGGAAACGTGCTGTACAGCGCCTGTAATTTTCATGGACCAGGGCTCCGGGGTCAGAGGGCTTCCCGGGCTCCATTCTCTGCCTTTGTCAATTTAAAAGGGAACATCGGCTTGCTCTTGTATAAATTACAAGAGTGGCAGAGCAGGGGCTCGGGGCGGCCGCAGGGCGCTCTGCCGGCTGCAGCCGTGCCAGTGGCTCCTCTCCTGCCCGAGGACGGGAGCAGGGGACAGCGAGGCCACAAGCACCGAGTCCCCTGGGGGGAAAAACAGGGTTGGGGACATCCTCCAAGCACACCCTCCAAACAGCTGGGCAGCCGGGGTACCGCGCTTGGCATCCTCCAAGGCTACCTTGGCCACATGCCTTCTTGCTGCTTCTAATAAATGGCACATCCCCGGTGCCAGCCCAGCTGGGGAGCGAGAGAAAGAAAGACTGGAAGGGCTTTGCTCCAACTCAGAAGTGGGTGGAAAATTGTTCCCTTGTTGCCTGAAATTTCACCATTTGAAACGTCTCCCCCTTTCTGCGCTATCCTGTTGGAGCCACTCTACTCTGAATACTCACCAAGCCAGCAGCAAAGCGAGAGCGGCTCTATTTCTGAAGAGCCAAGGACATTTAGCTGGGCTGGGGAAGACCTGGGGCCAAATCCCTTATAAACACTAATTATACATCCAGTAGAAGAGCTCCAAAAGAGAAAGCCAGCCCAGCCTGAGGAAGAGAGACTGTGTGTGGGCTGAGGGATAAGGGCAGAGCAGGGACTGGAGGTCACAGCACTCTCCTTCCTGGGATGGGTCTCCTCCTGCTCCTAGAAACAGCATCCTCAAGACAACCAAACTTTCCAGAGCCAAGCAAACAGTGCTCATACATTTTGTGAGTGAAGAAATAGACTTTTTTCAAGGGGAAAAAAAAAAAAAACGTGGGAAAATGTCCAAGTGGCTCTGTAAGAGCTATAAGCATCGTATCTATTCCCCTATGACAACTCCACACCATGGCACTTCCCACCGCACTCTCCAGCCGTAGCTCTACCGCAGGGCTATAAATCCACCGGCTTTGGCTGAAGTTGCTCCGGTTTTACACCAGCTTAAACCAGCAGAGACTCAGCTGGGGAATCGTGATCCAAATGCCGGGATGCTCACCCTTAACGCAGTCCGACAGCACGGGGGTTCTTCCACCTGGGTTTGAGTTACAGGTAGAATTAGTGCACGGCATCTTAAATCTCAAACAATCAGTTTGTATCACAGCTTTAGTTTTTTATTAAAAACATCATTTCTTGCTGTATTTAATCACCGCAAGGTCATTTCAGTGACAGTTGTCAGCATCCTAGCCAAGGAACCAGAGGAGCAGAGCCCTGTCCCGCTGACCAGATAAAAGGAGGAGATGCTGGGTTTCATTTCCTTGTTTTCAATTGAGAGGTGCCCACCTCGGTGTGCAGATTAAGGTGTGGGTGGGCCGATGTCAGCCCCCCGTGGGCTGAGATGGGAAGCTGCCGCTCGCTCTGCTCATCAGGAGCCCCGAGGAGAGAAATTGCATAGTTCTCCCCGCAGCCCTCTGCCCACCTCGAACCAATTTCTGCTCCTTTTAATTCAATTCAGCTCCTCCTGACCTTGGCTGGCTGGAGTTGCAGAGTTTCTCTCAACAGATAGCACCAATTACAGAGGTGTGAAAATGGAAGGCTTTCAATTCGGAGAACAAACCCAAGAAACTGGGACTTTATTGAACTGAGAAACAGGGGGTGGGAAAGGGGGAGCGGACGGGGGCACGGGCTCAGAAATATTGCCTGTGCTTGCTCTAGAAACCAAATGCTTTGGCTTTTCCCTCTGCGGGGGAAGGCGAAGGCTTTGCCTGGGAATCGAGGCTGCCCCAGGGGCTGGGATGTTAAGAGGTGCAGGTTCAGGTGGGCAGAGCCGATGGCACTTGGGGACCAGGGATGCAAAACCGATCCGCTGCATCCCTAGCATCACGCCTCACTCGTTAGCGGCTGCAAGCCGGCGCTTTCACGTGCATTCCCCAACGGGCTGATTTCAGACCCCCGAAATCAGATCCGACAGATCTGACACAAACTGAGTTTGCTTCCCCGCCGCGGATCCGGGCTGGATTGAATCTGCAGCCCGATCCGCACCATTAGGCACACGCTTTTTGTCCACCCACGAAGCTATTGCCAGCCAAGGACTGCTGGGCCAAGCCTCTGGAAACCCGCGCCCCGAGTGCCAGCGTGAGCCCGGTTAGATCTGGGTAGGATCTGGCAGGATCACTTAGCTGACTGCCTCGGCAGAGGGATCAACACGCGGGCAGTCTTTATAAAAACCGCCTTCCTACTGCACAGTACCTGTGATGGTCAGAGAGTCCCCAGACAAAAGCAGGGGATGTTCAGTTCACGGGGAGGAGGCAGAGAGGAGAACCTCCCCGGGCTGAGCTCACTGAAGCTCTTTGCCCCACACGACCCGATGCTAAAACAAAATTAAATATAAAGCAAGAAGTCCTGGATGCCCGGGATAGAAAACGTCGCACGGCAAAAGGGGTTACTCTCATGCAAAGCAGTACCACCAAGTATGGTCCTCCATCAGCTCCGGATACTTCCATGTATTTCATGGGCAGAAGGATGCAGAAAAGCCTCCCCAAGACCTGAAAACTCTCCTCTCCAGCCCTGTCACACCATCTCCATCAGCTCAACACCCACGTACCAACCAAGCCCAGGATCTCCCTTCGACCCAGATGCGACCCTTCCCCGATGAGGACAACCTCATGTCACAAAGCTCTGCCTTCCAGGCCAACGCACAAAGAGCAAACAGGACCTCCCCATCTGAATTTTGGGCAACCGCCTGGCTGGCTGGCACATCTGAGCAGGCTCAGCATCCCCTTTCGGAGGCATCCTCCCAAGCCTCGGAGCTGGGGGGCCTCCAAAATGAAGTAGTGGCTTGTTTGGGTCTCTCTCTCAAGAGTTGCCACGATTCGGCAGGACTCTCAAGCTCGGAGGCGCGTGTTTTAAAGCCAGTGCACAGCACCTCCTGTATCTCCAGCCAAGCTGTGACCGCGGCTCCCCCCCAACGCCTGCCCATAAATCCTCCAACTCGGTAAACAGTCGAATTACGGCTCCCCGCCATTGCTTAGCTGCTTTTGACACTAATTGCTCTGCGGAGTGTGTGCAACTGGCAACACCTTATTAAAAGTGAAATATATTATACTGTCCACTTATTGCTACTTTATAAAGATAAAGTATCCCGAGGATACGGAAAGGCTGGCAAAGGCATCGACCAGCGGCCTCGGAGCAGCACACAAAGCAGACGCAGGGCAGGCATCGCCGGGACAAATGCGCGCTCTCCGTTAAATTGCAAAGAGCGTTTCCATTTGGAGCCCAAGGGTTGAGTGGAGAGCGTGCTTGAGAATTTCTTCCCTGTTCATCTCCTGGTTTCACCTCAGAGATCATCTCCAGACATCGCTGCCTTCAGTGTGGTGCAGCCTCTCCTGCCGGTGACACTAACCAGGGCATCGGCTGCTCTGACGGTCATATAAGTGCAAGCCCAGAGCCCTGTGATACTCCAGCTCCACATCAGCTCAGCACAGGGATTTTAGAACCCAATGTATTGATCTCACAGTCTTTCTCCCGTGTTTCTCAAAGGAGGAAACCAAAACCCACTATTTCACAAGGAAAAACGTGCAGAAACCTCCACTTCAGATTTGGAGCTACAGCGAGGACACGTCTTCTAACACGTGTCTCTGCACATGCCTCAGGCAAGTCATTTTCCCTCTTTATTCCTTGGCTTCCCTGTCTGCAAAAACAGGAACAACGAAATTTCTCTTCTTCGAGAAGTGTTTTAAGATCTACTGGAAACAACCACTACGCAAGAGCGAGACCTGATACCACCGAGTTTCAGTAATAAATGTTTCGATCCAGTCCCTCAGGCCTTGTCTCGCCAGGTAATTTTGGGAGAATTTTTGTTTTTATTTTGAATTGGTAGGCTGTTTCTGGTGGGGAACACGACAGGCAGCAGAAGACAGGAGGAAGGCAGGCACGGGGGATGCCATCGAAGGCACTTCTGCAGCCTGCGGTGCTCACAAAGAGATGGTGTGCGGGGAGGGCACAGAAAACCACCCGCGTGGGGGAAAAAAATCAGCTTCTGGGGACTCATTTTCCGCAAAATGGAGATATTCCTCATGTACATCACAAAAGGCATCACATCTACATCCCTCCTGTACCGTGGAGAGTACAGATGCTATTATTTATCACTTATTGGTCATCTCCCATGTGGCAGAGACAACAGACCCACCTCCCATCAGCTCCGAGGACCAGAAACACAGCCCGCATCGCGCTTTGATTCCTGAAGGAAATGGCGTGTCCTAAACCACAAATTTGAAATACCCCGACTGTTTGGTTCAACAAGTTCAAATCCAAGCAGGATCAATACCTTCTCACTCCTCAGGTATCAGCAGGTAATTGGGGATCACGCAGTGATGAGCAACCCAGTTTGCTCAGAAGCTGCAAACTTTAATCTTCATCCATTCCTGGTATACAGAATGGGGAGGGAGGAACAGATCAAAGGAGAACAGATCAAATTCAGCTGCATTTGGACCCAGGTTGCAGAAAAAGGGACTCATTCTTAAGCAAAATGGCTCTGACTTCTAAGGTTCAACTTGAGAGGACTCAAGTACAACACAAGGCGGAGAAGTTGCCACCTCTCCAGTGCAGCCAACCTGCAACCCCTGCGCCGTCCCCCTTGAGTTTTAGGCTGCTCCAAACACCCCAACTTTGCACCAGAGCCCTCTCCAGCTTCACACTGCAGCATCTGACCACCTCGACCTCTGCAAGTGCCTACGTCCACTTTCAGCTCATGGACCCGCTGTCCCATTTCCAACCCCACAGCATTTCAGCAAAGGGGCTCACGAGTGCCCGCACCGCTTTGTCCCACGGCACCAGCCCCGCCGCCGGCTCCGGTGAGGGCGAGGAGATGCTGGTCCACGCTTTGCAAGCTGGAAGGTCCCACCTGGAGGTTGCCACAGCCATGGAAAGGAGAGGTGGCAAGGTAGTCGGATGGGCAGAGAGAGAGAGAAAAGCACCACGGGCAGCAGAACGACCTATTTGACAGATTTCCCTGCCGATCACAGCTAACTTTGCTTAGAGGTTTTGACATCTGATTAATTATGTCGCGCTGGCTCGCCTCAAAAGGTTGCGTTTCCGGCAGCCCTCGCCTTTCATCCTCGCAGCGTTTGGCGGCCGAGCCCGCTCCCCTGGTGCCAGCAGAGGAGGGGACGGCGGGAGGGTGGCTTTGCCAAAGTCCTGGCCCGTCCCTGGGAGGCAGGAGATAAGGAGGGCGAGGGACGGCCGGGGACAGAGCCCCTTTGTCTGCGGTGCCTTTTGTCGCGGGCAGATAGGAGGCGGCTGCCTCGCGCTGACATTTCGGTGACCAAATTAAAATGCGCCGCCATGGAGACTAAATGTCATTAGCCTCATTAGAAGTGATCGCATTAAAATAAACAAAAAAAAAAAATATTAAAGTGGAAATTAGCCAACGCCATTAAATAAAATAACTACGCGGGCAGATCCGGCGAGGACCGTGCAGCCGATGCCAACGGCGATCGTCTGGACCGCCGAGCCGGGAAGGGGCCCAGCGGGAGCAGCTAAGGTCTCCATGGGCTCTGCTGCCACCCAGGAACGTGCCAAGACAGGTCCAGCCGTGATGTGGCCCCTGTTTGGGATAAGTTTATGGGGTCTTTCGGGCTTCATTTCCAGACAGTTGCAGGATGCTCTGCCCAGGCTGGCTGTAAGGACTTAATGCCCGTGTCCCCTGGGGCTGGTGCTGCCAGGACCTCTGCCAGCAGCTGCACCATGAAGGATGCACCCCGTGCGTGCTGCTCTAACAGGGCAGGGGCTTTTTTAGCAGCATCCAGGTTTCTCTCGGATGCTTCCCATTCGATTACTGGACAACAGCAACCTCATTTCGCTTATGCGCTGTGACAGGACCGCCGCACAAGGTGGAAGGCTTGGTGAAAGAAATGTTGGTTTGTCCTCATAAAGAGAGGAATTTTTCCTCTAACCCCTCTTGCTATGCAAACGCCATTTCCTTTGGGGCGGGAGAAGTCATCAGAAGGCCCTTGCAAGATCCTGCTTATGACAGAGCAGATTTGAAAGCCCAGAGATCTTCTTCCCCCTCCTTCCCTTCTGTCAAAAATTATAATCATCATTTTCCAGCTTGCTGAACAATCAAAGTGTGGCCTATATTCGCTGGAGCTCCTTCCACACGCCTCATGCATAGCAACAAGTCCAGGAAACAAAAGCCAGAAGTAAACAGTTGGGCAAGAGGAGGCGATGGGCTGGCAGGTGGACAGCAGAGGAACGCTGCTTGGAGAGCACGCCGTGGGGCGCAGCAGCCTGGCTCCCCCCCAGTTTCACCAGTTCGGAGCTGCTCTGAGGACCTGAAGCCCCATGTGAAGATCTCTTCTTCCGTGCTCTACAAGGAGCACAGAGAAGAAATGAGCCTGGGCAACGTGGTTAGTGGAAAGGGTAATGTTCCTGCTGTACCAGAAGGAAGCCCAAGCCCTCCTGCCGCAGGTTCAGCTGGTTTTCTCGTAGCTGAGGAGCCGTGAGGAGCTCACCATGGGGTGAGCCACGAAAGACAAAGCCATATCAAGCACAGGTAAACCCAGCTTGTTCCCCAGAAAGGTTGTATCCTCTACAGAAAACCCCACCGGTGCGCCAGCCCTGGCCAACACAAGGGACACCCGCTGTGATTTTGCTGTCCAGACAGTCTGAGCCGATGAGGTCCGGTCCCAGCATCCCATCCTGAAGCATGGAGCTCGCAGGGAGGTTTGCTGGGCTACCCCTTCCCCGCAGTTTGCAGCCCGCTTCAGTCTCCAGAGCTGTCAATCCAGCACTTTTCACTAGCGCTGAATTCACAGAAAAGTAAATCTAAAAATAACTCTTCTTTTTCCCCCTTCCTTGCCTCATCTCACACGTGTTCGGCGCGCACATGACTCTGCCGCACAGGCAACAGGTCCAACTTCCCCAAAACGGCTCCTCCCAAGGAGGCTGCTCCAGATGCTGATGCACCGACGGGTCTCTGCAGCTAGCTGAGCCTCGGTGCCCAAGGCTGATGTGTCCACCTGGGAAATTCAGCCCACGGAGACAGATCCAGGACATGAGAACCATGAGAAGCACGAAGTCCCCTTTCCAGAAAGCCCCTGAAACCACAGTCTCTGCTTTCTGCGACCGTGCTTCAGATGATCTTGAAGAGATATCACCTCTGCAAAACACTCTTCCCTGGCCCTGCCAGGAGAAGCCCACCACCTCCACGCAACTCAAACCCATGCCACAAACCACTGCCCTCCGCCACCCCACGCTCTCTGAGCCTAAGCTGGGACTAAAGGGAGAGCCCACCAGCTCCAAGGTCCCGCTCAGCCGGACCCCAGAATACCTGGGCTCATGCCACCATCAGTTCCCAAGGGCGATGCATCCCCTGCCATTCCCACCTCTCTAGACCTAGCAAGCCACCTTGCCTGGTCACCCTTCGAGGATGATAATGCAGTCCCAGAGCTTTTGAGAAGCAGGCAGGGAAGTGTTTCTTTCTTTTAAGCACGAAACGAAGAGGAGTTCCCTGGAAAAACCCACCCACTGAGCAGCAAGTGTCAAAGCCACCTCTGTATGTGCTGTTGCCGCATTGGTAATTATAAGTACCATGCCTTCATTAACGAAAGGGAGAGATGACTGGGAGGCAAGGAGATTTGCAGCAGAGCTGTTATTATTTTTAAGTTTAAATAAAAAGGAGAAGTGTGACAGCTGAGATCATTCCCCATCCTGCACACACCAGCAGCCGAGAGCATCTCAGGGGATGCTCAGCCCAGAACGTAAGAAGGGATGGGGACCAGTGTCCGGCTTTGCCTAACTGGGATTGGGAAAAGGATAGGGCTGCAAAGCCCAGGCTGACACAGGATCATGGAGGATGCTACAGAAAAAAACCCACAAGTTTTCCTCTATCGCCGTCCGACTGCAGCAACGGGACCCTCCCGGGTACCCTGCTCCCCCGCAAACGTGCTGGGGTTCATCACAGCACCCCAGCAGCCTCCTTCTCCACTCCTCGCCCTGCGACTTCGGTTTCTAACCAAGCAGAGCGCAAACTTCAAATTGCATATTCAAGTGTAAAATACGAACACAGCTGTTTATGCAGCTTGAAATTCGCCATAACCAAATATTCAAGCCTTTGGGGAAGATTTTCAAAGGCACCGATTAAGGTACCCAGCTCCCATCGGTGCCTCTGAAACATTTTTCCTTTTTCGGTTTTTCACAGGGATTCGCACCAGCGAAAGCTCCTCCACCCGGCCATCTGCAACTAGTGAATGCACAAAGAAGACGCTGTCAAAGAGAAGCTGCTGGAAAACGCAAAGCAAGGTTCACCACTTTGGGGCATCCTGGAAGGCAGCCGCCGGAGCCACCGGCCCCGAAAGCCACAGCTCCTGGAGCAAATTGTTCTGGAAACTTGTGTCGCAGGGATTTGCACGGAGCAAATGCTGCGTGTGCCCGTTCTCCCGTCATTTGAAAACGAGAGCAAGCGCTGCTCCTCCCCAGCAGAAACAAAACATCCTCCAAAAGGCCGACACCAGCTTTCTCCCTGTCCCGGGAGCCAGGGGACGGAGGAATCGACCTCCGACAAGGAAACTACAGCCCAAGCCTCAGGCAGAGGAAGACCAGGCAGTGTTTTTGGGCTGATGCCCGCCAGTGCACGCTGCCCATCCTGCTGGGACCTCTTTCTTCCCCAGCATCTCCAACTGATGGAGGACTGATGGCTGCAGTGCCTTATCCGCTACTATCCCCAGCCTTTGGGAGAGCACAGAAAATCCCTTTAAGTCCCTCTCGCTCATATTGAAATGACACTAAGGCAGAACTAATGTGCTCCAGGTACTTATTCTTGGGCTTAGTTGCAGGGATCAGCAGCCCTCCGCCAGTCTGGCAACCCCCACCGGAGAGAGGTGGCCACGTCACAGGGGGTGAAAAGCATGCTCCCGTGGCAGAGGCTTTGTACTAGGAAGGGATGGAAAGGTGTTTTTAACTCCTCCAAGGTCTGTTTCTTAACTTTAGGCTGGATTTACAAGCACCACCAAAGCCATGCTGCCCAAGCCAGGATGAGGCGGGGAGGTAAGGGGTTGCACAGCCGGAGTCTCTGGGGGGACGCAGAAGGCAGGTCCCGGGTGCAAGGGGTGACGGCAGAGCACGGGGGGACTCTCCAAGCTCTGCAAGCTTTATCTTGACCCCGATGCCCAGCAGCAGTGAAAAACAGGATCGTCCGTCTCACCCTGCGTTGCCAGATTTCTGACCTCTGGAAGGAGCCGCTGCCATGACAAGTCATTTCGCCACGGCAGCAAAGGCAGCAATATAAATGTCTGAAGAAGCTGATGTGCATCGATTTTTGCCACCTGTAGAGCCATGATGTCACACCGTAACTGCAGATTAGCCAGATATACTCCTCCCTGCCCCAAATGCATTTTCCTGTGCATCACAGCCCACCCCTGTACTTCTCAAAACAACAGCACCCAAAATGCCCAGCAGTTCAAAGCATTTGCCAATAGCTTGACAACTAAATTACCCGCGCCACCTCTCCATCCTGCAGCGCTGGGCTCGTTAAAAATCCTCAGCATCCTTCCCATCAGCAAAAGCCCACCTCAGAGAGCAACCGATGTCCAGCAACCCGCCTCCCCCAAGGCACCAGATGACAACAGCATTAACCCTTCGAAATTATTTTGGATGGAAACTTGTCTTACAAAGAAATAAAAAGCTGCAGAGTAAGACGCTATCTATGACCAGAGGGGTCAGGGTTTCATTATTGCATTAACCTTTCGTGTCTTTAGATTCCACAAGAGTAAATTGGTAATGAGACGACATCAGCCCCGATGGGAAAAACGCATCTTTCTTAACATAAGTTGGGGGGGGGGGAGGGGAAGAACAGAGGTGGGAGCAAGAGAAAGAGGAAAAAAACTGGCAAATAAGCTATTACAGCTAATAATAGCTTTGGAATGCTATTTTCTGCAGGAGCCTTCAAGTTGTGATGTTTCCCTTCACTCTAATTACACCTTCTAAAAGCAGGTTCCCTTCTCACTTTAACCACCCCGTGCAAAACTCCCGCAGGATTCAGCAAAAAAACAGAGAGGGAAAGAGTTCAAACTTCACAAACAGCCTCTGCGTATCCCAGGGGAGCATCACCTGCATCAAACACATGGGGTTACGCCTGCAAATAATAAACAGCCAAAAAAAAAAACCCGCTCTGGGAAGGTGCAGGCTCCGAGGGTCAGCAGGGACCCTCTGCACTGGCTGCCATCCAGGGAGACTTTGCCAACGTGACTTGAGTTACAGCCCACGGCAGTGAAACCACGACTGAAATCAATGCCACGGCCAAGTTGGGCAGGGAGGGAAAATATCCAGCCTCTGCAAGCCATGCAAAAATAAAAAGCGGGGGGAGATGTTCAAATCCCATGCTTCCAGGCAGGTGGTGATGGGTGTGGGGGCAGGAAGGCAAAGCACGGAGCAGCCAGCCCAGCCCACTGGAATATTTCCCTTCCTCTAATCCAGGCAGCAGGTTCCAGCTTGATGGATTAACGGCTGAGCCCAGCTGGGCAAAGTCCTGGGCTGGTTTGGCTCCGGGGACCTTCAGAGCCAAAGCAGATATTGCTGCTTAATAGAAATAAGAAGGGAAAGCTACAACTGTGTAAGCGCGGATCAAGAAACCTCTCCCAAGTTACTGGGGGCTTAAATGCACGGGCCTTTTCCTTCCCTGGCACGCACAGATGTCAGAGCTAGCCCAGGCCTTGGGCCAAACAGCCACGTCCCGAGGAACCTCAGCAGGGCACCAGCAAACCGCAAACGCTGTGTGCCAGGTCTCTGCCAGCTCCTGTAGCTTAAGGACACCTTGATGACAGCCCATCAAGTGTCACACGTCCTCCCGTTTGACCTGCACGGCTGCCTCGCATCCATTTCTTTGCGATTTTGATCCAGAGGAACCTCGCCTAGCAAGACGGTGAAAGAGCCAACGCTCTGCTCAGCACAGTCCCGGTGAGGCGAGCTGCCCCCACGCCAGGCACACCTGCCTTGTCTTCCTCAAGATAACATTTTCAATAAAAACCCCCTTGCATTCAGCAAAGTCAGGCAGCTCACGCAGCCGCGTCATCCTTCTCGCGCTCACGTGCTAAACCGCAGGTGCACCATTTTGGTTTAAGGCATGGCTGAAGAGCTGGAGGCACTGCCACCGCGGGTCCTCCGTCGGTGCCCCTCAACCGGCCAACGCACGCCCCAGGGGACGGCGCTGGCCCCCCAGGGCTGACCCACAGCCCGCAACCCCACGGAGCATCAGTGGTACCCGGCCCCGTTCCAGGGGCTCTCGTACCTGCTGACCTCGGGGTGCAGCGTGGCACCCGGGGACCCCGGGATGGTCCCACGGTACGAGCCTCCGCCAGCAAGTTTTAGCCCGAGTCCCCTCGTCTTCGTCACAGCTGTGGAAAGAGCTGTTTTCCAGCTGTGACACAGCTAACCTCTCCCCCGCCAGCCTCATCCTCTTCCCACACACGCCAGCCCTGCACAGCAAAGCGCTGTAACTAAACCATGGAAAGCTGCTGAAATTACAGCCGTGCCTCTTCCCTGCCCTCCTGAGTCCAACATAATTCTCGCTGACAGTCATGAAAAACACATGTTGGGTTAAGATCGGATCTGAGCCTCGACACCCAGTCCCCATCTGCTTGCACAGGAACCGTAATCTTTTCAGCTGCTAAAAGTGCACGCATCATCGTCAAAAAAAATGCCGGTGACTTTTCCCCCCCGGCGTGCAGCTCCGCTGCCCGTCCCCATCGCTCCCTCCCCGCGGATGCAGTGCAGGGCTGCGCTCGCTGCCCCGCCGCGACCCACCCGCCGAGCGTCAGCGGTGGATCCAAACCCAGCATCTCCCCCCTCATCCTCCCCTGGCGAGCCGTGGGGACGAGGCCAAGCCATATTTCGGGAGCCACCTGCTCGGCTCGTGGAGGTTGCGGCACCTTCGCCGCAGCCCGACGCGGTTCCCCCCGGGTGCCCGGATCGGGGGGGTTCGTTTTCACTTTGCAAAAGGGAGCGAGGGGCAGGCACCCGAGTTTGCCTGGCAGGAATCGGGGAAGCAGGGATGAGGGGGAGCACGGGGAATAACGTGACAGCTCGGGAGAGAGGGAGGGCACAGGAGATGCCCAACTTTGAAGGAGAAAAAGCTCCCTGACCTCATCATTTACAGCCAGAGGTTGCCCGAGGGGACGGACTCTGCCCAGCCGGGGGGCCAGCCCTGCCGCAGGGGACAGGCACGGCTGTTTGAACCCCGCTCGTTGGAAGCACTTGGCAATTCCCTGCTGCAGAGCAACTCGCTGCCTGCCTGCATGTGTGCGTTCGTGCGCAATGTGCATGAAGTCCGGATCCCCCACGCGCTTTCCCACCCCGCGAGCCGATGCCATCCCATCCCCTGGAGAAAAAGCTTTTTGCACTACCTGGGATGAAGAGCAGGGCAGTTGTGGCCGTGAAGACGATCCAGCAGGCAGGATGGTACATCTTGGAGCTGCGGTAGACTAGCGGCTGATTTGCTTGCTGCTTGCTGCTGCCGCCGCTGCTTTCGTCTGCGTTGAATTCTGAGCAGGTTTAAATCCAATGTTTGCAGAGGGAGGGAGACTGAGTTAGTGAGCTAGAGAGAGAGAGAGAGAGAGACGGGAGCAGGCAGTCAGTGTCTCTGATTTTTTCCTTGCACACGCACGCACACACACACGCACACACAACTAGCAGAAGGAGCACCAGGCTCAGTGCGTGCTCCGGGGAAAGCAGACCTCCTACCAGGCACCCATTGGTTCGAGATGCTGACTGACACACGCACACTCGCTCTTCTGCGGGTCTCACTCTGCAACCAGGGAGTTAAATGCGGGCATCGACCCCCTCAGCATCCCTCCAAGCACCGGCTGGCGGCGGTACGCGGGATGGAGGGAGCAGCCCGGCGCAGGGACGGGCACCGTCCCACCGACTCCTTGTGTTCCGAGCCCCTTTGCAGGCAGATGGTGATTTTTTGCCCCCAGGCTGGAGCCGGCCGATGGGGCAACCCCGGGCTTCAGCCCCTTGGCTCGCCCCTGCCCCGCTGCGGGCTCTGCTCCCCTCCCCGGGAAGCCGCCGGCAGCTCTGCCTACTGCCAAGAGTGGCAAACCGGCGAGCAATCCAAGCTTTTTAGCATGAGTGGGTGTTTTTCGCACAAAATCTCTGAAACCGAGAAGCAAATCATCTCTGTGCATCCCAACCAGAGCCGTATTTTTTCCCTTCAGTGGGCTCACAGAGCCCCAAAGCGACGCCGAGCCCAGGGTACCTGCTCCTGCAGACCCCCTACCCGACACCATCCCATTCCCACTGAGGCCGAGTGTTTCCTCAGGCTCTCTAACGCAATCCTCTCCTTCCAGGCTGCCACAGTTTCCCCCCATCCCTGTTTTCCCCCAGACCCCCCTTAGCACATTCCCACGCCCCTGCCGAGCCCCGAGCATCCCCAGCGCAGGGCATCGGACCCAGCTTTCCGCCTCTCTGCCGGCTGCCCCCGCCATGTCCCCCCTCCCACAGCCACCCCCAGATCAAAGCATTTGCCAGCTAGGGCTGACTTTGCTGCATTGCCAAAAAAAAAAAAAAAAGGTTGCAAAGATAAGTTTCCAAAAGAAATAGCACTTATTTTTGACAAAAAAATGTTTCTTATTTCGCATTCATTATAGCTTTGTTAAAAAATAAATTGTAAGCATTTTTTAATGCTTAAAGACAAACTAAAATGCTCAAAACAATCTCTTTCCCCTCTAAGTCAGGGCTAAAGGTCTCTTTTTGTGTTCCAGGCCAGCCCAAGTGTACTTTTAGGCCAATATTCGGACTTCCAGCTATCAACCCACCCATGGCTTTTTGCCACCAGTGGTCACAAACTCCTCCACCCTCCCATCTCCCATCCCAGGGTTTCATCCTGCTCCTCCTCACCTTAGTCTCTGTGCTTATCTGCCTGGGCATCTCTCACCATCCCTGGTCCCCCAGGACACAGCAGTTCCCTGGACTCTTCTCCCTCGAGACTCCTTTTTGCATTGAACTCATCATCTCAGGGAGTTTCTGGAAAAGAGACGCTCCACATCGGGCAGGCACGATTCCTGGAAGGACGATGCATCCACAAACACCGGGCTGCAAACATTAATTCCCCTACAGAGCCAGGGCCGGAGCCCTCCAGCTCCTCTCTGCCACCAAGCACCTCACGTCCAAACCCAGCCACAAAACCCCAATAATTTCCTCCCCTGCTGTCTTTCTTCCCCAGGTTTCTCCCACCCACTTGTTGCAGCTCGATGCAGACTAATCACAGAGACGACAACCGCATCCCCCTCCGTGCACGCACCTCTTATCTCGCTTTATTTTCATACAAAGCAGCACCAAGAGGAGCAGGAACGGCGCTTTCGGTGCACAAAGCCGTATGCATCGTGCTCTCGAGGCGGGTACCCTCACCCAGCGAGGGATGGGAGCCGAGCACGCATCGCCGGGACAAACTTTCTCTGGCTTTTAGCCATTAATCTCTATTCATTTTCTACTCTGCATGAATAAACCACAAGTTTTTAGAAGCTTTTAACTCAACCATATTCCCACATTATCTGCTGAAGGCATCCCATCTCCCGCATCTTTAGGAGCACGCCGAAGGAAACATGCCCAGGGACTTTTCTCTTTTAATAAGAGTAAAGTTACGTTGTTCACAATAACCTTGACCTCTGAAAGAGCTAAATCATCGCACTGAGTAAAAAACAACGAGCCTACTGTCTCACTCAGCTTGAGACGAGGATGGCGATATTTCTGTCCTGAATTTCCCTTTAACTGACACCCAAACAGCCGACGTCAAGCAAATTTATCCTTTGCTTCACAAGCGCTTTGGGAAACCGGCTGCAGAGAGGCATTTGGGATTTCCCAGGGCTGCGAGGCACGTGCCTGCATCCTACACGGACAGCCCAGGACAGGGACATCTGTCCCTGGAGGGGACCGCACTGCTTCGGGGCTCAGCTGAATGCGGCTGCGGCTCACCCTCCAAAACCCACCCAGCGAGCTCTGAATCCGCCCAAGGCGAAAAGAAATATTGTTATCCTCGAGGAACTAAAGGAAATGAACAAAGAAATCATTTCCAATTAACAGAAATGTTTGATGGACTCAAAACAAACATGTTGCTCTGCTTTCAAAACCCGAGTTGAAAAGCTATATTTGGGCAAATTTCAAAACAACACATTCTTACTTCTTTTTCCTCCCACCACATTGCTCCCGTATGCCTTTTTTTGATTTTTTTTTTTTTTTTCACCTGGCAATGACTATTACCCAAATCCTGCACACGCTTAGCCGTTCTCCTTGCATCTATTTTGGCCAATTGGGCTGGCACCCGAATTGCCGAGCGCAGCTCTCGAGATGACCTCGGACCAGACCTTTAGTGCATCGACACCTTTGCTTTTCCATCTGCAAAATGGGCACAAATATGCTTTGGTCAGGCAAACAACGCATCACTGCTCACTAGCTCTCCAAGACCAAACAGGGCACTGGCCTGTTTAATTTGTTTGATTTCCAAGACACAGAAAGAAAAAGATGTATAAATATGTATTTAGCTGGTGGAGCTTTTCTGGGATATTTGTTTGTTTTTTGATATCAAGCAGAGAATCTAAAATACATATTTAAATATGACAGGCAGCACTCGATCTGTGAGGAGACATTATGGTCCGCTGGGCACATTTAAACATGATTTTTGTGTGTATTTTCAGAGGTTTTTTCCCAAGCTGTCTCAATGCATATTCACATCTGGGACCAGTCTAGTCTCTGGGGTAAATAACACCGAAGTTTTCAATAAAACAGAGATTCCCTCGCCCTTTCTTTGCGCAGCCGGGGGAGGGGGGGCAGAGCACCCCAAAAGCAGGAGCGCAGGGTGCGAGGCTGCAGAGCCCGGCAGCCCAGCGGCCGTGCCAGGGGCCGGCTCGCAGGTAACGCAGCGGGACTGGGGGGGCCTTTCGCCGTCCCCTGCCCCAGGACTGTGCTATCACCTCCCACGCAGCGTGACCGGCCATCGCCGCAAAGCGATCCCCTGCAAACCAGGGAGGGAGGACGAGGAGGAGCGGCTCCACGCTCCACCGCGACGTCCGGCCACGCGTCCCCGTGGCATCAAAGCAGCCTCCACCAGACCCAGCCCAGCCCCTCAACCTGACCGGGGCGAACCAAAGCATGGCCGCAGGCCCACATGCCGCGGAGCGCTGGCTCTCTGCTGACCGCCATGTCCCCAGGCCACTGTCCTCGCCGCTGCCGCCTGCCCGCTCCCCTCCCCGACCCCCGCCACCCCCTGCCTTCACACTCCCCTCCACGGATCACCCTTCCCGGCCCAAAACCAAGGTCATTTCCAGCTCCTCCAAGCCTCTCCGCAGGGCTGCTTCTTTGCAAAGATCCCCAAGTGCTTCCTTACTGGGTTTCTGCTCTCCTGGGAGGTGGGAGCTGCTGGGGGAGCGGAGCAGGAACGTCGGGGTGGGGAGGAAGGGATGAGGAAGGCTCTGGGGAAATGGAAAGCATCCAAAAAGCGGCGTGCCTGCCGGTGTTACCTCCCCGGCTCCCCCCCCCGCCGCCCGGCAGCAGCCGCGGCCCCGCTCCGCCCCCGCCTGCCGCCCTCCTTCCTGTCCCCTCCGGCCCCCCTCCTCTCCCGGGGCGTGTTTGTGTCTTTGCCTGAATGAAAGGCTACCCTTTTCTCCTTGACATCTTGTTAGAATGTGAATACAACATCGATTGATTTGCATTTCATGCAAGGAAAGGGGGGGGGGGGGGGGGAAAGTAGCTTTTTAAAAAAAAAAAGCGCCTCTCTGAACTCGGAGCTACTACGGGAATAAACAGAAGACGCAGGCAAAGGCAGCCTGAGCTGCCTGCCCCCAGCACCCCGGCAGGACTCTGCTCCCCCAGCTTTAGCCGTTCAGCTCAGGCCTTTTATCCAAGCATCAGCCACCTCCGACTCCCTGCACTGGCCACGGAGGCACCAGGAGGCTTCGCCCATCGCCCCGGGGCACGCGTACACCGGGCAGATGGATCACCCTTCCCAGGGCCGCTCCATCCCTACAGCCCTTGCCAAGGGCAAGCACGGTTACCCCAGGCTGGGTGAGCTCCCAGCTCCCCCGGTCAAGGCAAACCATTAAGCTGGGCAAAACGACTAAATTAGCCGCAAAAGCGAAGGGAGAAGCAGGCTGGAGCTCGGGAGGAGGTGCAGCAAGCGGCACTGCTCACCTCTTGAAGCAGCCGCTCCTGAGGTTTGCAGTAACCTTGGCAAGCGCCTTTCACGCAGGTCCCCAGCCACGATGCTGCTTTCACGCAGGTCCCCAGCCATGGTGACACAGACACCAACTGTCCTGCTAGCCCTGCCTGGGGGAGAGCATCCCGCTCCTCAAAATCAGGGCAAGCAAACCCAGAAGCGGGGAGAGAAACCCCATGCCACAGAGAGGGGTGCCGGCACGAGTGGGTGAAGGCGAGCAGCTCTCCCTCACCTACCCCAGTAGGGTGCTGGGAGGATTAATTAGTGTTTGTAAAGCACTTTGAAGATAAAGGCGGCCACGGGAGAGCTCATCACCGGGAGCGAGATGGAGATGGGGATTGAGGAACCCAGTTACGGTGGGGTTTCTTATCTGGCGTGCAAGCTGCAGCCCTGGCTGGGCGAACACCAGGCGGGTTCAGATGAAAGGTAGAATGGGAAAATTTCCGCAGCGTGAAAAAAATAAAAATCAAGTGTGTGCTGCTTGGGAAAAAAGAGCGAGAGAGAGATGAAAAGATGGGATCTAAGTCTCTAAAAGCTGGAGAGACCTGCTATTGATTCTGGCTTGGGAAGAAGGGGCCTGAACAAGAGCTGGTGTGTTGTTAAGTGCACTTATCTCCTCTTGTTAGATGGCAGAACGGGGCCAGATGGACAGGGTACTAATTCCCATCAAGAATCATTACCAGCTGCGTGCTGGATGAGGTACCTCCAAAGATGCGCTACGAGCAGTGGCGAATGCGGCAGCACCGTGAGACCAGGAACCCCACAACGTCCCTGGGCAACATTTTCCAATGCTTGACCTCCCTTACCATAGAAGAAGATATTTCTTATTTTAAAGAGAATTTCTTGTACTTCCATTTGTGCCCATCGCCTCTTGCCCTCTCTGGGCACCCCTGAGAAGAGCCTGGCCCCCGTGCATGTGTGCTCCCATCCGCCCCCCCAAAACACTTAGCCTCCAGAGCACCCCATCTCCTGGGAGAAATCCTGGTGGGAAGGAGGGTGGTGGGAAAAGCCAGCGATGGAGTTTGCTCCCCTCCTCAGCCATCAGGAGGATGGGCCCCGCTCCAGAGAGCGATGAAATGCAAGATACCATCACACAAATCTTTGATCACAGTAATTATCTGTTGTCGTCGTGTACAAAACATTATCTCCACGCAGACATCAAGCTCCTTCTGTACCACCCCCACGTCTCCACGCACCCCACCACTCCGGGCTCCCCCATCCCATCAGCTCTGAATGCTCGCCAGCACCGGGGCAGGATTCCCTTCTCCCATCGATGGGTCGAGAAAGGGGACTTTTGTTTCCCTAGCTTTGATCAAAATGACTGAACATCAGGGAAAGAGCAAGGGGAAAGAAAAGAAAACAGGGCAGAAAGGATGCATCCTGATCCATAAGCAGGAGATGGTTCAAGGCTAAACCAGGCATCGCTTACTGGCTGTGTGCTTCTGGGGGTTGGGTTTTCTCTGTCTCTTTTTTTTTTTTTTTAAAGAATGAGAGAGAAAGAAAACTTTTTTTTTTTTTTTTTTAGGCTTTGCTCCCTTTCATTTTTCTCTGAGTTCAGTGGCTTTCCTCGTCAAGCCTCTGTAGCTCAGGTAAGAACAGAGGGCTCCAGATTAAAGAGAAACACGGCAGCAAGCAGAAAGCCGTCGAGATAACAGAGAGGACAAAGTCGGGAAAGACAAAGGAGGGAAGTCTGCTTTCTGCAAGATTCCCACTTTTGGCTTTTATGTAGATTACTCCAGAAATGGAGACCAAGCTGCACATTTCAGACTCTGATCCCAGCTCTCTGGATGTGGGGATACAGGACAACAAACTGCATCAGGAGCCCTCGTCTCTGCAGCAGGGTTCAGCGTGTCCAGGGCTCTCACAGACATCTAATACACCCTGGATTTTTATAGATATCTAGGTGGGTGGACAGACAGACAGCACGCTAGACTGACAGTTCTAAATACCTCTCTGCACGAGCGTGGGTAGCAACCAAGCGTAGTGCCTCCTGCCAGAGCATCTCACGTGCCAGCGAAAAACCCAGCCGTGCAGCTCGCCCCAGCCCTCGCTCCTCTACCAAGGTACCCAGCGAGCCGCGGATTTGGGAGGAGGACTTGGTTTCATCACTCCCGATCCCAACAAGGGCCCACCAGCTGCTTCCCGCAGCATCACCCAGGGCTCCTGCAGACCATCATGAGACGCAGAGCTCCCTCTCCTCGCTAGGCTATGAGGTGTCCAACCCCAACACTTCTCCTTGGGACCACAACTGACCTGCAAATTGGGAGGGGATCTGCCCGGAGCCAACCCCCCCATTGCAAAGCCAGGCACCCTGCAGACCGATGGCTCAGCAGGGTCCACGTCTCCTTTGCAAATGACTCCGGCAATGACATACTCCCGGGGTCCCGTCAGGCTCTGCTAGGAAACCTTCCCTGCTGTCTTGTTTATAGATCTATTCTTAGCTCAACTTTCACTCGTTGCAGAAACAGCAAGGAGCCTTTCATCCTGTGACCCCAAAGCACCTTAGAGAATATGAGCTGAGCCTCGCGGAGAGGAAATATTGTCCTCTCTGTTAGACAGAGGGGTCAACCAACGTAGGAGGCCAGGAAGACAGGCAGCAGGCCAGCAAGCAGAGCAGGGAACAGCAAATACGCAGGAGAGGCTTTAGATGTGCACAAGGCGAAAGGCAGCCCAAGGACAGCATGGGCAAGATGAGCGCATGAGGTGCATCAGAAATTGGATGAACCGGCGGGGCTCAAAGGCCTGAGAAGTCTGGCTGGAGACTCACCACTTGTGCTGTAGCCCAGGGGATGAGGGACGTGGTCCTTCCTCTCAACTAGGAACCTCCTCTGGGATCATTCTGGTGGTCTGTCTGCTCCAGGTAGCACCCATGAACCCAATGCTGTCTGCTTAAGGCTCTGGGAGGTGGGAAATACGTGACCAAGACCCCATTTTCAGCAGAGGGGAGACTGGGAGGTCCCTAACTCTGTGCAAATAGCCCCATCCTTGGGATGCTCCCAGGAGAAGGGACCTCCTGGAGTTTGTGAAGAAGCCACCAAACCACCGTGTGCTCACTCTGCTCCTGGATGAAAACCACTTTGTTTCCTTTTTTTTTTTAAAAAAAAAGAAAAATCATGCTGAAATCATGCAGCCCTGCCCCAGGAACATGACAAGGACACCTCCATTAAAGATGGGAGATGCTTATCGCCACGTCGCACCCCTAACTCGGAGAGGGAGAGCAGGTGCCGGGAGAGGGGGCACCGCACCCTCGCGCAGCACAGAAAGTATTTTCCATATGCTGCCTGATCAGTTATACGTTTCTTAAAATGCTATTGCACAGATATTTCAGAGGCATCATGTAGTACCATCTGTTATGTTATATATTGCACCGAGCCCGGCCAATTTTGAGATACTGTAATTTTATCTCCTCCATTTCATATGCGGCACAGGCATTTTGCAAGGCGAGTTGACGGGGAATGGGAATTTGCAGAGGGATGGAGCACAAGTAAATCAAAAGGCAAGGCTCAAAAATGAGCGGCAATGGCAGCTCCCACCCATCCCAGACACCAGAGACAAGTTTTGAGGCTGAACCTGGACATTTTGGGTCAACCACCTGCATTGCCCGTGGCAGAGCGCGCCTCTCTCCGTCTCTCCCGCTGCATCCCTGCCTCCGACAGCAACGCCGCGGGGTGGAGAGACGCCTCCGGCATCTCACAGATGTCTTTTTCCCTGCCTCCCCCAGCTTTTCCAGGCAGCACCATGGTCTCCCCATTCCCCATTGCACCGACGAGCAACACCGCGGCACGTCTTGCCGTGCAAACCCAACGTCCTCTCGGCAAGGGATGCTGCAGGAGGCAACTCCATGCCGGGGTTATCCCCTCCGTTATTAGCTTTTTCCAGGGAGCAGCGGCAGCAAGAGGAGCTGCCGGTGGAGCCAATTATTCTGCACCTCAGCCCCATTCGAGAGTCCATCAGCAAAAACCATCTCTGCCTTGCGGGGCGAGCAGCGACGGGCCCTGACAAGCGTCACTAAGGTGAAACTCTCTGCCCGAGTTATCCGCATGGATAACTCCATGCTGTAAGAGCAGGGGAAAGACCGGAGGCAAAAAAAACCCTGAGGTTATTGCAAAAAATTAACTGAATTAACATGGGCAGAGCAGAGCGGGGTGGAAGCCCTGTCCTCTAAGATAAAAAAGTTGCAAACTTTTGATTTTTAAAGTGAGCACTCCCAACTCATCAGTCGGACACCGACGCCACTTTTATCAATTCTTTCACAAGTGCCGGCAAAGTTTGCAGCAAAGTGCCGCTCCGCTCAATTTATTCTCATTTCATTAGGAAAAGAGACATTAAAAAAGTGGAAACCTTCAGATTTCCTGTGTTTTGCTGGCTCCCTCCTCTGGCACTTGGAAATATTTTTATTTTGTAATGGGTTTGGCCATGAAGTGAACGGAAATACGTCCGGCATCCTCCTTGGACCTGCTCCTCAAGACAGGCAAGTCTTGCTCTGAGTCATCACACGCTGTCAGAGAATCTGTTTTTTAAAGCTTCTTTTTCTACCCGTGCTACAATAATTAAAAGGAAAAGGAGAATTCACCAGAAATATTACCCTTGCCACTGTCTAATATTAAAAAAGTAGTCAAATAGACTTTAAGAAAAGCAATGGCAAGCAGAATTAGCAGCACCTGAGCACATCCACGGCACATTGCTTGCAACGACCAAAGAGGAAGATGCAAGAACCCTACAGCCAACTCCTCAGGTGTTTCCTACCCGGAAAGAGTTTCTCCCTGACCATCATTAATAAGACATCACCTTAGGTTTGCAAGCCCCAGGGCTTATTTTTCCCAAAGGCAAGCGCAGGAGGGTGCAGTGCCGTTCCCCCATCCCTCCTGCGCAGCAAACAGAGGAGTTTGCAGTAGGGTTAGATTGTGTGGCTGTTTTTTGTTTTTAAATAAAGGTATGACCATCTCCTGTGGAGGTCTGGCACTATCTTCACAAAGGTTTTGGTGCCAGGCATAGATTTCTGCTTCCAGTTGCATTTTATTTTTTTCTTAGTTCGTTAATAAGCATTTATACCTTGGGTTTGTGTGCATTTAATATTCTTCCCAGCACTTCAGTTTTGAGTTTGAAAAGGACACTTCAAGGGCTTTTTAAACATTATTTTGTTATTGTTCACAAAACACTTCTGATGGAAAACAGCATTTCCATTCTGTTTTAAAACTTGTAAACAACCTTTCCCCTTTATAAAGAAATAAAGTATGTTTATCCATCTACCGAATACTAGCAAGCAGAGAGCTACAGGGAGCCTGTTAACTCTGGGAGCTTGGGGTGGTAGGTGTTCAAAAATAATAAATAGTAATGCTTGCTTCTCCATCTTTCCTCTAAAGTTTCAAGGACTCTTGACACCACCACCCAACTCAAGCATGCAAAACCAGCCAGCCAGCTTCAAAATGCCGTGCTGTCAAGCCTGCCATTTTTCTTTGCAGTCAGGGAAGCCAAAAGACCTGAGACTCAGCTCGCTTCATCCCCAGCTTTCCTGCTTACACCAGAAAAAGCTGCTCGAGTCAACCAGCACTGGGAGGGACTCTGTTTCCATGCAATGCCAGGGAAAGATCCATGCTTTGCAAAAGAGAGCTGGAAAATTTGAGCCACAGTTGGTGCACTCCTATAAAAGCAGGCTCTTTATTAAAGCATAAGCTTAGTTTAAGAAGATGCATCCCTAACATAATTGAGAGCTCTCTGCTATGGGGCACGTAATCCAAGCAGATCCCATACTAACAGCAGAAGCAAGCTCTGGTCCCCGAAGGAATTGGGGGTCTCACAGCAAGCACATTATCTTCTGGCCATGGTCCTCTCCCTTCCCCAGAGGAAAATCTGAGCCAACCCTCTGGAGTGAGGGTGGAGAGGGAAAAGGAGAAGTTCAAAGCAAGAGGAGAGAAGCGGTGACCAGCGCAGGGAGGAGAGTTGCCACTCCAAGGCTCTGCAACATCACTAGACCCCCTCAAGTGCTGCTCCCTCCTTCCCCAGGCACACAGCACTTTACATCTGGAGAGTTACTTCTGCACGTCAGTCATTACCCACGTTCATCTGGAATACCCAGCCAGCTACAGGCTAGGTAAATATTGTCAGGGTGCATTATTAAATAAATAGATCTGCTCAAGCATTCAACATTGACCAGTTGGAGAAGGCAAAACAACAAGGCCTGGGGGACAGGGGGTTTCATCCAATCCCAAATTGGATAAACATGTATACAACCGATGCACTGGATATGGCCCTTTGCTCATATCCTGAACACCAACTGGGAGATGAGGAAGGAAAGGAAAGCCCTGGAGAGATGAGGAGGCAAAATCCTTGCATGGGAACGATGCCTTGACAAGACGTTTGATTTTCTGGTTCTGTTCCCTTCTGGTCAAGTAACTTGAAAATTCAATAGTGTGCATGGAGAACTGGTGCAAGGGAGGAGCGGAAAGGCAATATATTCCTCTGGGAACAATCAATCACAGAAGGAAGGCTGCCAAATCACCATCGAGCTGCCCAAGTGTGTTAATGGATGGGATTAGAGAGCTCCTTCTGGGGATCAAAGAAAAGCTCTCCCCCAGGAGCACGCTGCCTTCAACCCCCACAGTCCCAGAGGACTCCTTTTGCAGCAGCTCCCGCGAATATTTTCTTTGGGGGGGGTGTGTCACAATCCCCTGACTCTCATTAAGGATCTTGAAAGAAAACAAGACTTAATTTGAGGGAACCACGCTTCATCTGCTTTCGAGTCAAAATTACTCGCAGATGCCAGCGTTGCGTTATTTGGATGCAAGCCTTGGGTCCCAATTTCTAACTGCCCCCTCCCCAAAAGGGTGTGCACTGGTGCATCACCACCACCCCTGCACTGTAATTAAACTGGAAATTATCATTCAGGGTTTCAGCTCTCGTGCGGCCAATACCATTCATCTCTTTGATATCAACCCGTAAATAAATAGTAACTCCAGCAGGAGCTTGCTGGAGCAAATCAGCTTTACAAGTCATCTGGTTTGGATCACAAGAGATCAAAACCAAGAGCGGCAGTAACCTTGCAGCTCATGGCCCCCCGTAATAGGAACTTGCCTATTTCACCAACTCAGAAAGCAATCCAACGGAGAATCATTCTTTATAATTGTTTTTCAACTTCTCCTCCAGCTGGAGGAATAATGACTGCACAATTCTCCTAACAACATGATCATAATCTATCAGTTCTATGAACTATAGAATGAACCCAAAGAGATAATTGGTGCAGGCACTGAATGATAAACATGTCAAGATTATGATTTCTTTGCTTAAAAATGAAACGAAGATATGATTGGAAATGCCATGCTTGGGGAGTATGAGCAATATTCCCATGCTCCATCATCTAAATTAGTTTATAATTTGCATACACTTGTATTTTTAGGCATTGTTCGAAGGCAGGGGAGCTGTAAAACATTAAGATCCAAACATCATCAGACTTTGTCCTTCAACAGCACCTTCCCAGCCAAGCTCTCGACGTGTGTCAGAAAGTCCCATTAGCCCCGCAAGCAGATGCGGAGGTGCAGCTCTGCCGGGGAGTCTCAGGAGGGTTTATCACCTCCTTTCCACGGGGGTTTACAACCCCAGAGATTTGCTGTAAGTGCGAGGTTTGTACATGCGCCAGCGACAAGCTCAGCAGCAATGAATTTTAGTGTTGCACCTTTCCGTCTGCCGTTTCCCGACGCTCCCAGAAGGACAACAAACCCGGGCTGACATTCGACTCATAACAAAACCTAAACCACAGCAAAATTCGCCTAATTTCCAGTTTTGTAACAAGCGCTGTTTTCGCAGCCCTTTGAGCTTAGCAGACCACGGTGCTTCATTGGGTTAAGCGTGAGACGAAAATATCAACAAACCCAAACCATATTCACATGCTGAAGAGGTCTCTGCCTCTGCTTCTTCAGCTGCACCCTCCTTCATTTTTCAGCAGCAATACAAATGAAGAAGGGAGGGGAAAAAAGGCAGAAACAACCCAGCGCCCAAAAGCTGCTGCAAAAACTCAGTGTGTTTTTTCTCCCGCGATCTGAGGAGGGGATATTTGGGAAGAGCCAGGTCTGATGCACACCCTCATCCTGTGCAAAGATGCCCCACGTCCCACGAAAGCCCCCGTCTCCCCCCTGCCCACGGCACCCTCTGCAGCCCACGGGGACTCCTCGGGAAGCGCCAGATGGAAACGGAGACCGCTGAACCTCGAAAGAGCAAATAACAGGTCCCTCTGCCCGTGACTGTTCCTGTCACTGCTCGGAAACCCCCCGGGGCTCCCTGCAAGCACGGGGGGTGGGAGACACAGCCAGCCCCGCCGCTCGCTCCATATGGCTCCCATTAGCCTGTTGCAGGGACAGCACCGACAGCGCGTGGCGAAAGCCAGCTGCCGGCGAGCCGTGCTTGGAGGCTTCACCCAGGCAGCTCTTGGGACGAGCAGGACAAAGAGGATGGGGAGGAAGGAGAAAGGACCAAGGTCCTGCATCCTCCGCCAGCCCCAAAAGCACGGGTGGGCTTTGCTGCAGCCCTCCCAAGCGCTTTGCGAAGCGCTGCGCAGGGAGCAGAACCTTGCCCAAAAAACGGGGCACAGGGACAAGGGACGGGGGCTTCAGGATGGGAACCACAGAAAGGGACATTTTTGCTCTCAGATAGACTCTGCAGGAGCCAGGAGCGAAGGGGGATAACTAGTAAAGGAAGCCAGAAAGATGAAAGCACCGATCCCATCCTTTCTCGAAAATAGGAAGTCCCTTAAAGCAAGTCTACTGAATTAAAGAGGAAACCCTAGAGAGCCTCCATGCCCATGAACAAATTCAATTTGCCATTTCATTTTGAACTTAGAGAAGTCAAAGTTCTCTAAACAAGAGGCAAAGCCTCGCAGTCTGCCTCCAGCCACCCGGCGACGAGCCCTCCGACAGGCCATCGGGCTCCTCGGGACAAGCCAGGTACTCGCCCCATCTCACAGCCCCGGCCCTGGTGAGCAAATCCCACGTCGCAGGAGTTGCTCACCAAACACACAGGCAGGACAGGAAGAGAATTTGCATTAAATCTTCCTACAGCATTATTTTTGCATTTGTATTTACCCCCTCTTTGCTCCGTGCTGCCTCATCTGGCATCGCAGCCACACAGCCCCTCCGCGGCACGGGCACCGTTCCCTCACCCGCCACCTGCCCGTAAAACAAATCCACCTTTTATATAAAAGCAAATTAAAATCCAGTTTGAACGGAGACCCTGAACAGCAGCCCCTCGCCTGAAGTTACCCACACCTTTGCTTTCTGTAGGAGATACAAACCGCCACCAGCATCACTTCTATGTGACCCCGCGGGCACAGACAATTTGGCCCGGCTCCTGCTTGCAGAAGCCCGGAGCTCTGCGTGCAGAGGGCTGCCTGCGGCCGGTGGGACCTGAGCGGGTTTCTAATGCGGCTGCAGCGCAGGGAAAAGGAGCTCCAGCGCATCTCAGGCACCGGAGCTGTGGGATGCTTGCTGAGACTTATCCCGCATCACGACTGCCCTCGCTCCTCCTGCTGCTTTCAGTGGACTTGTGAGCTTTCAGTTCACACTGGGAGCAGGCGAGAAGCAAATCCGGACCAACACTCAATTGGTTTTGCAGATCCCACCACCCTGTAAACCCCAGGGTTTCCAGCTCACGCAGCAGACGGGACAACCCTTGGGCAGCCGAGGCCGAACCGACCCGGTTGCATCTCTCCCTCCCTCCCTGAAACATTTTTACTCAAGCCCTAGGAGCGGTATTAAAGGCTCTGTGATTTTTAGTGCATTTTAATGCGTGCCGTGTCCCTCGCGTGTTGGGAACGCAGGCAGCACAGCCCTGCCTCGCTGCTTGGGAACCGGCACTGAAGCGCACCAGAAACTCAAGCCAATTGAATTACGTGCTGCAAGTAATTTGTTCAAGAAACACTGACATTCTTGTCAAACTATTCACAATTCTTTTTTTTTTTTTTTTTCGTCCTGTTTTAAAAATTTCTGACTAGCTCTGTAGATCATTGGATAACATTCAGGAAATGATCGGGATGATTTTCTTTTCTTTCCCCATCATCACCATCAAATGAAGTTATTTGTGAATACATCTGCTGGAAACCGAACCAAACCAAACATGACAAGTCTATTTTCACCGTCGGCGAGGCGAAGTTGCAGGCGACGAGGTATGCACAGCCCCATGCGTCGTGCCTGCCTGCAACGCCAGCAAGGCACCTGCAAGAAGCACGGGGAGCGGGGTGGCCGCAGGGTGACTGCAAGAGGAGCTGGGGTGGGTTTTTACACTGGGGGAAAGTTGCACGGTAATACTCTAATGACAGCAGGCTAAGCCTTCCCGCTGCAGGGAAAGCCATAATACGCAGGGAAAAGGTGGCCGCGTTGATAAGATATAGGGGTTTGGGGAGCTGCGTTATCCCAGTGCAACCTATTACTAAGTCATTAGCAGCAAAGTAATATTCTAGTAGTTAGCCATTTGACTAATAAGCCTCTGTGGCAAAGGCAAAAGCTAAGACAAAAAGCACTGCATGGACCGGCAATTTGTCCTGACGATAAACTCCTGATTCAGAGGCGACCGCGTAGCGTTGCTGTGGGAAGCATCTCCTTCCAGCGCGCCACAGGAGCTCCTGCGACCTACCTGCTCCTTGGCAGCAACCATTTATATCTGCATTGCAAACCTCCAGAGGTTACAAACGACAAAATCCCTTGTCAAGCACATCCCCAGAGCCCCTGCACAGCCCCTACCGCCTTCTCCCAGCCAAGCTGCAAGAGTCCTTCCCTCTCCCAGCCGTGGCTGGAGGTCCTTGCTGGAGAGCAGGTCCAAGAGCCAGCGGAGGCTCCTGGACTTCAAACTTCAGAGCCAAAGCCTGAGGTTTTGCGGTGGGGGGGAAGCAAAGCCAGCAGCAAGGTACGGGACAGGACAGCCTGGGACGGGAACTGGGAGCCAAAGGCTCCGGCTCATGCAGCCACCGTGCTCATCATGGCCCTTTCTGGATTTAAAATCTTGATGCTTATGAAATCTCTTCCCAAGAGGACGCCTGGAATAAATTGTCGTCTGATAATAACTACCAGGTGGCGAGGGAAGAAAAAAGCAGACGTGCACAGAATGTTTTGACTTCAAACTCATGTGGATTGTCAGGGAGGGAGTGTATTTTGTGTCCCTTCCTCATCCCTGCCTCCCCCTCACCATTTTCACCCCTTCATGGGTTTTTTTAATTTTTTTTTTTTGCTTTCTTCAAGTGGAAGGCAAAATCCCCGGGGCAGCAGCTGAGAGCCAGAGGCAGAGCCCAGAGCAAATCCCCACCACCCTTCAAAGGGCCAGGGGTGGCCAAGTCGGGGTCACCACACCAGCTCCCCATCTCCTCTCTAATTCAGCGAGCAGATGAAGAAAGCCTCCGCAAACATCTCTCCTCATCTCGCTGTCTCCCATCATCCCTATCCCCTGGCTTACCCATCTGCCCCTTCTCGCTCCAGTCCTCACTCCCCATCGTACCTGTAACCTTTCCCATTAACACCCGCCCAGGCAGGGAAAACCCTTCCTGAGCTCAAAGCATCTGCTTTTAATCAATTTGCCACGGAGCCTGCCTCAGCCTCAGGCAAGGAGCAGGCACAAAACTCCCTCCCCACCCAGGATGACATTTCCAGGGCAGGGTAGCAAAGGGCATCCTTCTCACGAGCTTCAGAGGACAGTAAAAGGCAACCGCCATACCTCCCTGCCTGCATTGGGGGAATGCACATCCCTTTCTTCCTATTCCAGGAACTTTACGCTCGCTCTGTGCAAGCCTGTGAACACACACACGCACACAGAGATTACATCTTGTTCTTAGCAGGAAGGGATATTGGCTGGGAAAATATCAAAACTGCCTCTGAGCCCTCTTCTCACGAAACAAAAAAAAAAAAGACAGGTTGAATCAAAAAAGAAAAGACATTTTACTACACAGATGATCCGAGGAAATTAGCTTCTGTAATGAGGAGGTCAGCACGGAGAGCAAGAAGGAACTTTTAAATGGCATTTTGAAACTTTAGAGGTCTTTGCTGCAATGCGCGTGACCTGGGAGGGACTGCGGCAGCAGCGGGAGCTGCCAGGAGAGCAGAGCTGCTCGGCCACCCCCCGTGCGAGGGGACGTGCAGCTGAAGGTACTAGAGGTAACAGCCAGGAGAGCATCAGCCGGTCCCCTGCACAAGTAGCCAGACCTGCTCGGGTCCAGAAACCACGCGTGCACCAACAGCCAACCCCCTCAGCATTTCTGGTGGGTGCTGCTGGACCGGGTCAGGACGGCTTTTCTAGGTGCCCAAATGCGGGTGTCGCATGCCTACCTGCGCTCCCCTGCTGCTCCCACTGCCCCGGGCAAACGCAGCATCCCAGAGCCAGCCTTGCCTCTGCCGCTCTGCCTCGACAATTCAATTCCTGCTCCAGACGCGACCCGAGGAAAAAGAAAGTGGCCACAGGCAAGCACTAATGATGACTGCCAATATAATGACACATATAATACAGTCAGCTCCATTGCAAATGTAATTGCAATCATAATGCAATCAATACCGATGGAAACACCATATTTATACAGGGCCTTTCATCACTCACATGTAATTCAGTCAGTGCCAGTGCAAATATGCCAGCATCTGAAATAAAATATTTGCCATACATCTCATGTACATGCAGACCAAACACTGCATTCGGGAGAACCCTGCGATGCTGAAGGCTTTGGGAGGTTTTTGGGCATCCTACAAACTCATTAAAAAAAAATAAAAATCCCAAGTCTGGTTATGCATTGGAAAATAATAAAACCGACATTCACATTGAATTCTCCTTAGCGTAAGTCACAGTTTCCACATTGCTCTCCCTGTCAGTTCTCTGCCCCAGCATGCTGCCATGGTCAGGCAGTCATTAACCTCCTGATGGGGAGAAAATGGGGAGAAACGCTCCTGTCTGCTGGCCAGGGCAGCCTCCAAATTCTCCACCCGAGCACTGCACCAGAGACGTGCGGTCCTGCTTCATCCAGTGATGCCAAGGGGACCGAGCACCCGAGCCTCAACATCACCTGCCGCCATCCCCGTAGGTACCAGTGTGACTGGTCCCATGAAGGTGACCATGCCCATGTGGCAGCAGCCCCCGGCCGCGGCGCTGAAGGACTTTGCCCTGACATTTCGGAAAGCGCAGCGCTCCCGAGGCTTGTACGACCATAGAGCCCAGCAGCGCTGGGAGAGCGAAGAAAGCCTTCCTGCCCTCGCTCGCCATCCCATCTGCCCTCTGAATCGGATCCAGACAGTCCATCACGGGTCTTGACACATTTAATGTCTCAGTAAAGAAAAACATGATGTGTTGATGCTCCTGTAAACCTCTGACAACTGACAGCCTAATGGCTCCTTATTTTTTCCCAGCTGCAGTTTAGAAAATGAAATAAATTTAGCTCCTTAAGCAGGCCGGCTGCTCCATGAGTAACGTGTTTGCTGCGCTCCCAGGCACCGGCGCTGAGCTGCGGGACCGGGGAGAAAGAATGGTCAAGGGAAAGGACAGCACGAGGGCTGGAAGTGGACCAAAGAGTTGTTCTCTACAAATTTACCCATCCAAATCCCCGCTGTGTGCCCCTTGCTCTCCTCCCCCTGTGCTGGACACAAGAGCCAGGACCCAAAATTCCAGCTACAGGTGATGCTGCTGTCCTTACCCTGGAAGGGGTGGATGGGGCAACAGGACCACTCTCTGGTGACATCTACACCAGGGAGGACCTGGTGCTCCTCGGCACATCAGACCTCTCCAGTGGGCAGTAGAAGCTGGAAGACACGGGTAAAGCTTATAAGTCCCCTTCTGCTGGTGGCTGCAGTGTATTAAGCAGCGCTGCTGTAATTAGGCTAAAGTATTGTGTGGCCACGGGGCTGAGAAAGCGTGATTGAAAGCCTTTCATGGGGAAACAGCCAGGTCCTTGTGGAGCACACACCAGCCATTACTCACCAGCGGCTCGCCCAGACAAGTTAGTGAGCCTCGAGCCAGCAGACTGGAAACCTTTTCTCCGAAATATTTCTAAGGCCACGAGTGCTGAAGGATGGACAGGGCTGGAGATGAAGCTCTCATCTCACCGCAAAGCCCCTGGAGGGCAGGAAAGGAAGCTTGGGAGTGGGGATAGCACGTAGGGTCCAGCACCCGCTTCTCCGGCCGCCTGTGCCGATGAAGGAACCCACCCAGCAGTTGGGATGCATCCCTCTCCCCGATGTGGAGGAGGAGGCAGGGAGGTGGAAGCCTGCTGCCTCTCCCCCCCGACCGTGACAGCCAGCATGGGACATGGCTTCGTCTCCAACGCATCACGCAGCTGGCAAGCCCAGGCAGGGAGCTGGGTCCCAGCCACCCAGCTTTGGGGGACTTCTGCAGCGCCAGGCATCGTTTAGAGGGCACTGCAGAGGTAAGAGCCTCCCAGATCATCAGAATCAGCTAAAAGCCTTTTCTCTCACTTTTAGCCCCCACTAACGAGTTCCTCTTTAGGCTGTTTTCCCCCCTGCCCATGAAGTCTTGCCACTTGCTGCTGGGTGGTGATGCGCGGGCTCTTCTAGACCCCACCACCCGATATAGTGAGCAATAAGCACCGGTGAACGCCCCGTGGCTTGCAGGATCACCACCAGCCCCCCAGCCTGGAGGCTCAGGAGGCTCTTTCTTAAAATCATAGCTCCCCACAGGAGGGGAAAGCCGAGCAAAGGGACAGGATGGTTGCAAAGCCAATGAAGACGGATGGTGACAAAAGCACCCACCAGCACTATCAGCTCCTGGCTCCCCAGCTCATAAACAAACTCCTCTATACCAGCCCGGGCACAAACAGCCTCTCGGATAAATGCAGAGGTCAAGTTCGCCCCTGCAAACACAGCCCCTGCATCAGCAGCGGTGACCAGCTCAGCTCCCATCACCAGCCCGAGCTTCGCCGCATCCCCACACAGCCCAACCGGAGCGCAGGGTGGGGGCTGCAGCCCCGTCGCACACCCACAAAATCCTCGCACACCCACAAAATCCTCGCGGCGAGAGGGAAAGCTCGCACGTAGCCGCTCCGAGCAGCCTCCCCGTGCTCGCACCCCAGCTGGAGCCTGGGGGGCCCGGCCCACCCGCATCCCCCCCACACGCAGCCCTCCCCAGCACAGCGTGACGCACAGACTGTTCCTTTCAGCACTTTTCTCGCCCCAAATTCCCTGCTCTCCCCCTGCCTCGCTGGCAGAGGATATTTTTCTCCTGATCCAGGCCGGCTTCAAAACCAGGGCTACTGCAGCACCTCTTTGCAGGTGGCACCTCCATCTCTCCAGAGGAGCTAAACGCATCCCCACCGAGTAAATATCTATCCTCGTTTCTTTTTTAAAGCATTCAGGAGCCAGAAAAAGGATGAGAAGGGAAACATTGTGCAGGCCACTCTAAGACAAAAGACATCGGGATTTTCAAAGAGGGTGTTGAAGGTAGGAAAGAAGAGGCAGCGCTAACTGCAGGAGGACTGGCGATGGCCAAAGGGAGCGAAGGGGTGGGAAGCAGCAGAGGAGAAATAAGGGGAGCTCCAATGCATCGGGAGCATCAGGGCAAGGACACAAGCAACCTCATTTCCCTGGCTCTGCTACAGACAAGTTCATCTCAGCTTGAGAAAGTTGTTTCATTTCATTGCACTTCCCCTCTTCCCCCAAAAATACCCGTTGCTGCAAGAAAAGCACGTTCAGGAAAGCAAGAGGGGACGGGGAGAAGACCGAGAAGAGCAGAGGAGCGAACTGATGCTCGATAGCTGCCGAGAGCCAGCGAAGGGGCTAGTCTTCCTCGGAGCACGGCAAGACACATGGAGTGATGAAGCCGCCAAGAAGTTGTAATCAGGACTAATAGTTTGAGGTTCTTAATATTCCTGCAATCCAATAAATCAATGGCACTAAATACGAGCACAGGAAGGCGAGCACCGGATTGACAGGACAAATTAGGCTTGGCTGCGGGGAGAGATTTCTCAAACAGTTCGTTCCGTCTGAGCTCACAGCGAGCTCGTAAACAAGGTGTACGGCGAGGGTGCTGCAAGAGACATCCCTCGGGCGAGCCATGCCTCCTCGCCGGACACCCCTCCTGGCATCCAGGCTGGTCCCAGGGTCCTTGCCGAGCTCTGGGAAGCAATAGCAGCCCCACCACTACTCCTTGGCACTCCAGGTATCGCACAAATATTAACTAGTTCTTCACCTTGCTGCTCCCGGGAGGATTAGCTCGGTGTTTACTCTATTGCTTTACAGGTGTGTGTAAACCACCATTCAAGTGCCAGGAATTACTATTAGACATATCCAAACGCTGTGATTTACAATAGGATTAGTACCCTAAAAGAGAGCTGCTGCTACCCAGAGTGAAGACAGTGACTCCCCCTCTGATCCTCCTGAGTATCCCAAGAAAGACTGTAATATTCTGGGGGAAAATGGGAATGCATAACCTTCAGAATAGGAGAAAAGGAATAAGGCAGTCTAGCTCTTCCAAATCCTCTAGAAGACACCTTGCAATTACAGGAGATCCAGATCAGATCTTAAACAAGGTATAACCACAGGTATAACCTCAGTCAAGTTATAAATCATGCCTATGGAATAAATGACCCAAACATGTTCAGCATCCACTTCTGGGTTTGGGACGCAAGATGCCATACAGACAGCTCCTATCAAATTTATTTTATTCCATGCTCAAGTCAAATTTAACGCAACCCAGAAATGTGTTAGCAGCAGAAAAAATTGGGTGGACGGATGTGTATCCATGCACTTGTCCCTGTGTTAACCAGTGGGACATCTGTGGAGAAACTGGCCTACTCAGCCCAGTCATCTCCACCTTCTGTTCCATCCTTCAGGAAATGAGATGACCAGACTAAATATACCAGCCTGTATCCCTTGTCATATGGAACCTTTCCAGGTCCTTAAATCATTCTTGTCTCCGAATGACAAGGGATTGGAAGGGCTGAGATTATTTGTCTTAAAAAGGAGACAAATAGGAAGCCTTATGATAAATGTATATGAATTAATGAATGAGAGAGACAAAGTACATCTGGTATTTCTAGCCTCCCTACCTTGCAACACAAGAAGTCCCCTTTGATTTCACTGAAATAGTGACAAATTCAGAACTGATGAAAAGAAACACTTTCCCCAACCAGCCTATGAAATCCGTTGAAGCCCAGAGCTCAGAAGGTTTCAAAGACATTTATATCAATAACACGGCTATCCAGAGTTAATGGTTAATGCTAATGAAAAGGAGATAATGAGTTTAAACCCCTCTCTAATGACTGCATTGGGCTGAATGTAAGTCATGGAGTTTAGCCAGCAATTCCAACCTGAAAAAGCTCTAATTCACATGGTATTTGCAAGTTAGGCTCGGCATGGATTTACTGGGGGAGGTGGTCTCCCCAACTCCTCTACCCCTGCCTGTGATTCGGGGCCCATCCCACAACCCTAGACTAGGCTGAGCTCTGCTGTAGGCGCCATCCCTCTGAATTCATGCAGATCTTCCTAGAAAATGTTTGCATTTCCCTTCCTCCCGTCCCTCCCAAGAAAAAGAGCGCAGGGAGGTCTGGAAAGCTTGTTTCATCATATAACAGCAATTAATCCACACTAGGACTGCACTCTGAAGCTCTCTAGTTCATACTATTCCTCGTTAAAACTCATCTATATTCCTTACTCCTGAATTACCAATCCAGGAGAGTACCACTGCTCTGTTATTCCTGGGAATCATTCCTTTGTCTTTGGTCTCTCACTATCATGATTGTTATTGATATCAAAAGCAGTGCCCAGAAACTTCAGATGAGAGGCAAACCTCGATTAAGTACACGTTGTAAAAGATGCTCCCTGCCCTAGAAAGCACAGTTTAAGCAGACTGCACTGATACAAGGGGAAAAGAAAGATTTGAAAACATCCCCAAGGTCACAGAAGGAGTCTGCAGCACAAGCAGGGAAAAAAACAGTGCTGAGACATCCCCGTCCATCAGTCCCACCTGAAAGCCACCCCTCCTCCTATTTTCATGCCACCCACAGCTGAAAATTTAGTGTGCCATTCTGCATGTGCTGTGATGGCAACCAAGCCTGGCCCACGACATCTTCCTTCTTAAAACTCAGGGTCTGGACATGCACGTTGCAAGGACCTCAGCTCCTGCTTTCCTGCATCACCGCAACATCCTCCTCCTTTTACTTCCCACCACGTTCTTCACGCCTGGCAAGGACCTTTGCGTGTGACAGCATCTCTGTCTGACCAAGACATTAAGCCCATAATATTAAGGCCAGGTAATTAAGGCCAGATCTCCAGTGGGTCCTGATTACAGATTGGGGAGGTCAATAGACCAAGTCAACAGAGGGACAGATCCTCCCAAGGGTACCTCACAGCACCAAAGGCAGGAGCCTCCCCTTCTCCACTGACAACTTGGGACTTTTTTTAGATAACTAAACTCAGATGGTGTGAAAATCTTCCAGCACCTCTAAGCTCTAAATCACAAACCAAAAACTACTTGAGCAGAATGGCATTTCCCTACACAAATACGTTGCAAAACACTCTGCACATCTGTCCTGGACCTGAGCAGTTGCAATGATCACCGTAAAAGGTTTGAACATAGCAGAATGTTCTTTACTCAGGAGTGTAACCTGCTCGTTACTAAGTGCTATATAATGCCGAGCTCCTGCTGTAAAAGCCTCTTCAGAAATGACAACATAAAGAATAATGGTCTCCAAAGCAGGACTCAGGTGAAACTTGACAGTTAAAGCCAGGAGAATTTTATATCAAAATCCTGCAAGTTTCACAGGAACATAACACAAAGCCATAAATCACATTGGCTTTGCTTACAAGGTTGGTGGAACTCGGGAAATATAAAACCCCAAAACTTTTGATGAACATCCCAAGTCCTGAGCTTATTACACAGTTCTGCGCAACTGTTTTTCAAACACTGTTTACCAACACATCCCGAAATAATTCACTGTTTTCTGCTGAGTACAAGGTAAACATTACTCAAAATAATAAAGATACACCCAAAGAAGGTGCAACATTTTGATGGCTCGAAGAGGATATGCCAAAGGAGTGAGTCCTCTGACTGTTGTAGGCGTCCAACATTGCGGTGTCTGAGCTCCGGTGAGACAATTCCCACCCTCGGCCCCTGTGCCCCAAATCTCTCTGCCCAAAGCAGGGACAGAACCATTCCTCACAACCACCTTATGGGCTTCAGCATAGAAATGATGAGCAAATGCTCAAATACTAAATAAAGGCCATTAAAAAACCACCCAAAAAAGAACAGGGTTACTGCAAGCACTTATTGTCCAACAAACCACCAGGACTTTCCCCCATGTTCTCCAGTTTGTGTCTCCCACCTGGCCCTGAAGAACACAGCACTGCATGGCCCAACGGTCTAGTCCAACCCTCGCCAGACGTTTTATGGGAACATGTGTATTAGCAAACAAAATCTAACGCAAAAATAAAGTTGGAGAGGAGTTTTAGTGGTTTCATTTTGGCTGCGTTGCTTCCACTCGCCATGGGTTATCGATCTCTCCGGAGAAGAGTCAGCAGCCATAGCTGACGTGCCGTCCCTCAGCCAGGGGTAATATACGACCCTGTTGGGAACCGCAGTTAACTGATGAACCCATCTGGCAGGGGAGCCGGAGAAGTGATTGATTCACTCTTCATCCTGGTACTTAGACTTTTCACCCTCAACAGGCCACGAAGCCTCGTTCATCATCTTCATCAATCAAATGGGTAAATATCATTAAATCTGCAGGCCACAGGCAGCATCGTTTATATTTTTTGCTTTTTTTTTTTTTTTTATTTTGTTTCGAAAGTTCACCACCGCCTCTCCCCACATCCCTTACTGAAAAATGGTGCTTCCACCTGTCAGGGATTCGGCGAGGTGGAATGGAGAAGCTGAACCCTGATAAGATGGGACAGTGCCGGGCTTTGGGTTCCTCATCTCTCCCAGGTCACTGGGGATGCTCAGAGGAACAGAGCATTCCCAAATACTCCAGAGATGCCAGGCCCCGTACAGCATCAGAGCTGTCTGGTTTGGTTCAGCTCACGATAGCTGCGTGCTACTGAACGCATCAAGGGAGTTTTGCTCCCAGGTTGACCCAGGGCACAGCATTTAAACACACCAAAGCACCACCATGCAGGATTTGGCACAAATCGGGGTAATTCCTCAGAATTCAGTGGAGCAGCAATGACCTACCTATGCTGTTCATCTGGCCCATAACTTCCCAAGGACAACGCTCTGCTGTCTGGGAACTTGCAGTTTATCACAATTGTTTATTTAAGCGTTGACCTGTCCCTTAATGCACTTTTTCAAAGTCTTTTTTTTCAAAGCAGAGCCTGTTTAACAGCACGCATCGACACCCCCAACCAGAGTATGTGCAGAAAGGGGACACAAAGCCCATTAAAAAGCACGGGCAGGTTTGAGGCCATCCTGCAGCAAGCTGACATTTCATCCCAGCAGTCTCCTTCCCATCCCAAAGCCGTGCAAGCCCACCCTCTGCTTAGCCGAGCGCTCTGACAAGACCGCAGTCAAGGATGGATGGAGGCACAACCACTGCCGACAAGTTCACCGCCTTCTCTCCCAGCAAGACACTCCATTAGAAAAGTTTTTAAAAAAAAAAATAAAAAACCAGTGGAAAACGCTAGACAAAATCATCTGACTCAGGGAAATTTCAGGCGAGTTCAGAAAAGCCTGGAGTGAAAATCCCTCTCTAACATGACTGAAAGAGCCACACGAAGGAACAGATGCAGCAGCCAGCCCGTAAATTAAATCACCGAAGAAAGGTTGGAAGAGCCAAATGAAATCTCCACCTGCCATTACTTCTGAGGAAGAGAAAGGGTCGGGCATTCCGAAGGAGGGCCAGCACCGCAGCGATGGATAGGCAGACGAATCATTTTATTAGCCTTAATTGCCATTTCAATACCATACCCATGTCTCCACATAAGCCTTCATTTTGTGCAAAGTTGTCAGTTCATGTCCTGAATGGGCCAGGCTTGTTATCAGCAAGCCGTTTACAGCCCCTGGGCTGTGCATTAATTAAAAAGGCTTTGTGCTGAGGCTCATTCATTAGCACACTGCTCCTTTAATCACTGCCTCTTCAGCCACCAGGACAATCTATAAATCTCCTCAAATATGAAATAATGAAGTGGAATGGTTCAATTTATTACAATGTAATAAGTCAGGATAATGTGGGGGTGGACAAGGTGGCACTGGAGCTGTCTCCTTGCCCAGTCTTCCCATCTCATTACTGACAGCGACCACGAATGAGAAAGGATGCAGGCAAGGACGGCGAACGCACGGGACAGGGATTTTCCCACCTCCTGCCATCCCACCCACCCGAAACCCAGCTTGCCATGGGTGGTTGAGGATGATGCTGAAAGCCAGACATGTTTTTTTGGCCTCGGGAGGAGAGAAGTAGGTTTTGCCCTGAAGAGGGTCCAAAGATTTTGTTCTTTGATGCAGACACCGCCTGCAGGAACATCTACCAGCATCTGCTCAGTAGTGCGGTGAAAGTCCACCTGCTTTGTGTCCCCGTTTTCTCATTTGCATCCCCATTTTCCCCACTTCTCCTTCCTCAGACCTTTTTCCATCATTCCTGGAAAGATCCAGGTTGAGATGCATAGGCAAGCGCCAAGGAGCAGATGCTCCAGGGAACATCAACAAGCTACAAAACCCATGTATTAACTCAACACAAAGCTGCTGTTTCTCCTCTCATGGCTCATCTCCCAGCAGCTGGGCTCTCAAGTCAAGCTGCCAAATAAAATATAACTGTACATATTGGGTTAATTAACAAAGGGAAAAGGGCAAAAACTAGCCAGGATTTGCATTTCCTAAATAAATGCATCACGGTCGCCTAACTAGTGAGGGGAGGCCAAACATGAATTTCTCTCTTCGTGAAAATTTGGGACTAAAGATGCCAAGGGAAGAAACAGAACTTCCAGCTACTTTAGAAAAGCAGCCACAGCTTCCAAAGAAAGTGCAAAATGAAAACTGCCCATACAAAAGTTAACAAAAGCTAATTACGCTCTTGCATAAAAGGGAAGCATTTAGAGAAAAGCAAGATTTGTAAAGAACATTGTGGTCTCTTCTGAAAAATTACTTTTTTTCCTGTCAAAAGATACCTGATAAGAAATATCCAGTCCACACTGTAACAGCTCTACAATTTGCTGCTTTATTTTCAATGCTCTCCCTAGTCAGTCTTAGAAAGTCTTGAATTCTTATGCACTAACAGTTACATAATTAATGTGTCTATTAATATAATTAATACTATGTGTTGATTTATCCAAGTCAAAATTTATTCACAGGAAAGTCAGTTATGATAAATTGACTATAAGAAAAAAATTAAATTATCAAAATATCCCATTTCAACATTTGTTTAAAATTGAAATCTGTCTCGAAGTCTTTCTTCGTTTCCAATCGTTCAGGGTTTTTTCAGATGGAATATGCACCATTTTAACTGACCCAGCTTAGCTTTGGTGGGAAGGGCTGCCCTGGCCCATGAAAACACTCAAGGTTTTGATGTTTTGTTCCCATTCATTATCAGAAGTGTATTCAAAATGGTGTTACAGGACGGGAAAATTATTTCTTCCCCCGTGTTAGAAATGTACACGCTGTTCAAACCCACAGATCTTTAATACTAGCAATCTGCTAAGTGCTAATTTGTCAACATGATACCTTTCATCTCCAAGGTTCCCAAAACACTTCATTTGCTCAAGAGTCACTTGTCCCACCACAATAAGATCTCAAATCATCCATACGGTGCCTCAAGCAGGAGGTTTGGGTTCCTCATCCCCTCCAAGAAGGGCTCCTCCAGGAGATAGGCAACTAATTACTACTCAAGTCAACAAATTAACCCTGTCCCTGGCTACTCCATGAGTTTCGAGGTCCTTTTTAGAGGGAACAGCGCGCCGGGGTCCTTACCATCAGAAAACTCTATTATACGGATCTTCAAAAAAGCTCATTACTACAAAGCTATGAGCATTCAATCCCATTAATAAAACACATCAGTATATAATTATAATACTAGGCACTTAAATTGCAGTTTTCATCTGCAGCTTTCAAAGTGTTTTACCATAGTAAATTAAGTCCCCCCTAATTTGGGCTGGTCAGAGTTTTCCATTTGAAGCTTTTTCCTCAAGGAGAATTTGATTTTCTGTTCGAAAAGAAAATCGCAAAAAGGATCTGTTCTTCCTCAAAAAGATCATTTACTTCTGGGGAGGCGTATGTAGGGGGGAAACCTCACCCAAAATCTATAAAAATGCTATGGGGATGAACAGTCAAAATGCTGCCAAGAGAGGAATTGCCATGAATCTATAAACTTTTTCGGTGGCAGCAAAATTGTTTGCTCAGGAGGTGTTTGCACATCACCCCTCACCGCACGGGGGGTCTCCAGCTCCCACCGTTATACCAGGGATAAGCAAGACAAAAATGCCTCATTATGTGAGCAAAACCACCCCGAGACCCATTCTTCTTCTCCAAAGGACTCCCCAAACCTTCCTATCACCAGTCAAGTTGGCATCTCCTTCCTAAGGTGGTTTTGGACCAGCGGGGACGAAGCCACACTGATTGCAAGCTGACAGCAACGTCGGGACACGGCTGCCCTTGACTAGATGGAGGATGACAGCCGCTCCTCCGGAGTCACATCTTGGCCCACGCTGGAACAAATATGCTTCCAGCAGGCAACGAAGCTGAGTAAATCAGAGATGACAATAAAAATATCGAGGAAAATCTCCGTCTGGGAGACGGAGCGCACCCAGCACACAAGGTTCAACTTTAATTTGTGAGGAGACCTGTGCGCTCGAGAGGTTATCGCATGAATACCAGTGTAAATGATATCACCATGGGCACCAAACAGGCAGCTTGCTCGCAAACCTATTAGCTGGTAAACACCAATCTTCAGTAATTCCAGCTATTAAAAACAACTTAAAGAGAAATCAGATCTCATTTCGCAGAGAGCGCAGGGGTCTCAATGACTATTTTTAAAGTTTTCTTGCATTCATTCGAGTTAACAGCCTATGACTTTTATATGTTCAGCTGCTGTGCTGCTTCCAGGTTTATTAAATTTACAACCAGAGAGACAAGATGGCTTGTTATTTTTCCCAAAGACCCCCCAGAAGAAAGGCAAAGTTTCTCAGGCATCACTCTGAGCTGCAAGCTAGGAAACCATGGGGGTCCAGAAGACCCGTTCCCCAAGACCACACAACAAACCAGACGGACATTGCTCCATGCACATATTTATTTAAATTTCAAGAAATTTATTATATACGTGGTACCCCCGCAAATGTGCGCATTTTTAGACACACACGTCTCTGCAGGCACATTGACAACAGTGAACAGGTTAAATAATTAAATGCAATATTCCAGTGCAGTGGGGAAGGGTTAACCTACCCGCTAGTACGGGATAAATACCACAGCAGCATCCACCTTCGGCTGCTAGCAAATATCTTTGGCACTTGCATCCCCATTCCTCCCGCTGCCCAAACCTCTCTTATTCACCAACTATTTACTCCCATGGCTCCCCTCTGAAGAAGGGGCTTGGTTTTGACATCTCAGAGGCGCAGGCTGGAAAGATTGCTGAAAACACAATGGGAAAAAAATATGTATTTTCCCCTATTGTTGACCGAAAGCCCTTTTTCCCTGAAACTGCTTTTCAATCAGCTCTCATTAAAATTAAACCCTTTTCATTGGATCCGAAGAGGTTTTTTTACGGCCCGATCTCACACGTGTTTGACAACCAGCCGGCTCACGGGATGACAGCATGTCCAGGTTTTGCTCGGTGCTTATATGTTTTACGTGAAGGGAGATTCTCCCTCATCACAGGTAAAAAGATTTAACGGTGTTCATCACAGACCGGCGCGGATTCTCCCTGCGATGTCTGGGTGAAACTCCATTATATCCATCCCGTTTTTTACAAGGCATGAGAAAGGAGAAGAAGGGACACGGCCAGGCACAAACCACCAACATCTATTGTGCATCACGACGGGAGAAGAGGCTAGGCTACGGGGAGATTTTTCTTTTGGCACTTACTATCTTCTAAACTCCCCAATCTATACAATATCTATGTTTGTAATCACTCGAAAATTTTCAATTAAATGTAAAAAACCAGAAACAAGTAAATCTATTCTCTCTTTTGACTGTTTTATTGATTAAAATGGATGCCTGAGCTGCGACCACTGAACCATGAAAAGCAATCTGTCTTGGATGGGTAAGAGATCGTTAGGAAATCGTTGTGCTGAGGCAAGAATAACTGTGCATGTACACACGCACACACACGTGCGCACACACACGTGATGCATGGGCACATGCACTTATTCCACATGCTACCGTGGAATAAGCCATCTGCAATGAAAAAATAAAATTGTATATATATATTTTAATATCGAGTTCGAAGAAATCTGAGGTGTTAGCCTGTCACAAGACCTCTGCTCATTTTCTAAGTTCATCATTTTCCTCAGCAGTAAAACTTCGTCGTCTCCGTTGCTGTGCAGCAAAAAAAAAAAAAAAAAAACACAGGAGGTGGGAGAAGAAAAACCTCAAGGTCTGTCATTTGTTACAAGCTCCAAGAGCAAGGAAACCACTTCTTGGGTCATTAGGAGATTTTCAAGTTGATGACAAGGAGATTCTCCAGCTGATGTTTCACCTTCACCTTTTGGCCCTCTCCTTTCAGGGAGAAGTGGAGGACGTTAAACGAGTACTAGACATCGCCAGGAACACTTAGTTTTGCAAAGCCTGGTTGGTTTGGGCGAGTTAACTTCACGTAACTTCCCACGTGAAGCTTTTGCCATGAGCACTCACTTAAGGATTCCCAGACTGCAGTGGAGATAGCTAATATTGACTCCTAACAGCTACAGGAACAGATGGAGAACGCTTTGGTCTGCGCTGACAATACTCTTCTTTTTAAGCAAGACTATCCTGATATCAACTCTATTTTATCTGAGCACCTCAAGTTGAAGCTTAAATTAACTGAACGTTGTTTTTTTGTTGTAACCCATCACCATCCCACACACTAAAAGCCTTGGGGAGTTCAGCTCTGCGGATTCTCAGCCTTTGCAAGAAAAAGATCTTATTTGCTGAAGCCAGCCCATAGCCGGCTCATCTCTAGGTGTCCTGGATCCACACATCCACCCAAGGAAAGAGCCCTAGGGAGAGGTCAGCTTTGGCAAGCCCTGCTGCAAAGTGAAAAAGCCCTCGGCTAATAACCGCAATGCTCGCCCTCCCAAACAGGAGCAGCCTGAAACTCCTGTCAAAAATCCACTTTCTAGCAGGTTTTCATAGGCTGGGACTGAGGTCCCATCAACACAGGTCCAGCAGAGACGCATCCTCGTCTTAGCAGTGGAAAGACGGACAGCAGCCGCCCCGCCAGCCGGGATCTCCAGGAGAGAGGGGGATGCCGGGCAGGAACGCTCAGCATTGACCGAGCGAGACTGGAAGGCTGGGAGCATTCATCACAGCAGTGTTACTAATGAATTTAGCACTGAAAGAAGCTGTCATTTAGGAATGAGGGGATACCCACCTCCCCACACACTTGTCCATGGTATTTGTTAATGGGGAAGAAGGAGGCACAACAGCAGATTCAGCCTGACTCATGAGGTCTGCACTTTTATCGGGTGCCTTTTTTCCCCCACCCCTCTCTTTAAAAGAGCAAACACCACGTATGAATAAGAAGGGGTGTTTGGGAAATGCTGCTCCCCACCATTTCTATTCTATTTATTGGGGCGTGGTGCAAACTACGAGACCATGACTACACCTCATGCTCCAGGCAGCCGCTGCCAGGGGGTCAGGACGGGGATGCTCACACACGCCGCGCAGCAGCCAGGTGCTTTAGGAAGAGCACCCCAATAATAAAAATTTTATTATTGCTTTGATTTAAAAAGGAAAAAAAAAACCAAAAAACCAAAAACCGAAACATTTTGGAAGAGGATAAAGTTTCAAGTCCCTGAACTGGCTGGGCCAAGAAGGGCATTGCCAGGCTTTACAGGGCAGATTAGTCCTGCCATCACCACGGCTGCCTTCGCCATGCAGTATCAGATAAAAGCAGCAGCAAACACAAGCAAATTGGAGGTGATCTATGGAGCCCCAGACACTGCTATAGGGTGGAGGACCATGCAGACACATACCCAAGAGGAGGCATTGAACAGGCTAGCATCTCTCAGATCCTTTAATATATTTTCCCTAATTAAGCTGTTCAATTCACCAGCTTAAATAGCTGCCAATAGCTGCTACAAATTGATTTATCTTCTGATGAAGGTAAAATTTACTGGAAAAAACAAGAGGCAAAAACAGCGTATGGGTTTTGGGGGATTAAATTACTTTGTTTTGTGTTAAGATTCAAACGTATTCTGGAGGCAGGATGAGTCTTTTACGAGTAAATTGTTTTTATACTATACATTCATTTCTATGTAAACAGAAGTATACTAATTTACACATCCACCTACAATACCTGCTAGATAACAGAACTATATACTTAAAAGCCAGAAGAGATCCCAAGCTCTCCATGGGCACGCACACACAAATAAAAAGCAATCATCCTGCAACCCGCCCTGGGCGGGGGGGGGGAAAGCCTTCTGGAAACACAGGCAATCCATCCATAATAGATATGGCCTAAAGCAGTCTCTACACGAAGGGTCACGAATGACTCGCGCAGTGGAGGTCAAGTCTCAAAAACTGCTTTTCAATTCCCAAACCATCGCCGCCTGCGAGCTGCGGTCTCCTTGTATGGCACAAGCTTAGAGTTTACCACCTCCACTTCATTATTTTGCAGGGCTTTTTACTCATCAGTAAGAAATATAAGGTGAAGAGGGATGAATATTAAGAGCAAATCACAGCCAGCTTGACAAGATCGAGAAATAGCAGCAGCCAGCCCAGGATAATTTGCTTGACCTCAAATGAGAAGTTTCCCCGGTGGGATGGGACATTATAACCCCGCTAAGTAGGAGAGGCGAGACAAGGAGTTGGCCTCTGCAGCTCCAATATCGCAACGCACGGGGCTACGAGCACCGCAAGTACAGATCCTTCTCCTTTTCCCAGCAAAAGCCGTGCTCGTCTCACCTCTACAGCAGAAGTGAAATTTGTCTCTCTGCTTGCTCGCTCAAAACCAGCTTCTTCACTTCAGATCATCTCTGGCATCAGTTTCTCCAAAGAGGGAGTTAAAGAGAGTTCAGAGCGAGGGACGCGGCAGCAGCCAGGGGGGCTTTGCATTTATTAATTGTTATTCTCTGCATCCACTTTATCAGCTGTTTTGGACATATGCGTTTTCTACACAAGCACATGCCAGACATCTGAGAGTGGACAATTTGCCCAGACAGGCAGTAAATACATCCCGTCTCATGCTTCCTCCTAGAATAATGTGCTTTCCAGTGTCACCTGTCATGTAAATCATCACCTTGCAATTTATCCTAAGCTACATTTCAACCTGTTCTGGACCGACCAGAACACAAAGAAACCCAGCAGAAGGTTCAGTAACTCCTTCTGCCACAGCTGAACAGGGATGTTTCTTCCCTGGCCAATATTTTGAATTTATTGCAGAAAAGACATCTACTGAACTTACGGCTTCCCAGCCCAATTTCCGACTCTTAGATTTAGAGGAGTCCTAGATTTTCTTTGAGCTATACAAAAGGCATTTGCATAAGTTTTTGTGCAACATCAGAAGCTCATTCCTTCAGTCTATTTCTCTCTCTCCATACGAGCATCCAACAAGTACCCACCACATGGTTACTGCAACTCAACAAGTTAGAGGTGGATTAGAAAAACCTCATGAAACGCATGAGAAATTACATGCCTGCGATTCCCCACCCCCCCACCACCCCCCCAGCATTTTTTATTTAAATCTTCCCACAAAACTGGAGTCAAGTAAAGAATTAGGGCTGATGGCACTGTCTGGGCTGCAGCCTTCCAAAGGAAAAAAAGAAAAACAACGTTTTCTTTCCAAAAAGTGAGCCCAGAAGTAAACAGAAAAACCTCCATGGGAACTTTCCACCAGGAAAACACGGTATTTTCTCCAGACCTCCTTTTAAAAAAAAATTTTTATTTCCAACAGAAATTCCTCTAACCAGCCAGACTTGTCGAAAAGGTTGGATTTAAGCAGGTATTTAGGCATCCTGCAGCCTGCGCCGGCTGTGGGGGGGAGCACAGTCCTGGGGGGACCCCTCTAATCTGTGTCCTCTCGGGCTGCAGAGAGAAAAAGCCTCCTGTGCATCTCTGTCTTCTCAATTTTGTGTTCAAAACTCTTGAGAATCTCTCTTTTCTTCCTTGACTGTCTCCCTTAATCCTTTCCTCAGTCATTATTCAATATTTTGTTTTGTGACTACATTATTTAAGTTGGCGGAGCGTTTTGGGACGCAGCTTGCATAAAAAGCTCTATTTTTAAGAATTGGAGGGGACCGTCGCATAAGCAGGGAGGAGACAGCGCTGACAACAAAGATGAGACCAAAGCTTCACCCATCAAGAAAAAAAAAACTCTCCAGGGAAAGTAGGCTGGCAGTCACAAAACAGTCATTCGAGGGAATAAATCACCAAAGCAAACTCCGATGTCGGTAATTTTGCGACGCAGAAAATTGATTCATACTTTACAATCAAGGAGCGCCTTCCCTGATAGTGTATGCTCGGCATTTTAACGTAATTATTTGCGCAACAGTTTTAACATTTGCAGCCTTCTCCGGCTGTCAACCTGGAAGTAGCGAAAAAAATAAAATTTTAAAATACTCTCCTTCAGAGACAGGATTAAAGAGAAAAGGAAAAAAAAAAAAAAAAAAATCAATCTCCGAGCAACCTCCTTTGTATTTTGTTGTGACAAGCCTGAATTTAAACAGCCTGTGAAGTCAAAACAACAGGAGAAATATCAATACACATTAATTTAATCAAGAAACACAATTCTGCCATGCCAGGCCAAACTCGCCTTTATTTCCGCCGCGGTTTCCCCGGGTGCTGCTAACACCCCGCTGCCTGCCCAAGCCACCCGCAGTGGCCAAGGGTCTTCTCAAAACCTCCGAGCCCCCTCTGCATTTGCATGCCTTCCCACGCACGAATCAAAATTCCTGGTGATGCAGAACCCCGCTATCACATCTCCATCTCTCCTCCCGAAAAAAAGCTCATTTTGCTGGCAAACACGCCCCGGCTGGCCGTCCTGCTGCGTCCTTATTGTCTACCATGGAGCTTTCAAAGGACAGGCAGATAAAAGGGTAAACATGTTAACAAAAACTATCTCCACCGCACTTGACTTTGTCAAATCCTGCGCGCGCAGCGCGACACTTTGAAACAAGAATCTCATTAAGAAAGGGAGAGTTGAAAGGATAAGCCCCAGCATACCAAATGCAGAAATGAGATGTACTTGACCTTTCAAATGAATGCACATTTTCTGACTGACTGTTCATGTCAGAGTAATTCAAACAGACACCTGATAATCCTCTTAAAAGACTAAAATTTGGATACTGGATTGAGCACAATGCAGCGTGATCTGCGGGTGGTCTCGTCTCTTCGCTCGGTCCTGCCCTTGCCCCCAGTTTCCCAAGGCACCTTGAAGTCTTCTCCCCACCCTGGGCTTTCACGTCCCCCCGCACACACAGAAGACGTTTCAAGTCTGGTATTCATTAACAAGGTAGCGTCTTCTGTGCTGGCACAGCTGGAAACCAAAATCTGACGTTCCTTAACACAAATTGGGCGATTAAACACTGTGGATGGAAAATATGTGCCCCAATAGCAAGGTACAAGAGTGAGATCCTTCCAGCTCCATCCAGACAGGCTCCAGCCACGTTGACCCCTTGCGCAAGTCAAAGGACCATGAACCCCACTTGGGTCCTGCATCTCGTACATCAACACATGTTTCTTAGTACACAGGCTTACTGAGAAAGAGAAACCCTACAATTAAGCCATGAGGATCCCCAGAAAGCCCAGTGGCTTCACATGGAGACATTCATATGGTGAATGGCTGCAAATAGAGAGGTTCACCAAGCTCAGAGGGTACTAATTACTGCGCAAAGGCAATGGTAAATGAACACAGAGAGCAACTACAGGATTTCTCCATGGACAACATTGCTGGAGAGGTCACTGCAGCGAGATCGACGCCCTGGGTGTCTGCCTGGACCACCTCCCCTTGACAGGCTTTGGACATCTTGGAGATCCTGGTGAGGTCTAGCTGCCTGCCTTACTCTATAGTTCAGTTTCCACCAACAACTTCTGGGCTTTGTTTACCATAATCATAAAAAAGAGGCACAGACGCTGCTGAGCCTTTGAGATCGCACACCCTGGGGAGTCCACATCCCTATAAATGCTGGAGGGAAAGGGGGTTTTGGTGTCTATTTATGGCCTGCATCTATGAACAACCACAGTGTGACAGACCGTGCAGTGACTAATAATGAGTTTCTTTTGAGGAACACCGAAAATCAACAGCTTAGCATTTCCAGTGCAGTCCAGTGGTGATCTTCTAACCAGTAAGGAAGCTGGAAATATACCAGCCTCTTCCTGATGTCGCAGTAACATCAGCCCCAGCCACGCACGGTGCGTGCATCGCATCCGCACGCACGCTGCGAGCTCCTGCTCGCGCCGCACGGGACTCGCGGCTATTGCCATGCAGGACAGGTACCGCATGGCTTTGCATCCTCTGGCGAGACCTCCCCTTCCTCCTCCCTCTGAGCTTCCCGGCATGTAATATTAATTGGCTAATATTTGTTTAGATCGTTCCTGACACTTCGCCTTTCGATTCCCGCTGCAGTGCATCAGCAGCTCCGGCGCAGGTTGCTGGAGAAGCATTGCCTTTGCTGGGGAGATGGAGGACACGGTGGCCAGCCAGGGAGAAGGGTGGCACCGGGGATCTGCACTGCTCCCAAGTCAGCCCCCAAACCCACAGGAGAGTCTGCAAAGAAATCCTAGGGAAAAGTCAAATGCAAGGGGATAAAGCAGCTCATTTCACAAGGCGATGGGCTCAAGCACACCGCCCCTGCGGTGACTGCTCGGGGGAGCTGCGTCTCTCTGTCCCAGCCCTCCTGAGCTCCGGGTAATGGAGCTTATTTTGTGGATTCCCAACCAAAGCCCCAAAGAACCACAAAATCCTATTCTGAGCCAGCACCAGGGTCCCTCAGCAAGCTGAGCCCTCCTGTTTCCAAGCACCTATCACCGCAGCCTCTGCGCTCCGTCCCTGGAAGGATTTCTCTTTATCCGATGGCTCTCTGAAGGCCACCTGAGAAGAGCACGGGGCTCTGCAGACCTCCCAGCCCAGTGGGCAGGTCAAGCCACGGTCGGTGTCACCAGGGGAAGGGAGCATCTCTCCTCCGGTGGGGACCTATCCCTCTGCCCCCCTGCACGGGGCTCTCACGTGCTCACCCCACCTCCGAGCCCCACACCGTCCCCAAACCCGGCAGGCCCATCCAGGTGCGGACCCCCACCGGCACGTGCCGGCAGCCACGTCCCTGCTGCCTGCTGACTCACAGGCATGTTTTTCTCACTCGGCGTCCCTCCTCTCAACACCTCCTAACAGCTCATGAATTTTATAAACTAAACTCATTGTAACCAAACCATGAAATTGCAAATTTAACTCTGTCAACAAACAAAGCCTTGGCAGGGAGCTGGTGCTGCCTGAGGCAGGGCTGCTGTGTTGCCTGGCCACCCGGCGAGGGGGGGGACCTCCTCCAAGGGACGCTGCGCCCCGCTCGGTCCCCTCGGCCATGGGGCAATGACACAGCCTGGGTTGTGAAGGATGCTGGAGCATCACAGCCCGTGCAGCATCGCAGCCTACACAACATCACAACCTACACCCAGCGCTCTCGGCAATGCCACCCATTCCCATCATCCCTCCCCTTCGTGGCCATCCCCGCCACGGACCCGAGAGGCAGTGCAAAGCCCCGGCATCCCCAGAACCCCCAGGTGAAGCCCTCCCTGCCCAGCTGCAAGGGCTCTGCTGCAGCTCCCGGGTCCAGCCAAGCCTGGCTCCCGCCTCCCCCTCGGCTGGCACCACTGCACACTATGTCCATGTCCAGGGCAGGCGGGAGAGCCCTCATTAAGTTAATGGAGTGCTAATTCACTGGCAGATCGAGGGGAGGGATCGGAGGCGCTGCCTCATTTGCTCAGTGGAAGTGGGCCATTAAAAGGCAGGGTGGGGTGTCTCGGGATGGGGTGGGCAGCGGAGGCTGCCACCCTGCTTGAGGGATGGAAACGGGTCTCCCCTGGGGCTATGCAAACCATTTTAACAGCGTGAAGCAGCCTTTGGCACAGAGAGAGCGGGAACAAACTGCCTCATTGCTGCCTGCACCAAAGAGGATGGCTGAGCACCACCAAAAGCGCCCTTCTCCCCATTGCCTTCACCATCTTCAGCGCCCGGCTCTTGAAGCCCTACCAGCACAGTCACCCAAGCCACCCCTTCCTTCCCACACACAACACCTAACCACAAAAGTGCTTGCACCAGGTCAGAGAAGTGCAGCGATACCGGCTAACTCACGGCGTGTCCACACCGGGCTCCTGCCAACAAACAAATGCCACCTCCCTCCAAATAAGCACATTGCCACAGGGGGTTTCTATGGCAACAAGCATCTCCGATATAGCCGGCACCACGGCACCGAGACTCCAGCACCGCTCTACTGACAGGGGAGGCCACGGTCCCGCCGGCTCTCCTTGCTCCGCAGCCCCAGGCAGGACTCCCAGAGCAGAGTCCAGCCATCGAGAGACTTCAAAACCAACTTGCCGCTCCTCACCCGGGGTGGTCACAGCATCACGACGTGCGTGGGTATCCCTCGGTCTCCAGACAAGAGCACGGGCAGGAAGGACGCAGCGTCCCTCCCGGGGATGTCACAGCAGCACCCGAGCCCCCAGCTTGCAGCCGGCACCGGCAGCCCTGCAAGCTCCCACCCCCGAGAGCAGCAGCGGGGCCAGGGTCATCAGTCACGGAGCCATGCTATAGGCAGCCTTAAATCCCATGCCTACCTTCCCATCGATCTCCTCAGCTCCGTGAAATTAAGAAAAACGCAAGACAAACACAAGCGAACGTCCCCGAGCAGGCTGTCCAAGAGGCAACCGAACGGGACCAATTCCCCCAAGCAAGGCTCAAGGAGCTGGCAGGCAGCGCCTAGCTGAAAAAAAACAAACCCCAATTCCAGACAGAACACCGATTTCTGCTTAAACATCGCCCTTGGACCCCCAAGGGGGGGGTCCTGCAGCACCCGGTGTTGCCGGCATCCACAACCATCTTCAGGTGCTATGTTGGAGGCTGCAGCAGGCAGGAGAGGGGATGGGGCTGGCAAAGACCTACACCATTTCTACACGGAGTAAATTTGTCCTCAAAGGCGGCGAGAAACAACACAGAAGGCCTGAAAGGTCTCCCTCCCCTACAAAAAATCACTTCCCAGAGCAGACCCACGCTTTAAGGATTAAATGTGGCTGGACAACTCAACGCAATGTTATTAATGTCTATTTTCGACAAGTGTCTCCATTCTACCCATCCTTCTCTCTCTCTCTTTCTCTCTGGCTTTTTTAACTATCACTTTAATGTCTTTCGTGTCCAACCATGCATTATGAAAGAACGTCTTTAAAAAAAAAAAAGAAAAAAAAAGGAATTTAAAAGCTTTAAATCCAGTTCTCCGGTCTCCGACCCCCTGAAGATTCCTGCGCAGCAAATAAAGTGCTTAGCCACCCTCCTTAAAAAGATTTAATCTACCATATTTCCAGAGCTTGTATGATTAAACCCTACCTCTAATTCTGTTTTTAGAGCTACGGCTGAATCTCTGCTTAAAGGAAAGCGGCGCAGGCGCCTCGCCTCCCGACTCCCTTAGGCGCAGGGGAGCGGAGCTGCGTCCAGGAGGATGTGAGAGAAGAGCTGAAGGTAGCAAGGCAGCTCCGAGCATCCCTGGTGCCTGGTGCTTCCTTACCAGAGGTGGAAATACTGATTTTAATGTAGGGCATCTGCTGGACCAGCTTGCCAGCTCAGCCCACACCCCCAAACGTCACCAGCTCTATCACGCCCAAGGCAAGGAGAGGAGACCCAAAACTTCAGCTGGAAAGGGACAGGGCAGGACAGAGCCAGCACCAGCCTGAAAAACTGGTACGAGAGCACCCAAGCAAGAGGCTTGGGGGGTCACACCATGTATCTCCAAGATGAGACGTTCCCCATCGCAGCAGAGGACTCGATGCAAGTAACTCTCCAACACACCCAGCAAGCGGCAAACGCATCCCAGGGCGAGATGGAGATAAACCTCCAAGGAGCGAGGCACTGCAACAGCCAAGGAGAAGATAATTAATGTAGGAGTGTTGTGGCTCTCAGCAGCATCAGGAGATTTGGGACTGGGATAGACGGGAAAACATCCCCTGACAGTTTTCTTGGTGAATTTTTGCTGAAACTCCATGGGCAAACTCTACCAAAGCAAGTTTCAAACCTTCCCCATGCCCTTGTTCGACAGAGACTTTTATGCTGCCAAAGCCTATTTATTTCTTGCAAATCTCTATGAGCTACTGCTCATGAATAGAAATGCTTTTATCAAAAACTGTTCGCGTTTTCCACTGAAAATTTTAAAACAAGTATTTTCAGGGGGAGGCAGGTTGTCTTCTGTGAGAAAACCGCATATAATGCCCCTTCGGAGTATTTTTGCTTCAAAAACCGAAAGAAAATGTATTTTAGGAATGTCAGCCTATGAGATAGGGGGGAAAAAAGCCAATACCAACATTTCCGAGCTTGGTTTCAAATAACTTTACCGCAGACATCCCCCTCGGACCAGCCCCCTCTCCCAGGGGACCAGGCATGTGCCCGCAGCGGGACCCCGCAACGCAGCCCATGCCGGGGGTCACGCCGGGGCTGCAGAGCGCTCGCTGCCCGGCCAAAAAAATGCCGTCGGGAGGAGCAAGTGTGCCCGGGAGCACGCGAAGCCAGCTGCTGAGGAGCACGGGGTCATTTATCTTGATTTCTCTTAGCAACGCTGGCGAAGGCTAGAAAACATCGGCTTCGTTTTCTGGTTTTGAATTTAGCACGAGGCAAAAGCGAGGAGCACTGCGAGGGCAGCCCAGCGCTTCCCCAGGGACCACCCTGCACCCCAATCCCACCGGGAAGGGGACCCCCAGGACATCGCCGCTATGAGTTTCCCAAACCCGCAAAGGAGTTTTGGGCTGAATCTCAGCCCAGGCAGTGCCCGCTCCCCGCAAGCTGCCGAAATTACCGGGGCAAATCACGGCATTTACACCAGCATCTGAGGGCTGCTCTGCTTGTATCAGCTTTGGATGGTTAATTACCGCCATCGCCTCTTGGGTTTAAACGCAAGCCCTGAATTAGAGGCAAGCCTGCTGTCCTTTCTGAAAGCCTTAATGTACATGCCGCTTCCAGCTTTGGAAATGGCTGCATCTGTTATGTTTGGATTGTTCCGGGGAAAAAGAAACAAAAAAAACAAAAAACCAACAACTCCCTAATGCCAATCAATTCCAATCAATTTATTGTCCCCTCACCCCTGGTAAACATTTCCATGCAGAAGAGAAAAAGCATCTCTGGTCCCTACCACCAGAGATCCAAAGGGCAATGATATGTCTGGATAAATGAACAGGTAGATGTACTTTCATTAAAATCACCACATTTAAATTACTCACAGATGAGATTGAAGACATGAGGTTAAAAACTTAATTGACTAAATCAACTGAGACGCCGAGGGCTCATTATATCATTTAAAATAAATGTAATATTGGCCATCAAAAACTGCATAATATATTATTACATATCAAAAGCCATTATTCAAGAAGCACAAACAATATCCTCCCAAAGCCCCAGCGGATTTAAGAGCGTCACCCTCCCCGGTTTTCTTTGATTGTTTTTCTTCTTCCACCGACCGGGCTGGAAAAGAAAAACAGATGCCTTCCTGCAACTCCCTGAAATCCCACATCGGAATTAAACTCTCTCTGGCTGCTTTCTCATCACAGCCCATACCCCCGTGGGCAGTCACCAGGTTTGAAGGCTAAATGGGGCCAGGCAGAGCCACCCTGCCCGACCTCACGTGCAATTTGGGTGTACCCTCGCGTTGCCGTATCACAGCACTAACAGTGCACTTCACCCAGATTTTTTCCTAGGAAAAATCTTAACACCAGCACTCAGAATGGCGGAAAGCCCTCTCCTCTCGCCATAAATCATCCCTTTCAAAACCCTTTGGGCTATTCAGGCTCTCTCCGCTTCCAGCTTCACGCTTGAGTTTTGTTTCTGCAAGCCACCAGCAGCCCCAGCGCTGGAGCTGGCGGCTGCCACCAGCCTCGTGCCCACGCCGAGGGACAGGAGCTCAGTCCCAGCTTCGGCATCTTGGGCAGGAGGTACCCCAGCACGTGGTGTCCCCTCTCCACTTGCTAGAACTCCTCCTCACCATCCACCCAGAGGTATAAACATTGCCTTCTGCCTTACCCCACACGCTCTGAATGAGGATTAGCTGAAAGCCTGAAAACCCTGCAGAGAACAAGCCCATTCCATGAGAAATCCAGATCAGCTTGCAAATGATTTCCTAGCCCAGACTGGGAGCTCATTACAGCCTGGGTGTTATCAATTATGGATGGCTCTGGTGGCCCTCAAACTTGGGCTGCGGTGCCACAAGGAGCCGTTTGCTTCGCGCCTGCAAACCTCGTCCCCCTCATCTCCTCTTGCTCCCCGTGGACGGGCAGGAGGAAGGACCCAACCCCAGCCAACAGCAGCATTGCTAAACCCCACACAAATGCAGGCAGAGGAAGGTGGGGGATAACCCTACAAGCCTCGATATAACGTTAAGAACAGGCAAATCAGCCCCTGAGCTCACAATTACACCGATTACATTACAATTACAAGCAGTGCCATCAAGGGTTTCTCAAAACCCACGTCTGTTCTTAAAGGATCTGTCAGGGAAAGGCTCCTCTACCGCAAGAAGAGCACATTAGTATGCGTGCACCATGCACATGGAGGAGCGTGCCGGCTCCCGGTGCACGCAGCCCGGCTGGGAAGCAGCCTGGCAAAAAGCAGGGCTCCCCCGGCTGCTCGTTTTCCCGGAGCTGGCAGGCGGCAACGCCGTCCCTCGCCACCCTTCCCGCATCCCTCTGCCCACGGAGGAGCCAGGCGTGCAATTCAATTAGCTGTTCCCGTAGGTCCCGGGCTGATGGGTTGCATCAACTGGGCTCTTGGCCAGAGATCCCAGGGTCCCGAGGGATCGCTCGTGCCCGCAACGGCTCACCCAGCTGCCAGGAGCTTTCCCCAGGGACCTGCAGCTCGGAGGAAGGACGACACGGAGCAGGGGGATATGTCATAGCAGGAAAGCTCCTCACCACACGTGCTCCCCAAAAGCACCGTGCAATCTGTGTTAATCAAAGCGAGGACGTGATACCCCCTTTCCCGGACCCCCTGGCAGCCCGGGCATTGGGGGCAAGGGCCCTGACATGGTGCTGGGAGCTCCGGCACAGCTGCAGCCCCTGAACCGCTCCCACACAGCTAGCAGAACATCTGACCAGCTTTTAGGACATGAAGCACGTTGCCTGCCCCACAGAGCATGCCCTGCAGGGGGGCTGCATTACAAAGCCATTTACTGAAAATAAAAAGCCAAAATACCCAACCAAATGCACCGTAATTGCAGGGTTTTCAGGCGCGAGGCTCTCTGACTCCGCATACAAGTGCTGTGATAAACTAGGCTTCGGCAGCCCTAGCCAAAACCAATCCTTTGCACTGCCTGAAACACCTCCCAAACACACGCAGAGCTTCTTAAATCCTACCTGCTCCTCTCCTTCTCTGGAGGAGGGAGGCTGATGGCAACGGGAGGGAAGCCAGCCCGGCTGGGGTGCTGCACATCTGGTGGCTGCCGAACTCAGCCCGCCGGGATTGCTCCTCTCCCTGCACGAGCAAGGGTGCTGCCTCCCTGCCAGCTCCCCCCCCACCTCCTGGGGGTTTTTAAGCTGCTGGGTGCTTTATGAAGAGCAGCTGGGGGCCAGGCGTGGGCAGGAGAGGTGTTAAGATTCCCAGCATGGCCCTGGAGGAGACATCCCGAGCATCCCGCTGCAGAGCGAGCTAATCCTGCCAGGTTAATTCTCTTCCTCACTTCATTCCAGCTTATTAAAGCCAGCAGGCACCCTGCAGAGGATTCATTACCTGTGTCACTTGAAGGCAAGGCTGGGCCTTAATGAGCCAAGAAACGGGGGAACGATGCTCCCACCGGCCCCCCCAGACGGCTGGGTCCATCCTGGACGTGAGGAAACCCGCAGCCCCATTCCCATGGGCAGTGCTGTGATAACCAAAAGGAACGTGCAGGACTTTTGCAAGGTCCCAAGCTTCACCCAGACATAATCTCACTCCTGTTTCATCATACACACCTCTCCCCCCGGCTCTTACCCCAGCCCAGCCGCACCCCGTGCCCTGGCCTCGGAGCTCGCTTTGCTTTTATTTGCTGGGAATTACTGGCAGAGGGCAAAAGGAGATGAATTTTTAGCTAGGTGAGTGAGCACATTACCAGCCAGAGAGATGGCAGCTGCTGCAGTACATCTTCATCCCTTTAAATAGTTCCCAGCCTTCCCCCCGCAGAGCCAGGCTGGCCGCATAAAAGAGATCTTTCCTAATTAATCTAGTCTTCTCCATCACTAGTGAAACAGAGCCTGAGCTGGCAGATAAAATATTGCAGGAGCTAACAGAGGATGGCAGGCTTGGGTTAGCGAGGCAGAAAGCAAGTGGTGGACTTCAGCTGAAGGGGCACAATTATTTCACCACCATGCTATGCCTCTATTCCCAGACCTATCTGGCATCTTCCAGCACCAGCCTGCCTTTTTCATCTGGGTTTTATCTCCCCCTCCCCATTTTCCACTCCAATCCCTTTTTTCTCACCGGGTGGCTATTTAATTTGTTGTATTCTATGCTTTCCCCTTCATAAGCAAAAAACTTGCATCTGGACTTTCTTTTTCTCTCTCTCTCTCACTTCATTTCCAAAAATTTTGCTTTTTATGGAAAAGAAAAAAAAAGAAGAATGGGAGGGAGAACGCTAAAGGAGCCAGGAGATGAAAGCAGATTTTACGTACAGTCACGAGAGGAAGGATGCAAAGAGGAGCAGAGAGAGCATCAGATGCCACTCACGCCATGGTTTCGGCCATACAGGGCTGAGACGAGTCAGGCAGCAGCTTCCAGGGGCTGCAGCAGAGCAAAAACCTGCCCAAAAGCACAGTGCCATCCACAAGAGCTGGGAGGAAAACCCACTGGGGATGCTTGGGAATCACTCGCCTCCTGCACGGGGCTGGGCTGCCGTTACCGCCTTACTCTACCGCACGCTGCCTTCCTCCCCATTGCTTTCCCCAAGTCATCATCTCCAGTAGCAGCTCTGCTCCACCTCCTCACCTCCACACGCTGTCCCTGTGAAGCCCCTTTTGCTCTCAGGAGCAGCGTTTTGGGGGCCCCCCACCTTTACCACGGAGCAGCTCAGCAAACTCTGCACCCCCCAACACCTCACCTATTTAAGCCCAGGCAGGACTGCTCAAGGAGGAATATTATCTGCAAGAACCAGGATGTCTAAAAAAATCATCTTTGCTGGTGGTGAGAGAAATTGAGACAACGAACGGAGCACAGGGGGGATGCAATCCCTCAGTTAAACCTGAGCGAGGAATCTGGCTGCCAGATCTGGGCTCTGCTGATGAGAGTATTTAAAAACCAGTGGGAAGGTTTGCAATGCACGCAGGGCCAAATTCACCCCAGGGCAAGTCCCCTGGCTCCTCGGGGGGGGTCACACCTCGTTTGGCTGTAGCAGAGGAGGGGGCATAGAGACCATTACCAGGGCTTGCCTCAGATGCAGGGGAAAAAAACCAACCGTACGTGACCTAACGCACCCAAAGCCCACGCAGCCGCCCTCACGGCAGGGCTGGCCGGCTTTCCTGGCCTCCGAAAGGTTAAAGATGCCGTCAGGAAACAAAAGTAGATGACAACTGGGTGTCAGCATCCTCCCACCTAGGAGGACCTCGAGGCTGCATGTCTGTCAGGATGCCCAAGGCAAACCTGCTCGCTATTGAATGCTATTTTATCCTTGCTGGCTGGCCTTCATCCCCACGTTCTTTTGCCCTCTCTCCTCCCGCATCGGGCTTTAAAGAGCATCCTGCAGCTCCTCTAATTACTGCAGGGACAGGAGATGTTTGCTTTTAATAAGTTTTCCTAAAGAGCCCTGCAGCCGTGTTTAAAGAGGGATGGATATCACAGCTCTGCCAGGCTGGGACCACCCGGCGACGGCAGCATCGGCTCCCACCGCTGTGCCGGGGCCGGTGCACAGCCCCTCTGCTCCTGCACATCTCCTGGATGGCTTGGACACCTTTCCCTGCTCAATCCCTTTGCTTTCTAGCCTGGGGCTCCCTCTGCCTGTCACCGCGCTGTGCATGCTGTCCCCTGTCCCCAGGGCTGCTCGCTGGGCCGCTGCAAGCAGCGTTGGGCTCTATTTGCCGTTGGCGAGAGCCGCGTTTCAGCCACGCACCATTCACGCCCTGGCAGAAGGACAGACCTTCTGCAAAGCTGAGGTCTCTCACCCATCGGCGCTGGCTGGGGAGGGCAGCAGGACGAGGTGAGCTCTCATGCACGAGTGGGGGGAAATTCAGGGCTGTCGATGACGACCGATGGCCAGACCGTACCTCCGAGCATCACCGGTACCTCCCCCTGCATCTCTCAGACTCCTTCACGCGATGGGAGAAAAAGCAGCAGTTTCCCTCTGGGGACAATGTCGCTAGTGGCAGGAGTGGGAAAATGATGTCAAATCACGACCAATGAGCCCAACTGAGTCCTACCACCACCGCTCGCCCCGCGAGTCACCGCGCCGCCGCCGAGACACGTCTGCTTTGGAGGACAGCCGGTCCCGGCGAGCTCGTGATTACAGCTCGCTCGCTGCCCTCGAGGGAGAGCTTCAGCTCCCACCCGCAATTCCCAAAGCCATCACCAGTACCCAGAGCACAGTGACAGGCGCATTATAAGGGGACCGGGAGAAGGTTTCCCCCCAGCTCGCGTCCAGCCAACCTCAGGTATCTCCTTCTGCCTTCTCCTTGCCTGCACTGAGTATCTGCAGTCCCTGCGAGCCTCTCCTGCAAGCCTCAGCCAGCTGAGAGCATCAACGAGGCACTGGGCACAGATCTCCTGCTCCAAAGGCTCCCCCCACTTCAGGAATTTGTTGCCAGGTCAAGTTTTAAAAATACGGATGGCTGTGTTATACACGCTATATGAAAAAAAATCACGGCTTAAGTACAAGCTAATTGCAACCACCAAGAGCTTCCAGCAGGAGCGCGGACCCTGTGCAGATGACACATGCAGACATGTCAGCACTGCCAAGCACGGGGAAATGACAGCATCCACGTTACCATGGCTCTGGAGATTTTACAGGCTTTCCCACAGCAGTGGTAAAAATAAAACCCCAAACCTTGCTGAGTTCAGATTCACCTTCCCGCTCAGCATGAAGTTTGTATCGCCAAGCCGGGATCTGCTCTTTAACAGCATCTCTTCCCAGGGAGACCACGCACGTCCCAGAAATAGGGGCCAGCCGGGCTTCAAGTTGCAAAGATGAGAGCCATGGCATCGCAGTGTTATGTTCCCCCAGCCGCACGCTGCCAGACCCAGGCAGAGCCGGCGGGACCTGGGAAACCTCATCCACTGCCCTAGGAAGGGCTGCTATAACCTCGGCTAGGGAAGCCTAAGCGGGATGACAGACCCTCTGCGTGCTTAGGGGTGGGATGGCAGCAGCGTTGCACTGAGCTTTGAATCCAGAGTTACGTTCACGTGGGGCAGAGCGGGATGCAGCTGTACAGCTGCGTGGCACAAAAACGGCACAAAAGTGCCAAAAGTCTTTTGCAAAGCTTTGGCAATGCTAGGGGAGCCCTGCCGCCCCGCAACGCCTCCCAGGAGCCCTCCACCAAGCCACAGGAAAGGTGCATTTTGCCTTCACACAGGTCCTGTGCTTCCCAGACGTGCCACTTAGCTGCACCTGGATCCTTCTGCCTCCACCTCCACGCTCGCAGAGGAGCAAACCCTTTGCCCAGGTCCCAAGCTGCCCTCTCCAGCAGGAACCGATGAGCTCCCCTGGGCTGCATCGGCCCCTCGTGCCTCGACCCCGAGCAGGCAGGCGGGTGGAGAGAGCCCAAGAGCTGGGCGAAGCCGGGGACATGCGCCTGGCCGGCCCGGAGCAGCCATCTGCTCCCCACGGAGCGGGGCAGGAGCCAGCCCTGCCATCTGCAGCCCTCTTTAGCAACGCTCGGCTCCGCGGAATCAGCCCTGCCTGCCTGCTTCCCAGCCCGAAACGAAGCTCCGTGTTGCAGCAAATTGAGGATGCTGCCGTGTCTCTCACCTGGTCCCCCACCAGCGCGGGGCTGGGCAGGGGAAGACCTGCCAGCAATTGCTCTTTGCCTAATGCCATCGTTTCCCCGTGCCCGGAAGGCTGCAGCATTATCTCCCCTGCCACCACGGCCACCAGCAGCCCCTGCTCCGCACCCTGCCCCTCGGGAGGTGGTTTGGAGGATTTCGTACCCCCCACTGCATTTCAGGGTTTCTCTCTCCTCCCTCTGCAAACCCAGGGCCACCACGGGCTGGCAAACCCAGAGGTGCCGCATTTCGGGGTCCCTCCTCTCCTCGTTCAGAGTCAGAGCATCCCCAGCTGGGCCAATACCCAGGCCGGCTCCCTGTCGCACCTCGGCGAGATAAAGATGGGATGGGAATTTTAAACTGCCTATCAGCGGGATCTGAAAGGGAGAGCATAATAAATTCACCTAGAGAATCACAGGCACAGAGTGCAGGGTGACGACTTATCCTTCTCCGTACATACAGATTTATTAAAAATTTAAAATTGCTACATAGATCTAAAGGGCCGGGTTATTTATTTTTGCAAGGGCTGATCAATCACACGTGTCCCCAAAGGATGCCAGACCTTTAACTACTCATCTGATTACGCCTGCTGCACCCGCGCTGCTCCAGCCCCGGTGCTTAATATTTTATCCACACGGCTCCTAGGCAAAGCCGGAGTGGAGTCTGATCTCCTGGCAGAGCAGAGACCTGCCTTTGGCTTTTTATCAGCTGCTACTCAAGGGCAGAGGTGGAAGGAAAGAAATAACTTTTTCTTTTGCCCTCTGCCCCTCCTTTCAAAGCAACAGATTTACTTTCAGTCATCACCATCTGAAAAATAGGGGTTTTTCCATCATGAACGGCAAAGCTGCCGTGGTGTTCCAGCTGCCCAGGGAAGGGGCTGCCTCCAGCAAGGGGCTGGTCCCGCTTCGGTCCCGGGATCGGCACGTGTGCTTGGCACCCAGCACCTACCCCTCCTGCAAACCACGTTTTAACAGCAGAATCGAGGCTTTCGGTGGCGAATGTGTCGGAAAGGCGGGTTTTTGTAATAAACTGCAAGGAAAATCTCACGCCGTCTCCCCAAGCTGGCTCCAGCCATGTGTTTAATCTCACCCCCGTCTCAAGCAGCCCACCCTCAAATACCGCAACGGCAGGACGACGACGCAGCTACGGGCTGGGGGAGCGAGTCTGCGCCAGGGCTCGGGGCTCTCCCCGCACCGCAGCATCCTCCCGAGCTGAGGATGCAGCAGCGAGTGCCAGGGCTTCTCCAGCCCCGACACCGCTGCTGCGGGGAGGCCGATTTGTCCCCTGGGAGGATGATGATGCTCAAAACGGCTGGGCTCGCCCTGCATCCACCCTGGATTTTGCAGAAGACGTAACCAGCTATTCTCCTAAGCGCCTGTTCAGGAGCCAGCAGCACTAAACACCTAAACCCCTGCCTGTTGCATCTCTTGGCACGCTCAAGGTTGGACCCAACCTCCCGGACCTGGTCCCCATCACTATCCCAATGGATCGGGGCAGAGGATGAGCGTCGAGGACCGGCGCGTGCCACGCAGCTGGGAAAGCGCCGGTGCTCCCCGCGGAGCGCTCCGCGTAGGACAGAGCGGCTTTTCATCTAAAGGCCGTATTATTCCGGCACGTCTCTTTTGTGTGCCGCGGCTAATTGAATGGTGATGGCGGTACTAAGCAGTCCTCGCAATCCGAGACCGGAGTCAGCTGAATCTCTGAAATCGTGTAATTTTTTGCATGACTGAGTGTGCAGATGTAATAAAAAAAAAAAAAAAAATAAAGAAAGAAAGAAAAGAAAGAAGGGGGGGGAATCAAACCCTTAAATGAATCCACGATTGACAGCGATGAACGGTTGGAGGGAGCTGAGTTACAAAGCAGCCGGCGGGGAATTGTCCCCCTCCAACCAGGCAGGGGACCAGATACATCCCCTGATCAAAGCTGTGCCCCCCTCGGAGCAGAGGTTCTCTGTTGGACCCGCTTTGCCAAGGAGCAATAGGCTCGTTAGCAGACCCAGAGCTCATTAGGGAAATGCAGAGACGGCAATTACCCCTCCAGCCATGCTATGCCAAGCGTGGACGCGGTCTGCTGGGGGGGGAAATGATGGGAAAGCGACTGCGAGAGAGGAAAACCGAACCCGGCCTGCTGAGATCTTCCTCCACCCATGCCACAAGAAAAACCTTCAGAGCTATTACAGACCAAGACACCTCTTCTGGGAGCCGGAGGAGTACGCACGAGCCCTGCTCGCTCCTTTGCCAGTTAACACTTCTCCATACAACTCCTTTCCAGGGCTCCTGGTACAGCCACGGCCATCGCTCCCAGCCCCGAGATGCTCAGGGACACATCCCTTTGCCCTTCTGCATCTCAGGTACCGCGCGTGCAAAACGGAGGTGACGCTTCCCCCGAGCGAGGGGAAGGATGGCTTCTGGCATCCTGTGCTCTATTTCTGCATCTGAACAAATAACACGGGCAGAAACTCGCCCCCGCAGCTCAGGTCACCCAGCCAAAACCTGACGCTGATACCTGCTGCTGAGCCTTTATAGGACTGCGGGTGCAAAGCAAGCACGCAGGCATCGCAAGGGCACATCTAGGTAAGATTAATAAAGCCTGCATAGGATTGACAAGGAAGAGGACGAAGGGGAATAGCTGGCTATTATCATTATTCCAGGCACACCAGGTGCCCACATCGCCCGCATCAGGAGGAACAAAAAGAGTTTTCAGAAGAATCACGGTCAGTTAGCTAAAGATTTATGAATTTTATTCTTCGTGCGCTTTAATTGCACCTATAAATTAAAAATGAACTCATTCTGTACTGTGTAAAGTGACTGCATTCACCTAAAAAAATTGCACTTCAACTTTTAATTCCACTTCAATTGCGCACACGCACCAAGGCAGCACCGCGCCGCGTGGCAGCCTCGGATCAGGCGCTCTGGAAATTGCCGTCGCAATTGCATTCCACCTCAGCTGCGCACATACATTTTTTAAAAGTTACTGCTGTGCTGTAGAGAGCGACATTAATTGAGTGTTAACGAGCTGTCTGATCAGCTTCCCACTGTCCTTATTACTGGACGTCAGGGTCTCTGCAATGTCCCAATTAAACAGAATCAAAGAATACTTAATACACGGTAAACTGGTTCCCAGCCACTTGAACTGATTAACCAGCTGTTCCCTTTATTTGGGTCCCCGTTAAGCGATGCTGCGCAGTCTATATTGCCCAAGCAGCTCCTATATTCTGGGAAGGAGCGGGGTTTAAATGGAGCTTTATAGAAGAGGCTGAGGGAAGCGCATCGATTCAGGACGGCAGACTCAGCGCCTTGCGTTTCATCCCAAAACAGGATGGTGCGGAGAGACAGAATCGGGTATTTTAGGTGTAATTCAAACCAGGCACCCAGAGTCACCCATCATTTTGCAGTCCTGTTTTGTTTAACCAGCTCCAGTGGTAAAGAGAGAAAGAGAGGAAATAACTTGGATTACTGAAGAAGAAATCCTCCCGTCTTAATACCAACATCTTAATACCTCCCATCTTAATACCAACAGAAATAAAGGACCTGCAAAACCCCATTGGCAATATAAGATCAGCTCAAAACATAAGGAAGGACCAGCAAAACCCCCCTGCATATCTACTCAGGGCTGGCAGGCTGCTTTGGCATGAGATAAAGTGCTTGCTGGTTTTGCATTGACCTTAGCTTGGATGGAAAATACAAGTGCAAGAGATTCCCCGAGGAAAAGCACCCCAGGACCTGGCTGCGCACTTTTTTTCCCAGATATGGAAATACCCAGGGATGCATCAGGTCTCCTAGTTTAGGTAGGGCTCTTCGTCTTTCCTCCTCCCAGCTGGACTCATAGCTGGAAATGGGGGGGTCAGGGAATGGAGGTGGGTCCTGCCAAACTTCAGCGCCCAGCAAGGAGGGCAGAAATGCCACTCGCCCCCCGAGCCAGCACCGAGCAGCTCGGGGCCTGATCGTGACTTGTTGGGGTGAATGGCTCAACCCTACCAGGTTTGCTCAGGAATCAGCCCTCCTTCCCACTCCCCCTGTTTTGTTCTGGAGACAACAAGCAATCAACGGTCCCGCATCCCGTGCAAAAGCCGGGGGACGGGGTCAGAGCAGGGAGTCCCCGCGCGCATTTTCCAGCCGCAGAAGGAAAGATGCTACAGCTGTCTGCAGGCTCGGCGGTGACACCAGTTGAGATAAAAGAGAATTTAAGGTGCAGAGGAGAACTAAGCAGATCCTTGTAGATTGGAGCCGAACAAGATAAGGGAGCAATGATGAATATAGACGCATTACGCTAGGACAATTCAAAGCACATGCAATTTTGGCGGATGGGAAAAAGCGATAGCGCAATGTACTTACAGTCCCTGAGCGACTCGCGAAGCCGGCGGCCAAGGTTTCCCCGTATCAACCTCAGCCGGGCTCGGACAGCCACGCTCTAGGGGGCAAAGAAAACAGACTTTTAAAAATCATCAGCATCTAACCTCAGGAGGGAAAGTCTATGCTTTACCAACAAGGGCATTCCTCAAAGCTCAGGCAATAACATTTTTACTCGCTGCTTATTTTACAAGACATCGGCGGAGTGCACAGCGCAATTATCAAAGCCTTCAGCTCCCCCCACTCCTAAATGGAACAGTCAAGGAAAATAGTCTAATTTGACAATTTTCAGCCGGTTGAAATGATACGTGGAAGAGACATGAAAGAAGGAAAGCATATTATTCACTATTTTATAAATTATCCCCATTATACGGAAGGCAAATCTGAGCCCGGGAGATGCGCAGGGCTGCTGGGGACAGCACGCGTGTTTTCGGCAGCCGCCGAAGGGCATCACCGCTGCTCCGGGTGGAGAAACCCTCCTTCTCTGCTCAGCCCTTGCTCGCGAAGCCGCGAGACAAAACCAAAGGAGAAGAGGGCAAACGGTTGGCAGAGTCGGGTCTGAAATTCGCCACCCCTCCTGCCACCTCCGGGTACCCCACTGCTCCTGGGAACGGCCTCATCTCGACCACGCTTTTCCCCGTTTTCCTCCTATTTCCCCACTTGCCCGCCAATTCTCATCCCGGTGTGTTGTAACAGCCCCACGCAAGCACCGGTGCACGTATGGATGCCCTGCTCCTCCCAGCCCCAAACGATGCTGCAGATGGGCAGGGGATGGCACGCACCCCCCGAGGGGACACCCGTGCCACCGTCCCTCCAGAGAAGGGGTCCGGCAGCCGTGTGAACGCAGACACCCCCTCCTTGCGGTCTTGCACCCCGAACCGCCATCCCCATCGCTCCCGATCCACGCAAATGTATTCATGAATTCCTTCAGAAAGTTCTCCCTGTGCTCGAGCGGGTGCTGCTTGTAATTGCTGGCGGCCAAAATCTGTTCTGTTTTTTCTGGCTGAGGTACCAGGCAATCATCAGCTGTAATTATTTCGAGTCTTGTTACAGATGGATCTCCGAGCTTTCAGTCTTAAACAGAATTCATTATTCAAATGCCGGCTCCAGCCTTCAGCGACGGGGTGGGCACGGGCGCTGCCGGCCCCCCGCAGCCGCCACCAGCGACAAATGGTTGTGGGGAAGGCGAGGACGATGGTGGGATCTGCTTGTCAAAGCCGCCCCGCTGCAGTTCCCCAGCGTTCCCACCCGGCACGCGTTTTGGCTCGGCTTCGGCCCCGGGAGGAATGTGGGAGCCAGAGTAGGGAGCGGGGCTGGGGGGATGTGGGGAGCCGGATGCCTGGGTCCTGTTGCTGGTTGGGGACGGGGTCAGCATCATCTGTGCCAGATCCAGAAAACCTCCAAACATCGGCTCTGCCCGTTTCCAAGCTCACTTTGGATACACGACAGCACGAGAGAGGAGCCCCGGGGGCTCAGGAGTGACTCAAAGCACCAGGACAAGGCGTTACCAGACCAAATGGCAAAAATCAAATTGAAAAGCAAATCAATCTGAGCTTTTTCTTAGCCAAACCATCCATTTCAGCGTTGTTTTCAATGAAACAAAAACCAAAACCAGTTTTGCTTAATGTACAATGACTTTCTGCTTTCAAAACAGACGTCATTTATTATTTTAAAATGTAATAAAACACTTTTGAAACTTCAAAAGTCAAACATCCAGAGATCCCAAAAATATACCAGGCAGAAAACACTCCCCCACCCAGGGGAACCCCTTGCAAGGACGGCGGCGGGCTCGGGGCGGGCAGACAGGCAGGGCTGCGGGCACGGCTCCCTGCCGGCGATGCTCAGGGACCTGGCACCGAAAAGCCCCGTCGTGGCACGCAAGGAATCACGATTTACAGCCCAGCTTGGTGCGATTTCGGCACAGCACACAGACCATCCCCGCGGGAATCGGGGTCCCTGAGCTCAGCGCCCAGGGGATGCAATGCATCACCGGGAGCCCGAAAACCGCTGCCCAGGAGCATCGTTTCCATTTTGCTGATTGAGGCCACCCGATTCACCCCATATATCTAATTTTTGGCTCCGTGTATTAACGCAACAGAAACCCCCCCACGCTCGTCAGACTAACCGGCTCCACTCAGCAAGCACTGCGGCCCCCCAGCACGGCTCCCTCGCCTCCCCCTCCTCCCCTGGAGCTGGCAGGATCCGTGCTCCCCCTCCTTCCCCAGCATCTTTCCCTTAAACACATACAGTACATTTGTTGCCTTACGGACAAGCAAATGCATACCCGAGAGCATCTGCTGGCACGGATGCTCCTGGCCTTTGCCTATGCTGTTTGCACATTTGCTCTCCAAAAGCATCCCTGAAATATTCACTGAAAAGTCACTGCAAGTTTTAAATGTCTTTGGGTTCAGATCCTGAGCGTGCACAAAGGAAAGGAGGGTTCTGAACAAAGTGCTGCTGTGGAAGTTGGCTCTGAAATGCAATTCCCAGCTCCTCTGCCGGGTCCCTGGGGCATTCAAGCAAAACTCTCCCTCCCCTGCCCCCAAAAATGTGCTTCCCTGCTTTTTTGGGTGCAATCTGGATAAACCCACGAATCCCCCACAGCACATCCCCTGGCTACGGCGGCGAGCAGCACAAAGCCCTGACTCAGGGCTGTGCTCGGCTGTGCACGGGAGCAGAAATCCACCTGGAAATGTACGGGCCTGCAAATATCTTATCGCACGTCTATCTTTGTGCAGGCGAGCAAACCGTGCCGCGCCGGCGGCAGGACAGGGCCCTGGGTTTGTTTGCAGGCACGAGCACCGCACCGGGCTGCAGCAGAAACTGCTTAGGAAAACTTTTGCAAGAAAGAGCAAAGCTTTGCAAGGCAGAAGAACAAATCCTGACACGTGGGTCACGCAAGGAAAAGCCGAGGATCTGCGGTCCCAGCTGCCCCAGCGATCCCGCAGCCCTGGTGCCCAGGGGGAAGACGTGAAGCCGAGGAGCAGCAGCAGCAGCAGCGGTGTCCGCACGGCATCCCCCCAGCTGCACGCCTTGCTCTCCTCTGGCACGCAATTCCCTTTTACAGAGCCGGACCATCTCTCTCCTCCCTCCGAAGCCGTATGGATATCGGGTTTATGATAATGTCAAGATTTGCAGGGAAAGCATCTAATTTCCTTTCAAATTTTCAATTTTTGTGCGGGAAAAGTAAAAAGGGGTTGTTTCCTGGCTACCTTCCCGGCCGGAGCTGGGGCAGTTTCCAATCTAAAAAGTCAATATTTTCTGCAGGAAATTTCAATCTTTTTTTTTTTTCTTTCCAAAACAGATCGGGTTTTGTTAAAGTTTTCCACGGGGAGGGGAAGAGGGACACTCACAGCAGGCAGCAAAGTGTTGCTAATCTTATGCACATACAAAATGGAAACACCGCTTCCTGGTGGGATTTCTGGTATTTTGTTTTTATAAAAATTTTAATCTCTGTATCCCTCCTGCTACTGTTTGTATTTTTTGTGTGTCTATTTGAAAAGCAAACAATATTGCCTGCTCCTGTGGCGCTCTGGGTTTGGTTTTGCTTTACACTTATTTATTTTGCTCAGCAGTTTAAATTATTAGTCCCTGACCCTGCAAATATCTTATTGCACGTGGATCTTTGTGCACACAAGCAAGACGTGCCGTGGGTTTGTTTGCAGGTGTGAGCAGAGCCCTCGACCCCAGGGTAGCTAAATGCATTTTAACCCAAAAGAAACGGACCCCGCTGATACCCTCTCTGGCACAAAGGCCAATTTCAACTTTATTTGCACCAACCCCAAAGGTATCAGTTCCCCTCGAGTTTGGTGGACAGGCTGGAAATGGGACGGCGAAGGGTCGGGAGCAGCTTCAACATGTCTGGGTGAAGCCAGGGGCTGATTCTGCATCCCGGGAGCACAAGGATGGGAAGGACAGGGGATGCTGAGAAGGAAAAATCCCCTCCTGCTCCATCCCCGCTTCCACCCCACCAGCCGTTGCTGGCTCAGAGACCGGACCCAGAAAAAATGGGAAAAAGAGCTGGTTTGTATCAAGCTGAAACACACACACAAAAAAAAAGTCTCATTTTCTTTCCTGACATGAAAACCTAAATAAAACAAGTCATTCCAGGAGCTAATGAACCCTGCTTTCCTCTAGATTTATGCCTGGTGGTTGAACGACTCCGGTGCCTCAGGTGCTGGGGGAGCAGAGTCCACAGGGTGGGCTGGGGGGGCAGCTTCCCCCGGGGGGTCACCGGTCACCGGCTGCGCTTTTGGGGTGCCCCAAGCCTTGTTAAATTGGGGTCAGTTCACAAGCAATACACAGCAACAGGCTAAACCTAGGTTCAAACCTCACTGCTTATATCCCCTTCAGTCCCTTTGCTCTTACACCTTTGCTCATACACTTTCCAGCCAGACCACCCTCACCGGGACCACTGCTCAAGAATCCAGCCCCCACCTTGCACCCTACAAATACCCTACAAATACCTCAGTTTCAGCCAAACCAGTTAAAAATAGGGAGAACCCCCCCCCCCTCCCTGGTCCTGGGCAGTAAATGCAAACCCAGCCCCACTGGGAACAAGGAGGTTTCACACTCAGTGCACCTGCAGCTGAGGGCAGGGCAGTAAAAAGCATGGGAGTATCACCCCAAAAGAACCCCCAAAACCATGTAAGCGCTGAAAATGCAGAGTTCTCCTCTAATTTATCATGCATTGATTAGTGAGAGGCTCAGTCTTTCACAAGCAAGGTGATAGGGCTGGGGAGGGGGCACTCAGGGCTTGCACTTACCCTGCAGCTGAGCTGCTCCCCCGCACCCCTTGCTAGCAAGAAAAATTTGCATTACAGTAAAAAGCATGGGAGTATCACCCCAAAAGAACCCCCAAAACCATGTAAGCGCTGAAAATGCAGAGTTCTCCTCTAATTTGTCATGCATTCATTAGTGAGAGGCTCAGTCTTTCACAAGCAAGGTGATAGGGCTGGGGAGGGGGCACTCAGGGCTTGCACTTACCCTGCAGCTGGGCTGCTTCCCCGCAGAGTCACCCAGGCATAGCCCCCCCTGCACCCCCTGCTAGCAAGAAAAAATTGCATTGCAGTAAAAAGCATAGGGTTGTCACCCCAAAGGGACCGAGAGCTGAAAATGCAAAGATCTTATCCCAGAGTTTATCATCCATTGGTTAGTGAGAGGCTCAGTTTTTCACAAGAAAATAGGGTTGGGGGAGGGGGTTTCACTTTTTCCTGCAGCAATTCCCTGCCAGGCAGCTGACAAAGGCTGCGAGCCCCCTGTCCTGCCCAAACCTGGGGGGTTGGGATACTGGGGGAGGATCCCAAAGCCACATGCTCAGCTATTATAAAGATGCTGTAAAATCCCCCCTGCGTACAGTGGGTGCCGGGGCTGGGGGGTGCGCACCCCACCTGGGTCAGAGCCGGCCCCGAGGGGTGCTGCGGCTACCGGGGAGCACAGGCAGGACCCCCACGCAGCCACCCTGTTCGAAAGCTCACCCGAAACCATACCAGCAGGGATTTTTTTTTTTTTTTTTTTGCCAGTTTGCAAGGCAGCCTTTGTGTCTCTCGGAAAAAACAAAAGCCCCAAAGAAACGCAATTAAAATATTATAATTATTGGTGGTGGAGTATTTGCTTTTATCGGCTCCTATTTAAAAAGATGCAAATAGAGGTGATTTTAGCATTCCAGTCAGCCTGGCTCCCTCCTACAGGGATGGAAAGATTTGGTTTAGTCAACTTTGTTGTGTTGATTTTCTAGTTTCCCTCTTATTTTTCCTTTTTTTTTTTTTTCCCATGAATATACTCGAACTCCTTCCCTGGCAGCCGAGCCCCCGTCCTTTGCTGCAGAGCCCTGTTCCCAAGGGGGGGCGAGGCGAACCCCCCCCCCCTCTTTACCCGAAACATCCAGGCTGGGGGGAAAGCGGGACCCCGCCGGGGGGTGCAGGGCTTAAACTGGGAACCCAGTGCTGGGCTGGGGGAGACTGCCCTGGAGCGGGGGGGGGGGGGTCGCAGTTGGAGCAAGGCAAGGGCTCGGCTGGGGCAATTGTAAGCCGAGAGCACCCTCCTCTGGCCAAAGTGGGAGCCCAGCACCCCACACCCACGCGGGACAGGACACCCCAGTGTACAGCGTGCGTTGTGCTGTGTACAGCGCACGGTGCTGGGCTCGCACCCAGCGGGCATCCTCCTGCTTCTTTGCTTTTAAGCAGTGTTAGAGATGACGAAGCAGGTGACGGAGAGGCCACCGAGAGCCCACGTCCCCGCGTGTCACCCCAGCTCCCCAGCGGTCCCATATTTGCTGCCAGCTGGCACGGAGTCACCGTGCCAGACCCCCGCACCACGAAGGGATGCACCCAGGGATGCCAGGGTGCAGAGAGCTGGCTTTAGGCTGGGAGCCATCCCTGGGGACAGGACGGGTGTCACAGGACGGGGGACAAGGGGACAGGACAGGTAACCACCCCTCGGCCACTGGCCTGCAGTCCAGCCAAAAGCAGCAGCGATGCTGTGCCGGGGGTCCGGTTGCACTGCGCAGCGGCCAGGTGTGATTAAATGGGATTATTTTGGCTGTGAGAGGGCAGGGAGCGATGGCACGCTGCTGTACACCCCGGCCGGGGGGGGGACGGCTGCTTGGAGCTGGTGGAGGGGGGGGAGGCTCATTGCTGTTATTGCCATGTCTTTCAAAACTGAAATTATTGTGCTTTGTGGAAGGACTGTTGCGGTACGGGCTGCATAGGCTCGAAGCGGGGCGATGTACGTGCTGTCTTTCTCACTGTTAGGGCTTGCTGTAGAGCCAAAACTTCTCCTGCTGCAAATCAGTGCAATTGCTGTAGTATTTTCCTTTCCCTCTCCTCTCCCTGCACCTCCTAACCCAGGTGGGACGAGTCGTCCCCACTGCTGCAGGAATGCAGACCCCCCCTGCCCACCTCCCTTCCCCACCCAGCCCCTGGGAGATCCCAAACTGGGTATCCATAACCCCTCACCCATGTAAACAAAGCAAATTTCTGCAAGATTCTGGTGTTTGGAGCTCAAGAAGAAGAGGAAAAAAAAATTAAAACCAGCATCAGCAAAAAGAAAGGTCTTTGTCCTTTATTACACTCACAAAGCAGCTTCATCCCATGTCCAACCACCCCCTCACAATGCAGTACATAGTTACTGAGGCTAATTAACTCTCGAATTAAAAGATTAGAGCACTATTGTTGTTTTTTCCCCACAGGGACAGTCTTAAATGCAATCTTGGCATTATACAAAGCCGTAGTGGTGGCTCTGGCCACTGCGTTTGGGTTTGGAAAGGGCGTTGCAAGGTTCAGAGGACGGGCAGAGCTGGGCAGGACACGCTGCTTCTGACTTATTTTGGGAAAGCAGAGGGCAAAAGGGAGGCAAAAGGCAGGGGAAAGAATTGTGTGGATGGCAGGGGTGGATGGGGATACACCCTGGCTGCATCATTCCCACCCTCTAGCTCTGGGTGCTGAGGCAGGACAGCTGGGTGAGGAGGAGATACCGCAGGGGGATGTGATTAGGAATAACGTGTGAAATCAGCCCTTTTTTTTTCTTTCTTTTTCTCCTCCTCCTCTCTCCAAAACCAAAAAAATGTGGAAAAAAAAAAATAGTGTTTCATGAAGTTTCAGGCAGTCAGGGGGACTGATGTGGATAAAACCCTGCAGAAAAGCAAGGGGGGCAAAAGGAGAAGAGCAGCCTGGCTCCTGGGGGTCCCGGCAGCACCCCCCTGTGCCGCCCTGTGCCCCCCAGGGCTCTCCCCAGCCCCTTCCTCCCAGCTCTCGCTCCACGCATAACCTCAGGGCAGTGCTGAGTAAGGCTCTTGTCCTGTGTTATTAAGTTTACCTTGACCATAAAACCCACAAGATTATAAAAATGCAAAAAAGGCCATTTGCTCTTCACCTCCTTCGTCCTTTATTTTGCACTTTCGATCAGATTCCAGAAGAGCTGATTCATTTCCCTGCTTCTAACCCATTTTGCTGCTGGGCTCTCATGCCAGGGGAGGGGATCTCTACAGGAACAGCCAGCCCTGACCCCCGAGGTGGGGGAGCCCATCCAAACCCCGCTTTTCTCCTAAAACTAGCCCCTCTGTTGGGGCAGAAGTACTGGGTTGAGAATGTTTTCCCAGCAGAAGCAGCCCAGCCCAAGCCCCTAAGAGTCATCCTAAGCCTCAAAGCAACAGGCTGATATAAATGAATCATATCAAGTCTTTCTTCTTTTTATTTCTCTATTGTTTGCCCTTGTTGTGGAGAAATCTCTATTTTAACCCTAATTGCCTCCCGGCGGTAATGATTAAGGCATGGCTGGGTGATTTGCATTACAAATGCCATAGGGCTTTTGGTCCGGCCCTGATGAATCGCAGCCTCGGTGTCCAAAGCCCATTAACGTGCGCTTCTGTTTGCCATGGTTTGTGAATACCCCGCTGGAGAAGAAAGCTTCTCACTTCTCCAGTGGTCCCCAGTTCACGCTCCCCATCAGAGCAGCATCAAAGAAGGGCAAGGCAGAGACTCTGAGAGTTTTATTTTTCCCTTGGGGCAAGAGAATCGGCCTGGAGCTGCTTTCCTACCCCCTCTCCTCTCATTGATGCAGCACAAAAGCCTGGTGTTGGAAGAAGTGGTGGCTCGGACCACACTGACTTGGCTTTGGTCATAGTTTCAAGTATTTTCACAGGCTGGAATGAGATGTAGTAATTCAGGAGCTAAATCTATGCTTGGGGAACAAATACAGCTAACCCCGGGCGAGGTGATGTGCTTTTAAGTCATCCCTCTGAGTCATCCCTCGCACATCTGAGGGGATGCTCTGCCAGACACGCACACCGAGCCGTGTCTGTCTTACACATTTCCTTCCCCTGACAGCTGTGAGCGCATCGCTCCAGCACCACTCAGCATCCCTCTGCTCTCTGCAGTTACTACATGAAGGGGCAGGCAGATACGCTGCAGGCAACAGCCCCAGGGGTTTAATGCAACCTCTCCTAACACGTTAGGGGTGGCTTTTGCTGTGCAAATCTTCCCACCACCTCTAAAATGAGCAGGAAGGTTGTTTCCTACACCAGGCTTGAGCTAGGACTGTGCATCTTCAGGCTTCCCTCAGCTCGCCTCCCACTGAAACTGGACATTTGCAGGCACGGGGCTGGGTTTAGTTGCCCTGCATGGGGAGGTTGGGATGCATTCCCCATCGGTTTTCTCGCTGGTCCCCCAAACCATCATTCAAAGTAAGGAGGGGGGCCAGCAAAATCACTGCCATGGACTGTCAGAGGGCAGACTTTGGCCTCTTCAGGACACCGGTCGAGAGGGTCCCCTGGGAGACAGTCCTGAAGGGCAAAGGGGTCCAGCAAGGCTGGATGTTCTTCAAGAAGGAAGTCTCAAAGGCGCAGGAGCGGGCTGTCCCCGTGTGCCATAAGAAGAACGGGTGGGAAGACAACCGGCCTGGCTGAGCGGGGAGCTCTGGCTGGGACTCAGGAAAAAAAGGAGAGTTTATCACCTTTGGAAGAAGGGGCAGGCAACTCAAGAAGAGTACAGGGATCTCGTTAGGTCATGCAGAGAGGAAATTAGAAAAGCAAAAGCCCAGCTAGAACTCAACTTGGCCACTGCCATGAGAGACAACAAAAAATGTTTTTACAAATATCTTAACAACAAAAAGAGAGCCAAGGAGAATCTCCATCCTTTATTGGATGCAGGGGAAACATTGCCACCGAGAATGAGGAGAAGGCCGAGGTACTTAATGCCTTCTTTGCCTCAGTCTTCAATAGTCAGAGCAGTTATCCTCAGGGTACTCAGCCCCCCGAGCTGGAAGACAGGGATGGTGAGCAGGATAAACCCCCCATAATCCAAGAGGAAGCAGTTAATGACCTGCTACACCACTTGGATGCTCACAAGTCTATGGGGCCGGATGGGATCCACCCGAGGGTACCGAGGGAGCTGGCGGAGGAGCTTGCCAAGCCACTCTTCATCATAGCAATGGGACAAGAGGAAACGGCCTCAAGTTGCACCAGGGGAGGTTTAGATGGGATATTAGGAAAAATTTCTTCCCTGAAAGGGTTGTCAAGCCTTGGAACAGGCTGCCCAGGGAAGTGGTGGAGTCACCATCCCTGGAAGTATTTAAAAGACGTGTAGATGAGGCGCTTAGGGACGTGGTGTAGTGGGCATGGGGGTGTTGGGTTGATGGTTGGACTCGATGATCTTAGAGGTCTTTTCCAACCGTAATGATTCTATGATCCATCTCAAGAGGGATGTGGGAGCCCAGCCCTGCTGCAATGCCAGCCAGCTAAAAGCCCTCCGAGCACCACCTGGGAGAAGTCAGCAGCTCTCACCTCCAGCTTCCCAGGGGCTGCAAGCACAGCACATGCAGGTCTCAGCCCACAGACACACAGCTGTGGTTAATACAACCCTCCACAGGAGGGGAAAACCCAAAATAGATTCTTTGTTTGGGGAATTTAAAAGTTATATTTGGAATTAAACACAATAGAACTAGATAATTACATAGCCAAAATACCTATATAAAAAATGTTTTATATGAAATCTGCATATTAAAAGAATTCCCACAAGAAATCACATAAAGCAGCAAAAATTTGAGAGTGGAAACCAGTTTGTAAATAATGAATATGTATTAGAAAAAAATGAAATATATTCACTTAGAAAGTAGAGTAGTTGCTAGGCTGGTAAATATCAGTCTATAAAGAGCAAATTGCAGTGGAGCCTTAGTTTATTTAGTCTTATGTGAGGTTTTGTGAAGGCTCAGTCCAACCCACTCAGCAGCTCCATAAATGGAGTTTTCCATTATTGTTTTGCAGATTAAAAAACACAGGCTGCTAGTTGAGGAAGGACATTAACCTTCTTTTTTATTACTTTTTATGAAGTGACATAACCAGTTTCATTATATTTTCAAACCTCAATGAAATGAGCAGTTTTACTGGGATTTACACATTCCCCTGCAGCATGCGAAACTTAGCAGTGTTGTTACAGGTTATGAGACCCCAGCACCAAAAAAAGAGTCGAAGCAAGCGGAGCTCATATCTTTATTCATATTTGTCAAAAAAACTACTAAAACAGCCCCACGAAAAGGTTGGAAAACCAGCATGCACATACAAGAAAACATGTCTTGCGAGTTGGAATAAATTAAAGAGGGTGATGCAAATCCTGCTGGAAGTCACCATTTGGAAAAGCAAAGAAAAAATTATGTCTCTTGACATTAAGAGCTGAAAACACATCCCCACCTCAAATTAATTTTGGATCCACTGCCTTCCCACCAGGCAGGGCTGTTTAAAGCCCGTACCCGAGTCACGCTGCATCCCCAGCTGCGTTGCCCACTGCAGCCCCAGGGCCACCCCGACACCCCCTCTGCAGAGAGGAGAACAAAACCCAGCTTTCACCACAAACACCTAGTCCCACCCCATCCCAGGAAGAAATCTCTCCAGCATATAACTCAAGCAAGCCTTAAGGCTTGCTAAAAACAAGGAGGAGAAACAAATACATACATATATTTTAAATTACAGGAATATGGGGCTATTTTATCATGCCGAGCAGGAGCCAGCAGCACAGCAGCCGCTCCGGCACAGGACACACCGCATCCCTCCTGCCTCCCCAGCAGCCCCACCTGAGCCGAGCTCTGCCCAGCAAAGAAACGCTTCCCAAAAGCTCTTTCCTTGCCAGATACGAGCCAAAGCACCGCAGATCCGAGCCAAAGCACCACAGCAGCAAGAAGAAACCACCCCCCGCCCCCCCCCAACATACCTAAGGGCATCACTCTGAGTGTGCCTAATAAAGGCAAGGAGGAATTTCCCCTCCCTGTTCCCCATCGAAGCTGATTAGTCTGAACCACTAACGAGCCTCTGCCAGCAGCTGGATTGGGTCTCTGCCTTTTGCTGCAATGGGAACGTCGCTGATTCAGGCCCCCCCCAAATCCTAGTTGGGGAAAGGACAGTAAAAAAGCAGAGCCTCACCCCAAAGGCTGGAGGAGAGCAGCAGGGTTTGGGGAGATTTGCCCCCCTCTGTCAGCTCACCGCACCTCCCACACTGCAAAATTGGCCCAAGCCCTAATCCCACTCTATTTTACCCCAAAAAAATACAGAGCCTTTGGGGCCACAGAGAGTAAAGGGATATGGTCTGGGGCATTGCAGCTCAAGGGGAAGAGAAGCAGTATTTATTTCCACAGGTGAACACACACGAGTGCCTCCAGCCGTAGGCGATCCCGGTGCAGCCTCTGCTCTTGGGTCCAAGCATTTGGACAGGGCTGCCAGTCGCACAGGGAGCGCGGTCGGACCCTGGGCGCATCCCCCTGCATCTGCCGGGGAGGATTTGGGGCTGCCGGCTGGTGCCGAAAGCTTTCCTGACTCCAGGGCTTCGAAACGGTCCACTGCTTGGTTTAATCAAAGCAAAGAGGTCTGAGCATCCGGAGCCCTGAAACAGGGAGGGGAAGGGTGGGGGGAAGAGGGGTTAATGGGGCTGGCACATAGTTATTGATTGCATTTGAAACAAAATATTACAGTTAGCATGAAAAAGAAATTCAGTCCTATCTGAGCCCGGGGAGCGGGGGCCGGTTCCTCCTGCTGCCTGTAGCACCGTGCAGAAGAAGTGAGAGCTCTGCGTACGAGCAGCCGCGCATACGCAGGCACATCTGGAAATGAAGCATCGCTGGAGAACGCGGGAGGCCCGGCCACGCCTGTCTCGCACCGCAGGGTTGGGAAACAGCCCGACCTCGCTACCTGCTGCACGGGCGCTGCTGCACCGGCTTCACGTGTTGCTGTTGGGGAACGTAGGGGCAGATCTGATATCCATAAATCAACATATTACTCATTTTCGAGCATTGCAGCCTGACAGCTGTTACATGAGCACATTGTTAGGAACTGTCAGGCGGTGATACATAGTGCCTTTTACAACATATGTTGACTTTTATCTAATGTTGTTCCATAATTAGCCCCAGGGAGCAGGAATCTGGGCAGCCGGCTGGCTGTGTGATCTGGGCTAACCTTTCCTGCCGGAGGGAGAAGGGCAGAGCCGGGAGGGCTGCGAGCCGGGGACGGTTCAACAGATGCAGGAGGAGGCAGGCGGAGCGAGGATGCGAGTGGTACCCACAGCCTGCTGCCCAGCGATGGAGCGGGTCCCCTTCCCTTCCCAGGTCCCTGAGCATTTTAGAGCCGTCGTAAGAGGTAAAATAAAGCCCCAAGGGAGCTTCCCTCCTGGATGGAGCCCTGAATTTCAAGCTCAAAATGGGGTCATGGTCCTGGGGGTCTGAGCTGAGGAGGGGACCCAAGGGTACTTCTCCCATGCGTGGAGGGAGGAGGAAGGCGCAGGCAGGGGACAATTTACTGGTGGGGATAGTAGGTAAACGAAGGAGCAGATGGCGGAGTTAATGAGTGGAAAGGGTAGATGGATGGACAAAGAGACAACGGAGAAGATGCGATAATGGATGGTTGCACTTCTCTGCGGATGAGGACAAACGTGCTGACGTTTCCTCACAGCCTGGCTCCTGTGTCGGAGCCGGCGATGCTACCCTTGGAGGACCGGCTCTCACAGCTAGCTACCGGGAAAGCGGGGAGCGGACCCCTTCCAGCCGAGCAGGAGAGGGCTCTGGTTCCTCTGCAGTGGCACAGCCGTGCCGGGCATCTCCCCTCGGTCCAAAGGCGGTGCGACGAGCCTGCCTGAGGCTGGCAAACCAGGGCAGACCCCAGCTCCCCAAACCGGCTGCAGATCCCTCTCCTGCGTCCTGGGGCTGCGATGCTCTCACGCATGTGAAGACCCGCGGTCACCATCCCGCTCAGCCCCCTGCGCTCCAGGACACCCTTCACGAGCATCCTTGCTGTCACCAAAAATTATTACCCCCTCTCTTTGAAATATTCCCAGGCTCCTGCTCTAGCAAAACAAGCGTCAGAGTACTCGGAAGCCGTTGGTCTCTATAAAGCGGTGCTCAGCTTTGTGGAGAAACCCGAAGGGACCGCTTGGCTGGGGGGACACACGCTGTCCGACTGCAGCAGCCTCCCAGCCGCCTGGGCTGGTTTTCCTTCCTCGCTGCAGCTGCCCGAACTTGAAAAACGGGAGAGGAAAATAAATCAATAAGACATGAAGATAAATACGCTTTTCAGCACTTGCGTGTTGCAGCCGATTCCTCTGGACGTGCCGTGGTGGCTGCATAATTCATAAACTCGCCAGTAATATGCAAATGGTGCAGGTCCTGCCAGGCTGGCCCAGACGGACCTGGCTCCCTCCTCGCCGGCAGCCGCCACGTCGAGGCAAACGCGGCTGTGCCGAAACGGCGAGCGGCACCGAGCCCCCCTCGTGCGCGGTGCTGGGGTGCAGAGATGTCGCTCGGGCAATGGGCTGGTTTGCAGGTTCAGCTGCAGTGGTTGCTTCCCGCTGAGCTGCAACCCGCATCGGTTTAGGGGTGTGGGGGGAGAAAATATTCTCTCCCCCTGTTTGCATTTAGCCTGCCTCTGCTCTGACCCCCGGTGTCACCCCGCAAGCCCCCGGGGGTTTGCGTCTGGCTCACAAACAGCTCCACACCCTGACACGCCGGTCCAGCACGATGCCCATTCCCACGCAGGCTGCCCTGGCTGCAGAAATCCTCCTTTTGGGGTTTGAAGCAATCACAGACCCTGGGACCCCACCAGAGACTAAGCCAGGAGACTAAACCAAGCTCTAGAAGAGGCTGGAGATGGAGGCACGGCTCAGCCCACGAAAATTACTCTCTGGGGAGTAAAAGCCCCACGGCCGAGCGCAGACCTCTCCTGCTCAGGCACCACCCATTTCCAAATCTTCAAGGCAGCGTTTTATCTCCACCCTACAAAAGCCATCTCCATTGATCTGAGAATAAACCCCAGCCAGAATTTGAGAAGCTCTTACGAAACAATTGATAAAAACCTCCTCACGTGTCTAATGCTATGCAGTCCAGCAGCCAGCTCGCCCGTGGCGCAGCGCTGGGCACCAAGCGAGGGGGCTGGAGATGAGCTGCACAGCCCCCCAGGCCCTCTCACTGCGGGGTTACGGCTATTTTTCTGGAGAAATACATTTTCCCCAATTTTTTTACACTGTCCCATTCTGGATGAATGGAGGGTTCGGGGATGATCCAGCAAAAGATCTTCACAGGTGCTGCATGCTCATGAAACCGGGGGGATTTATGCCACCGCATCAGGGACAAGACGACATCCCCCGTTAGACATCACACCAGCCCCTCTCCTCCCCCAGCCACCACCGATGGGCTTGATCTGAGGATCTGGGTTTTTAAAAAGGAGGATTTCGGAGGCATTTCCTTCCAATTTTTCAGATAAACACAACAGTGAAGGAAAGCGCCGGGCTAAGACCTTGATGCAGCAGAAGGGCAAAAAAAACCCTACATGCTTTTATGAGAGATTAGGGCAAACTTAGTTGCATCTTAAGCTACTAAAGGCTTAGAAAAGCCCCAAAGAATAGACTGCATGCCTTGGAAAAACCTTCCAGGGCTTCGCTAAGAAAAGTCAATTTAAAGTTAGAGTGCAGCCTGCTTCAGTAGAGAGCCCTGCTCTGCAAACTGCAAGCCTGGCATGCCCAGAGAGGAGAGTTTGGGGGGAAAGAAAAAGAAAAAGGGTCTGGGTTCCCTGTGCAGGGTGGCACTGAGCCATGGTCCAGCTCTGCTCGCCCCGGGGGGAAATGCCATCCTTCGTTATGGCCGGGTGCAACGAGAGTTAATATATAATGACACCAACTTCTCTGATGGAAAAGTACTTTATCAGTCATCTTAGCATCATCAAGGATTTGTTTCAGGCAGCGCATGGAAGCCAGGGAGCCTGCCCGGGGGTTGGCAGCTGGGGATGCTGTGGAAGTACCCCGGGACTGCTCCCAGCCGAGATATTTCCCCCCTCCCAGGGGCTGCCAACAGCTTTCCCTCGCCCCTGCCTTCCCCGGTTCATCGCTGCGCCCATTCCTCCTTCATCCTGACACCAGTGCTTACCAGGAGTGGCTGCTTTTCCCAGATAAATAGCTTAATTAGCTTTCTATTGACTCAGGCAAACACACTCCTCAGGCAGCAGCTGGGAGAGGAGAGGCAATAAAGCCCCAGGGAGCGGATCCCGCATCCCAGCAGCACAACGGGCTGCGCAGCGGGAAGGGCTGCAAGCTGCCGGAGCCGGGGGGTTAGAAAGGTCTTTGCCCCCATCTTGCCCCGTGGAATCGCAGGTTGGCCGAGAAGGTCAGATCCAGCCCCAGGAGGGGTTTCTGGTCCCTGCGTGAGCATCCACATGAGCATCCCTCGAGCAAATTCCATCCTGTATTCCCTAGGAGCAACATACGGAGGGTGAGACCGTGGCAGGAGGACAAATCCAGGGTGGGGGAAGTAAAAAAAAAACCAACAATTAAAAAAATCAAGCATCTGCTGGACAGTGAGGCTGGAAATCAAAGTGCGAACACCAAATATATCTGCAAGACGCAGGGAAAATTTTTAATTTTGGAAATTGGCAAAAGATTTGGGATAGCTGGAGAACAATCAGCGCTTCCCTTCATGCCTGGAGGAACCGACAAACTTTGCATAAACCATTTTCCTTCCCTCTGATCTGGAAACGCTGCCACCAAGCAGCGGGAGAGGCCGGTGCCGGTCCCCAGCGCCCTGCCCGGCAGCTGACTTGGAGAAAACCAAACCCAGAAGGACCCCTCGAGAAATGACATTAATGGTCCAAGAGCAGCGGGAAGGGGGTAACACAATGGGAGAGGGTTCAGCAGCATCTGCCCCGAGCTCAGCTTCTGATTTCTGGTCCAGGGACCTTGGGCTGCTTCCTAATCAGCAGCCAGCAGCCCTCAACCCGGCCACCCTGAACCCCATGGGCAAACAGATTCCCCTGCCGGGTTCAATGTCATCCACATAAAACAGAGGGGGGGGGAATTAAAAATAATAACCTCCCACGGGCAAGCCCCCGCAGACTGCGCCGCCCCGAGATGTGCACCAGCCCCGGACAGCACCGGCATATTAATGCGATGGAGGACGCCGTCCGCCTCGGCCAGGCACCAGCTCCAGCGCGGGAGAGAGATACCAGGAGCTCAATTTGTGTTTGCCTGAGCCAAGAAGAAAATCTAATTAAACATGGCGTCGGGGCTTGGAGGAGCTGGGGATGGGGCTGGAATATAAAGCGTGGCTGCTTCCCGCAGATCAGAGGGCAATATTAATAAACCCACGGAGGGGGACCGGAGGATCAGCTGGTAATATTGATAAATGTAAAGCAAAGACAAAGCAGCAGGGGAATATTGGATGGTAATGCTGATAAAAACACAACGGGGACCACCTCGACAGTGGGCTGCAGACAGCCATCCTGCCGGGGCGAGCACCGCAGCCGTCCGCCTGCTTCCCAGGCAGGGGATGGCATGGGGGGGTCCCAAAGAGCCCCACAGCTTGGCGTGGGGTGAATTTTGGCCTGACAGGCTGCTACCCCCTTTGCTGTGCCCCCAAACTTGCAGCCCCAGAGCGGCAGCGGCTGCCCCGCACGTCCCGGAGGCAGGTCACAGCGGAGAGGAGCCATCAAGGCACAGGGCAGGGGCAGCACCTGGCATCTCCTGGGCAAGGAGCCGGGGATGCCCAGGGGATGGGGAGCAGGGACAGCAATGGCCAGGGGCTGTGTAGGTGAGCAAAGCGGCTGTGTAGGTGAGCAAAGCGGGGCGGGCTGGGGGCACAAGCTCCCACGGCCGTGCACCCACCGCTCCCTCCCCTCCCCTGCGGCGCTACCCCTCCCCAGCCCCCCGCCAGCAGCACACCCGAGCCAGGGGATCAGAAAGAGCCACCGAGTACATTTTAAATAAAAGATCACATCTTTTAGAGCTATTGGAGTGATGATTTAAACATGAAGTCAAAGCCAGTAATGGTGTTGTCAGAGCCGTAGTGGTAACTCCAATCAATAATTCACTGATAGGCGGTAACGGTGCCTCCGGCCAGACCTACCTGCGGTGGGCACGGTGCTTCCCCCCGGGGTGGGAGGTACGGCCCCTCGCCTTGCTGCCACCCCTGCCAGCATCACCCACCCCGCCAGCAGAGGTTTGGTCCCCACCAGGGCTGGGAAAGGGCCAGGGGCCAGACCCGGAGCCCCACAGGAGGAGGATGCTGCCTGGCTCCGGGGAATGGGAGGTGAAACAACATTTTTACCTGGGGAACATTCAAAACGCTGGAAACGCCTTGGCTTGTTGGTGATTGCAACCCGAGTCTTCCTCTCAGTTCCTGCGCCCTTGGAGAGAGCCCAAACCCCCCCCAGGAAGCCCCAGCTCTCCCTGAGGGGCTTAAAAGCCCTGCCGAGGGACAACCGTGTGACCCCAGCCCCATCAGCACGGCACCGGGGGTGCTGGGGGTGCCAGCACTCTTCTCCCCCACCCCAGTGAGCATCCCTCACCCCTGCCACACCCTGCCCCTCCAGCCCGTGACCCGCACACCCCTTGATGAGCTCCTCAGCATCCTTTAACTATACAAATGCCTCGGTCACAGCCCAACCACCTCGTATTTGCAGCATGAATCGGTTCCCCCTGTAACACAGGATCCAGCCGGGAGGGGGGGACTGGCCCCCCACCTCACCCCTCTTCCTTCCCGCAGGGCTTCATCAAGCAGAGCTGGATTGAAGCACCTTAACGACTCCCGAGCAGCCCCCGGCTGGGCAGGCGGGCGAGGGGCAGCAGCGGGGCTCTGCCCACCCTTGCTGGGGCACGAGGTGTTGTGGCACCAGGAGGGTCCCTGGTCCCTGCGCCAGCGGAGTGGAGGCGTGCAGGGTCCGTGTGGGAATAGCCGGGGCAAGCCGGGAAAGGCAAGGGGCTGCCCTCGACACCCAGTTTTGGGGAGTTGTGCGAGGGATGTGGGAGTCGCCTTCCCCTGCATCCCTGCTGACTGAGGGGGTTTAACTGGGAAGCCCCAGAGCTGGTACCCAAGGATGCTGCACCGCCCCGAGCTGCATCCCCAGCACACCGAGGGGCGCGAGGGCAGCACACCTTCCCGCAGAGCCCCCAGCCCCTAAAAGCCATCATTGCAGGGAGGCTGGGGGGGACCCAACACCAGGGTGGGCAGCAGGGATGGCTCAAGGGAAAGGGGGCAGACAGACAGACGGACAGAAGCAGCCCCTCCATCCAAGCCCCACGGGAGATACCCAGAAGGCAGAGATGCTGGAGGTGGTCGAGGAGGCCTCTTCTCCCTGCCTCCTCGCCACCTCGCCTCTGCCAGCGCCGGGAGCTGCCGAGCCGGCACCGCCACCTCGTGGCACCGGTGCGGGGACGGTGCGGCACCGCACACCGCGCACCGCGCAGTCCTGGACGAGGCATCTGCTCTGATGATGTCCATGGACTTTATTACCGGGAGAGCTGTCTCCAGATGAACCAGCGCCAAACCGGTGGCAATAAACTTCAAAGGCAGCTGGTAAAGGGGAGCGGGTCAGCCTGGATAAAGGAGGGGGGTGAGGAAGGGAAGGTGCAGCAGCGGGATCCCTGGTCTCAGGGGAGACAGCGAGGGACCCGTCTCACTGCCCAGCCTTGCCCCGTCGGACGGGGTTGGGGCTCTCTTACCTCCTAGTCCTCGCTCTGGGCAGTGTCCGGCTCAGTGTCCGGCTCGGCTTGGAATTCCAGCTGGGACATGCTGCAGCAAGCCAAGGTTAGGGGGGGGCACGGGAACCCCTGCCCCGGGCAGGCGGCGAAAGGGCTGGCTTTCCTCTAGGATCAACCAGCCCTTTCTCCTTGCAGGGGATGGGGCTTTGAAGCCCATGGGCATTAATTCCCAGGAGCAGGGTGAACAGGAGTCTGGGCTTCAACCTGCCGAGGGCTGGCAAGCCAGAGCACGCGGGGTGTCTGGGCGAGGGGAGCCGCGGGGAACGTGGCAGCCCCCCAAAGGCTGTGCTGGGGGGAACTCACCAGTTTTGCATTTGCTCCTGCCCTTCCTGTGCCGCCTCACCCCCTGGCATGCTCAGCAGGCAGCAGACCCGGGTTTGGCTGCAAGAACCGCGCCGGTCCCCTCAGGCACTGCGGGTGCCACCGCCGAGCTCCCCAGCCCGGCAGGGTGGCATGTCCCACCCCATCCCCAGCCGGTCCCAGTGGGATGTCCCACCGCATCCCCAGCCGGTCCCGGTGGGATGTCCCACCCCATCCCCAGCCGGTCCTGGTGGGATGTCCCACCCCATCCCCAGCCGGTCCTGGTGGGATGTCCCAACCCATCCCCAGCCGGTCCCGGTGGGCACCATGGGGCTTTACCTCAAGAGTTGGATTGTGGTCCTTTCCTCGAGGAAAGAGTGGCTGAGTGACCGTCTCAGTGGGCACTCAATGAAAGCCATGTCATCCTGCCAAAAGCCAAGGGGGACGAGGTGATCAGGACCTCGGCACGAGGAGCCACAGGGTGGACAGACCCTGTTCATGGCATGGACACAGGGTGGCTGAAGCTGGGTGCCTCCAAGGGTGCAAATGGGAAGGTTTCTCATCCGAGGGTGCGTTTAATCCCAAAAGAGCCCCCGGAACCCCCCTCCATCCCCAGCACCTCCCAGCTGCACCTTGCCGAGCTCCCAGACACTGCCGTGGGGCACGGCCACGCTCAACCCACGGATCCCAACCTGCGGGTCCAGCCTGCTCGCCGCCAGGCACGCCGGAGGAGCCGATGCCGACTCTGCCCGCTGCGCCACGCCAGCCAGTATCCACCCATAGAACCTGGAGGTCCCGTCTTTGACCTGCGAAGGCAGCGAAGCCACCGTCAACCGCAAGCACCCCGGCGGGAGGACCACACGTTGCATCCCGACCCCCCAACCCTGCCTTGGCATGAAATCCTGGGAAAACCTCCCGGGTTGGCATCGGCATTCGTGCGCCTCGGCCTCACCTTATGCAGCCACCGCTCCATCAGCGAGACCTTTTCCACCTCCACTGCAGGGATACCCTGGAAGAGAGGCAGCCCATGAGCCCCCCGCCCTGGCCGGCGCTCGGAGGGGGGGAAACCTGCCGCAAAGCCCCTTCCCCGCCCCACCGCTTACTGGGGTGTTGGCGGAGGGGAAGGGAGCGCCGATGCTTTTCCGTGCTGTGATATACACCAACCACACGGTAATGATCATCCTGGGTGCCCGTCGGTGGCACCGCCAACACCCCAAGCCCGGCACATTATTGGGTCACAGCTGCAACCGGCACCGTGGCACCCGCGTCCCAGCACGGCGTTCCCAGAGCAACGGGGACAAGGGAGCTACAGGGACCAAATCCTGATTCGGGGCACCAAGACCGTGGCGCTGGGCTACAGGGCAGGGGGATGCGGCTCACGCAGGCCTTCCTGTAAAGCCTCCTGTGAGCACGGCTGAATGGGACAGCAGAGGGCAAGAAGTCTTGCTGAAGGCTGGAGAGACCCTGTAAGAAGCCCCGGGGGGCTCACAGAGAGGGGAGGATGTGGGGGGCACCCCAATGTAAGGGCGTTCCCCCTTACACCCCATGGCATGCTCAGGGCAAAGAAAAACCCAGCATCTTCCGACATCCCAAGGGAGAAGCATCCTCTCCGCAAACATCCCTGGGGTAGCCCACCTCTCTCCCCACAGCCCCCCAAGCCAAATCAATGACACCAACAAGTCTTTTAATTTTTTTTTTTAGCAAATGTTTATTTATATCAAAATACAAAACAGTTCTGAAGCAGGGTAATGTTACATGAGGAGCAAGTTAATCGATTCCAAAACCCATCATTCTCCTACAGCATGGCTAGTTGTACGTAACATTGCAACACTGCCAGAATTTCTTATAGTGGGTACATTAAAATAAAAAAAAAACCCCAAGAAGTCAATCTATGAACATGCAATGTTACCGGCGATAAATTGTTAAGTACTCAGCAGGCCTTTAAATCCCAACAGGCAGAGACCGAGGGACCAGCTACTCCCAGTAAGGCAGGGCTTCAAACTCTCATTTCTTCCAATTTTTGTTGGCTCCTTAGCATTTAACTCGTTAACTGACAACAGTCCAAGAGCCAAAGGGACCCAACTTTCTTGGCAGAGTGGGATTATTGCTTAAAGCTATCAAAGCAGACCCAGCTCCTGGCCGTCCCCGGGGAGGATGGGGAAGGGCAGGGACAGGGCTCGCAGGGCGAGGTCTGCCTTGGCCAAGCGCCACGTAGGTCAGGCTGAGCTGGAAGATGTAAACCCCCCCCGGCTGAGGGGGCTCAGCGGGTCGTTATCCCCTTAGAGACGAGCTCTGAGTTTGCCCAGCCGCTGCCTGCAGTGGGGGGGAGCCGGGAGGAGCGGGCAGCACCCCCGGAGAGGTCTCGGTTCTCTGCCAAGGGCAGGCTAGCACCCAGTCGGAAAGAGAGTTTGGGGTGAGGGACTCCCACTTGTGCCCCTCATCGCACACCTGGGGAGTGATGCTGAAATTTGGCTTCCCCTCCCCGCAGTGCCGGACCAGCTCCGGGATGTTCCCGGGGATGCCGATGCCGAGCACGCCGCCGCCGGTCCCTCCTGCTGGCATTTTACCGGCCTTCGGAGCACCGAGGCCGAGAGCAACAATACAGATACAGAGAGATTATATAGAGCGCGGAGTAAGTTTCGTATAAGGCTTTGGTACAGCACCATCATGTCAGATTTATTTGTAAATCGTTTACAGAAAAAAAAAGCTTACTGAAAAAATAGTGGTTTGTTTCTCTTTTTTTTTTTTTTATTTATTTTCTTCTTTTGAGGAACATACCTGAAGTTCAAAAATTAACCCTCTAGTTGCCGTCTAGGCTCCCATCAAATGCTATTTTTGCTGTGTGCAATTTAAAAACGAAGCGACTTGGAACCCAACTCCCACTAACCTGTTACACAGCCCGCCCGGCTCGCAGCGGCCGCCCACGCTGCCCAGCCAGGCAGCGGCCAGCGGTTTGCAGTGCACGAGTCAGTAAAATCAACACCACACAGATTCAGCAGCTGATCGCTACTCACTTTTTAGTAAAAATTAAGAAAAAAAAAAACCCCACCAAAAAAAAACCCAACAAAAAAAAAGTCACAATGAGAAACATTATGGAACCAGCAGTACTAAAGTTTTCTTTATTGTTATTGTTATTAAAAAAAGTCAGTTCCACTGGTTACCATTGAAACAGCACCAAAGAGCACCCTAACGTGTGTTATACATCGTAATACTCGACATTCAAGAAATGGAAACGAGGTTGAATGGTCTAGTCATTATATCCATAGGCAAGAAATTCTTCTTAAAAAGAGGAAAAAGTTGTCCCACGCAACCAGAGACCTGTTGGGTCCGGAAGAAAATCCTGCCTTAGGGGAAAACACTACGGAGTTAGGAGGGAATTAAATCAAGAGCTACCTATGGAGGTCTACGAGGGGTTCAGAGACTCTACAAACCTATCAAAGGGGATTAAAAAGTCTGGGCTCCCCGGGAGAGCCAGGGATGCTCCCTGTGGGGATCCAGGGATGCTCCCCCAGGAGCTGGTGGGCAGGTGGGATTTCCGACTGCCCAAAGGATGGCTCGAGAAACCTACGGCAACATAGGTGTTTCCAGGAGGATTTCTACAGGGCTTTCCCACGAGGGAAAGGCAAAGGGACCGGAGCCCGCACAGCCGTACGGAAGGTCCTGCATCCTCCCAGGGCCGCGGGAGCATCCCTTGCCTGCTCTATGCCGGCCCCGCAGATCAAAAAAGAGAAGTTTGGCCTTAAAGTGCATGTGGGAGGGCAGGGAGCGGATGCCGGCATCTCCCACGAAGCCGAAACCTCCCCACACGGAGATGGGCACTTTCCCGTGTGGCTCTTCCCACTGCTCCCAACAGCCGAGCGGGAAGAGCCTGGGAGGGGGCAGGAAGCAAATACCCCCCCGAAAAGCAAGCTCCTGCCAGATGCGCATGGCAGCGGCGATGGAGGAAGCGGGGTTGCGTGTACAAAAAAAAACACCCAATAAATTAAATAAAACCAAGGGAAGCAGGACGATGCTGTCGGCGCGGCCGCCCCTTCGTCCCACGGCACCCGGGGAGGAGCGGCTCTTTATGTGTCTGTTTGGCATCCAGAGGGTTAACGGTACTGTGGAAAGTGTGCTTTGTAAACATTTTTTTTTTTCCTGTTTTTTTTCTGTAAGTGATTCCAGGGGAGATGGGGAAAGGAGAAAGCTGCCCGCCCCCCAGCAATACCCCAAAGCCCCGCCGGCTGGGGTGGGGGGTAACGCAGCCCCCCAGCCCAGACACCAACCGGCGAGAAATCTCATCCCTTCTCTTTCTCCTCACACCCTTTTTCTTTTTTTTTTTAACATATAAAATACTCACTTACGTATTTACCGCTAATAAATGCAAGTTAGTCCCATCAAACATGCTTTGCTTCGATATCAAGAATTGGTGCTGAACAAATCTTGGTTTGATATTAGAAACATCCCCCCCCCAACCTCCCTCCCCCCCTGCCCCGACAAAGAAGACAGAAATATCATGGAAAATACAGGTGACACCTACGGAGGACACGGTGCCGCTGCGAGGGGGCCAGCTCCCGGGCATTACATTCGTGCCTCAGCCGGTCGGGGACACGGCGTGACAACGGCGAGGGACCTCTGCCCGGCCCCGGAGGGATGGGAGCACCCGGGGTCTGCGCCACCGTCCCCTGCCTCGCCGCAGGGACATCGGAGCCCAAAACCCAGCATCCAGGTCCCCTCCGGGGCCAAGGACCGAGGGGAGCAGCACACCACAGCCCAAAGGCCATCCCCAAACCCTGCCCCAAGGAAGGCAGAGGGGATGGCTTGCCACTCCCAGGCACCACTCAGCCCCAAAAACTGGCTCTTCTCCCCGTCGCCGCCTGCGTCTATGCGGGGAAAGGGGGCAGGGGGGGCACGGCGGGTCCGTATTGCTTTGCAGGAAAAGCCCCGAGCATCCCCGGTACCTTCCCCACCGCGCCTGGGCTCGATGCCGTTTCACCCACCGGGGCAGGGAGAGCCCCAAATCCCACCCCGGCGCCCAACCGGGGACCGTCAGCCTCCACCACACCAGCAAAACACCGATGGTGGGAGATCTTTTGTTTGTTGTAGAGGTATTGATGTGCCTACAGAGAGGGTGCCCTGCTCCGGGGACCCGGGGGGACCCCACCGCGGCCACCCAGGCGGCTCTGCAGGGCTCCATAAACCGCATGAGGGTTTCATAAACCCTAAGGATTTACGAAGGCGGTGAGGACGGGTGGCCGACAGCACCCAGCGAGGTAGCGGCGTGGGGAGCTTGTCCCCGCAGTGTCCCCCCGGGTCCTGTGCCACCACCACCGGGTTTGCAACCGGCCTCATCCTTCCTGCTGAAAATAGCACCCTTGGAGCTGAAGTTCCTCATGTCTCTGAAAAAACCCAAGCAAGACACAGCCCGTGGAGGAAACATCACCGCCTCGCCACGGCACCAGGCAAGCTTGCAGCAAACAGGGCGCCCGGGCTCCGCCCGTCCCCGGGCTTTTTCCCTTTTCAAATTTTTTTTTTTTCCTATTGAAACAGCAACGCGACAGCAAACAGCGGCGACGCCGAGCCAGCAGCGGGACGGCAGCCGGAGCCAGCGGATCCCCCCTGGGAGCCCCGCGAGCCCCCCAGCCTTGCCCAGCCCTCCTCTCTCCCTCGCCACCGTATTGCTCAAACAGCACTAGGCATGGATACAAAAATAAAACAGCTATGTGACTTAGATATATATAATTTTTTTTTATATATATATATTTGTATATATATTTTTGCCTATTTATAGGTGGATGGAGAAGCAGCGAAGCCGAAGCGCAATATAATGTAAAAATACTCGCTCTGCTCCCGCTGTTCAGACTCTCCCCACCTCTGACAGCCTCTCTCATGCTGCACAGAAGTTTCTGACACCTATTACTAAGGAATTATTTTAAATATTTATTCTCCCCCCCCTTCTAAAATAGAACGTAAATATATATTTGTTTAATTTTATATACAATGCAGTTTCAATACACCAATATCATTTCTTTAGATAGAGATACTGGGGCTCATTTCTCAAGTTGTGTTTTTTTTTTTTAAATATAAGTGCTGGGGGGGAGTGGGTGGAAATCAGAGGAGCTTTCAGACCGCAGGACTGCCTTGTCCCGGGAAGATGCGCACCCCCCTTTGCAGCCCTCTTGGTCCCCTGTAACCTCAGGAGAACAAGAATAAAAGCCTCCCTGGGAGAGAAACTGTCATTTCGATAGTAAAGCAGAAACCTGGGCAAACTCTCCTCCCCGGGGGACGCCAGCCCCTCCATACCGTGTGTCCCACCCCACTGCAACCAGTATAAAAATCCTTAGCTACCACTAACAGCACATGCTTCAGACATCCGAGCCCCCTCAGCCTGGACCAGCCCGTCTGCCCCGCGTTCCTCTTGCCCACCCCCTCCCCGGGGACGGTCCTTCGTCCATCCATGCACGTGTTAAAAGACAGCCAGAGCCCTGGGGATTGGGGATGCTCGTCGGCATCGTGTCCTGAGGTCACCCGGCACCACTGGGCAAGACGCCTACTGCCACACAAATGATGAGGAACAGACAGCTTCGACGGCACAAACCTGCCAGGTTCCATATAAATAGGGAAAACGGGGAAATACGGCACTGGGAAGGGGAACAGGCTCCCACTTCCAGCCCCTGCCCTCACCACCGGTCCTCACCACGCGGGGATGTACAGACTGATGGAAATTAAGTTCAATGCTAAGTTTCTTCATTTGCTGGCACAGGCGTTGCCAAGTCAGAGATGCCATCGCTGCTTCCTCAGCCTCCAGTACTTGGCTCATGTCCTTCCCCAACAGATTTCAGCAGTCCCCTCTAATAGGAACAAATTGCGCTTCCCAGCCTCTCCTCCTCTGCAAGCACAGGCAGAGAGGAGTAAAGATATTCAGCAAAAGAAAAAAAAAAACCACAAAACTAAGCTGAAGGGGGGAAATGGGAGGAAACATCCTGTTTTCTTTAAGGGTTATCTTGTGCCCAGGCAGCACAGGGAGCGGCGGGCATCCAGCCTGAATTTGGCCAGCCCCGCATCAGGAGCCATCGGACACTTTGCCGGTACAGGCTCCGGCATCATCGGTGAACAAATCCCCTCTATGCGTCAGACGCTAAAAGTCCTGCTAATGAGGTTTAAAAAACAAAGACACTGTGAAGAACATTTTGTCCTGCCGAGGAGCCACTGCTGGGACCGGCTGGCACGGCCGGCGCCGCGTTCCTCAGCCCAAGGGACAAATTTAGCCGTATCCCTCTCAACCCTTCTGACTCATGCTTTTCTGGTAAGAACAGACGCAAAGCAAAATGTTTTCACATGACTAACCGGAGAGCAGCATCTAGAGGGACTTCAGAGAAGGGTTTCTGCGTGGTGATGCTTTTTCTTTAAACGATTGCACCAGAGATGAAGCAACATGACGTCTCTTTCCCACGTCACGCCCCACGTGCGTCGGACACGCAGAGGAGAGGACCTGTCAACTCCTGCTTCTCAGTATCATGGCCCAGCGGTGAGTCACGTACAATGAACACAGCAAAAAAATATAATTGGGGGGGGGGGGGGGGGGGGAAGGAAAAAAGTGATCTGGCTGTGTGCAGCAGGGATGCAGGGCAGGTCACGCCTGCTGTGGGGCAGCTGTGCCCGGCCATTCCCAAATCCCCCCCCGGCTCCGGCTGCTCCCAGCCCCTACCCAGCTTTGCCCATCCCAATCCCCCCCCCTCCATCACGGCTCTAAACACTCTCCCCTAGAGACAAACATACCCCTGACATGCAAATCTACTGGACTTCTGCATACCTATCTATCTTTGTCCTACGCTTCTCTATGTATTTATATCTCATATATACATTGCGTTTTACTCCGGTTCCTTGAAAAGATTTCCTTCCACAAAAAGCATCGACTCTGCCAGCCCGGGGCCACAGCGAGCCCACGCAAGACGTGTGGAAATCCCTGAAGGCAGCCAGCAGCCGGTCCAGCCTCGCTGAAAAATACCCCCAGCCAAGAAAATCAACCCAAAACTCAGAGAACTCCCAAATCTACGTCACTGCCTGAAGCAGGAGGAGAAACCAAAGTGCCAGGCAGAGTTTGTCCTAATGCAAACTGCAAGATCTGAGCAGCAATAAGTCTAAAATGTATGTGTCGTGCCTGGATGCCATGAGACATGACTAAGCCCTACCAGGACTGTGCCTGGGCTGCTGAGCACAAACCCTGAGCCCTCAACACCCCTGGAGGTAGGTACAGCAAAGTTGTTATTCCCTTTATATTTATTTATCCAAACACCGTCACCTCCAGCCTCCCCCCAACACGGGTGGCACTGAACCAGCTGACAAGGAGACCAACGCCTGGAGCCCACCAGCAACCGAAACCAGCCTCCGAGTCACGAGTGACCGACACGCAGCAGCAGCAGCGAGCATCCTGCCCTGGGAAAACCATCGCCTGCCCGCACAGACGCTCCCCACCACCCTCACGGGGACCACTCTGCACGGGGGGGCACCCACGCACGCACCCGGCGAGACCGCAAACCACGCCGGTGCCTCCCGCCCAAGTTCGTACTACAGGTCCACAGAGCTGGGAAGAGACCCTGGGACCCTCCAGCTCCCCCCATCCTACAAATCCATCACTCCAAGTGCCCGCGGATGCAGTTAACGGCAGGCACAGAAACGGGACCCCACAAGTGAGCCCTAAACGCCCTCTCTCTCCCCACTTATACTAACTTGCATTTTCCTTCACGTCAACATTGCAAAACCGAAACACGAGTGGGTTTGCACAGCAAAGTCACCTTAAAAATACGTGGCCGATCGCTCAGCAGCTCCTGCTGGAAAAGCAGGCAAAGCGTTTTCCCTGCCTGCAACGGGACGGCGCAGAGAGGGCAGGAGGGACGGCACCCCACGACCACCCCCTCTTTCCGAGGGATCTCAGTGACACCCCCGTACCTACCTCTCCGCGTTACCTCCCCCGGCTTGGGGTGGCTGAATCCTACAACCCCCGCAGCAGCGTGAAAACGGCGCTGGAGCATCCCCACCGCGGCCATCTCGCAGGCGGAGGCACCGGCAAGGACCACCCAAAGCTGGGCTGGCACCCACTGCACCGACACCTCAGCGGAGCCCAGGGGCAAATACTCTTGTGATTCAGAGGCATTTTTTCCACCGTGGCCCAGGATTTTCCAAGGGACCTAATGAAACACATCACGCTTGCACCGTGGAAGGAGGAATCGTACGCTTACTGGTAAAGCAAAAGCCTTCTACCTCAGACAAGCTTACAAAATAAGAGAGTTTGGCCCAGGAAGATAAAAATCAAGATATATTTTGCAGCATGAAAGAAAAAAAAAAAATGAAGCAGCAGCAGCTGTGTTTGCAAACCACCAAAGCGAAACGGAGTTCAAACGGGGATGAAATGGCATCGTCTGACACAGCTTCGATGTCCCAGGTCCATGGGAGGAGAGAGGAGCGACCCCCTGAAGGGCATGGAAACCAGAGGGCTGGGAGAAGCGAGGAGGTTGCCAAAGCAAGAGGTGAGCCCATCTGCCAAAGCACGGCCCGAGTCTATCAGAAGGTAACTCGGTCTAGCGGGGAAAGGAGTTAAGGATGGTTTTAGGGAAGAGCCGCTTCCACGAGGCGCCCGGGGGGGATTTCCCACTCCAGCAGCGTGGCAGGTACACGGCTGAAAGAGAGAGGGCTGCAGCTCCAGCCTCTAAAGGTCGAAGACCATGAAAAGCAGGGGGCCCAGCGGCTCAAAACACCTGCAAAAGGAAAACAACTCTCAAAAGACTGACCCCAGCAAGCCGGCGCGCTCCGTCAACCTTCCCTGCACTCCAAGTCCTCTAGAGCTCCTTAAGACGGGACGGGGGCACGGTCCCGAGGTAGCGACCTCAAGAGCCCGAAGACACTGCCTTGCCCGTACAAACGGGCGTCATAAATAGTTTGGAAAGCACTCAAATGAAAAAACAACCTTTTGTTAGAGAGGTCGAGGCAACGAGAGCGAAAGGAAGAGCGAGTCAGCCGTGGCACAGCGCAAAGTCTCTGCGCCTCCCCCCAACCGGGGCGTCCCCCGGCCCCAATCGTCACCTGTCCGTCGGGAGCAGCCCGGCTCGCCTCCGCACGGCGAGAGCCGCCGCCGCCGGCACGCCGCACCGCTGAAGTTACCGGCGAGCCGAAGTTAGCCAGGCAGAGTTTTCCCCCCGCTGCCAAGCGGGCAAATGGCATTAAATCAATTCAGATCCGAGCGGATTCTAGGGAAATCCCTAAAACACACTCAAATAAAAGAAATTCGCAGTCATACTGTTAGCAAAGTTGAATTCTCACTCTGATAGTTGAGGGTCTTACATCAGGTCACTCGTCACGTACTCAATAAAAAGCCCTGGTGCAGGCTGGAAAGAGAGGGGCATTTCTACGACACCCTCCCTCCTTCCCGAGACAAACCTGCTCACGGTTTGAAGACCACCTACACGAAGTTGTTAAAGCTCGGAAAGATCTCGTTATCGATTTAGAGGATTCATTGTCAAGTGGTTCAAACCTAAGTCAGGGCTTCGAGATTGGAAAAGACACGGTGGCTCTGCTTTTCGTGGTTGCAGGTTTCCGAGCGTCCTGCTGGAAGAGGAAGCACAACCTCTAAAAACCAGGTATTTCTAGGCAGGCTCCGACCTAAAAGCTCCCGGGGAGCGTGGTGTGGTCGGAATGCCGCATCCCAACCGCCCGGCTGAGAGCTCACGTCTTTCTCCAAACATCTAAGCCCTTCGAGGTTCAACCAGGAGTAAGAGCAATAACCAAGGCAAAGCAGAATTAAAGGCGAGATTGTGAAGAATCTCTTGGCAATTCTACCTGGGAACAAACAAAAGTTTTGTATGCAAATGGAGAGCCTGGGGCAAAAAACATGCCTACAGGCTCTTCGATTCTCCTGACGCTTCTTCTACAGCCTGAATCCACTTAGAGCAAGAATATCCACATGAAACACTCGGTATTTTATTCCCAGGCAGGCTGGAGGGTTTAGCACTTTACCGCAGAGGAAGAAGTGTGCAAACCTGGATGCAGCGGTTGATTTTACCACTTCAAAAAAAAAAAACTCTAAATATTTTAAAGGTAGGGATCACTTAGTATTAGCACTCAGCATTTACGTAGCACTTGCAGTCTGTAAGTGACCAAGTGCTTGTCCAAAGTGCTCAAATATGACTTATCCCCATTTTACAGATGGGAGAACTGAGGCACAGAGAGGTTGAGTGACTTGCCCAAGGCCACGCAGTCAGAGAGTGGAGGCAGAGCAGGAAAGCGAGCCTGGCTGTTCTCGGAGCGGGCTACACCTTTCCTGCTAAAAAAAAAAAAGGCCTATGCAATCCAGAAAACCAGCGGCCACCAAACCTACCCTAAGTATTTTGCAGAGGAAACACATTCTGGTGAAGAGTTAGAACAGCGTTACCGAGAGGGGACAGCGGGTCTCCTCGGATGGGGCAAAGGGAGGGACAGAACCCCGGCGGGTGTCACAGCCTATACGGCCGGGCTGGAGCAGGAGAAAAAAAGGGGGAAAACAGCAAAACCAGCAGCAACGCATTTTAAGCTGACGCGAAACGCCGGGCTTAGCTTTGCGCGGTCGCTCCGAGAAGCCATCCATCTCCAACCGTGGAGCTGGGGATTTTCCAGCCGCTCTCGCCTGGGCTCAGCATCTGCCGACGGAGGCTTTTGGGACCACGCAGTCAAACCCCCTTCGCTCGCACGCCCGCGGCGGCGTCTCCCCGTTTTACAGTTATGAATAAAGATTACAAACGTTACTGCAGTAAGAAATCACATTACTACACAGCACTGAAGAACATTTGCCAGCGATATACGGAGTGTCAAGAAGAATTAATCAAAACCACCCTCATCAAAGCTGACACGCACCATACTTTGGGGGAAAACCCTTGGATGAAAACAGTCCCATACCTGCGTGCTCGCAGAGTGTTGAGTACATGTTAACAAGGTTCAAATGCATTTGCACAGACAAATGGTGATTTCTCGTATCTCAGACCGATTCAAAGGCTTGAGGTCTTTCTGGTTTTCCCTCTGAGAGATAGGTAAGGAAAGATGTCATGGATGGTTTTGTTGCTGTTATCTTCACATAAAAGGAAGCTGGGAAGGGGGAGGCAGGGAGATTTTCACAATTACAGCTTTCCTGGGATTATTTGGTTGTGTTTTTATCATAATCAGATTCATGGGATTACCAGTTCCCGTCTGGATTGTTAGTTTCTTGTCAATTAATTACACCCTGTGTCATTTAATTTCTTCCGGCGATTGAGGGCCAGCTGCTCAATTCCACACTTTCTCCCTAAACGCGCGCTGCAGAAGCGGATGTCAAAAGCTCTGTCTATGCCTTTTAAGCCTAGAGATCTTTTCCGAAACCGAGGTGCAACGCCCCACTTCCCACCCCACCGAAGCCGTCCGGGTTGAGGGGAGAAGCGTATCGGAGGAGCGCCCAGCCCCGGGCATCCTCCCCTTTCCCCCCAACCTGCCCCAGGGTCCCCCCAGCTCGTCCCCACCACGAGCTGCCGAACCCCCCGGCAGAGGCGGCAGCGCAGGGGCGTCCCCCCCCTTCTCCCACTGCCTCCGTCCCCCCGCGGCGCCACGTCGGCTCCCTCCACCCCCTCCTGTTTAACCTCCTCGGGCCGGCGCTAGGCTAAAGCAACGTGGCGTGCCCACCGGTGTCGTCGTGGTCCACGCTATTGAGAATGGCTGTCTGGTCTTCGGGGAGCTGCCGGTGGCAGAGGTCGTCCTTCAGCGCCGAGAGGCGGGCGAAGGGGTCCTGACGAGGGTGTCTCTTCTTCTTGCGGAGGCAGACAGCTTCGTCAGGCCACAGTACCTGAGAGCTGGGAAGGTGCTGAACCTGGGAGGCAGAGCCGTCTGCGGGGGGGGAGAGAAGGCAGATGGGACCAGAGCCGGCAGCTATCGGCAGCGCCGGCGGCAGGCAGAGCGTAAGAGGGAGGTTACGGCAAGCCTGGCCCCAAAGCCGGCTGCTTGGCGAGGAGCGTTGGGCATCAGGGAAAATTAAATTAACACTCAAAATCCAAAACAACATCGCTAGAGATGGGAGATGCACGGAAGGGGAATTCGGTTCGGAGGCAGGGGTGGGACAGCGCGTGGGTGAGCAGCCCGAGGAGCCATCCCTTCGGGAGCTCGGAGACCCCCCCGGCGCCGGAGCCGGCAGGGACCTGCCCGGGCTCTGCCCACGGGGGGACAGAGGGGATGCTGTTGGGGAGCGCGGGGTCCTCGCACTCACTGGATTGTTTTCTGGATTTCGAGGAGCCCTTGGATGACTTTTTGGGCTTCTTTATCCGCTGGTATTTCAGAGCTTCGAGCCTCTCAGGTGCAGCAGCGTCCCCGGACGGAGATGGACGTTTTCTAGGAAGGAAAAGCAGACAGGCGCCGTCAGCGGCTCCCGGCCACGCTCGGGCCTCTGGACGTCCCCGGCGGGGATTCGGTCGACCCCAGCCAGCTCTGCCATGGAAAAGGAAAAGGTGAGAAACCCAGGGCTGAGGGAGCGGGGCCAGCCAGGCGTGTGGAGCGCGGGGCGGCAGGAAGCGAGGCGCCCACGCGTGCCGCTCCGCGGGGTCCCCGCCGTCCCCCTACATCTCCTCTGCATTGCCGAGCGGCGCCGCGAGCCCGGCCGGTCCCACCGGCAACGTCCAACGCCGGCCCCGCAAGAGAGCTGCCGGCACCCCAGCTCACCTGCCTGCCATGCAAGCACCGCTAAACAAACAAGGACGGGGCAGATCCTATGTCCGATAAGGCATTTCTGGGAAGTGCTGGGAAACCCCTTGGGATGGAGAGAGAGGAAGAGACAGGCAGAAGCGGCACAGCAGCACCGAGACGGGCACCATGAGCCACCCGGGGCGGACGACACCAGTGCCACAAACAGCAGGGAGGCAGGATCCTGCCCGGCCCTGCTCCCACAGCCAAAAAAACCAGGGGCCACACGACAGACAAGGACACGAAGGGCACACGCCGACACAGCCGGGAGCGGTACCTCGTTCCCAGGACCCTGCTATAGGCGACAACAGAAACACAACAGCACAGGAGCATCTACTCCTTACTGGGAGCTGGGGTTTCTTGCCCTGCGGGACAGGACGTTGAAATGGAAACACTGACAAGGTTTTATTGCGAGGGACAAGGAGATTTGCAAAGGGGTGTTTCCCGCAGGCAAGCCAGAAGTTGTGATAGTTTTCCAGCTTTAGCCCCTGAGTAACTTTTCTACAGGAACCAGCTCAAGGTTATGTGGTCTCCCTTTTGCAAAGGGTTTTTTTTTTTTTCGCTCTATTTTCTTCACTGTACCTGGTTTTCCTGTCCAAGGGCCCGACAGTGTGACTGCTGTGGAGAGCAGAGAAGTAGAGGAAAATCTTTTCCTGAGGAGAGCATCAGTCCAGCTCTCATCTATAACACATGACAGCATCCCCCCCTCTTGCTGCTTTCCCATTTCCTTCCCCCTCTCCATTTTACTTTCATGTCCCTCCAAGCTGCACCAACACCTAATGCCGCAGAAGAAGTCTGAGTCAAGGCAGCAGAGGCCACAGGTAACGACCTGGGATCAACCTGAGCAACCTGCACACCAGGTGCCCAAAGATGACGGGGGAAGCATCCACAAAGCGCCTTTCATTGCAATAAAGCCAATGCTCAAAGCCGGGCTCCGGAGAAAAAAGCCTGGAGATTTAAACCAGCGTGCCTCTAACAAGCCTGTCCTACCCCTCAGAGGAGGAGACGACACTCTTTTGCTCTCACAACTCTGTCGCTGGAGGTCAGCGACCAAACCTTTTTGGAACAGCCACGCAGAGGGCAACTCCTGCATCTTCAGGTGATCGTGACTGGGGCAGGGTTCAGCAAACCCCACAAGCCACAGGCTCTTCACAAGGCAGCAGGACGGGCAGGCGGAGGAGCTGCCTCGGCCGGCTGCAAGGACGCAGCACCGGTGCATTCAGACTCCTGCTTTGTCACCAAAAAGCCACGGCCGAACTCATCCACCTCGTTCCTGGTCTGTCAGCAAGGTGCAACCCATCCGGCGTTGCAAAAACGCTGCCGGTGCTGGCGGGAGCAGCAGGGAACGGGCGAGCACAGGGGCTCGAGCACAGAGCCCCAGCACACCCGGGCTGCGGTACAAGAGCACAGCCACCTACGGTGAGTTTGGAGCTTCTCATCTCCCTTGGGCTTCAGGTGGAGCCTCTCCAGCACTGAAGACACCCCACAGGCTTTCCTCTGCGAGTCCCCATGCGTGCCACCGCTGCAGAAAGCACGGCGTGATAGCAATGCTCTACGTCCGAGATCCCAAGCGGCTGCCGGAGCCGTGATACTTCAGCTGGAGTGGCACAGGCGAAGAGCTCCCGAGGGATTTTTCCCTGCGGGGAACAGAAGGGGTCGTTTTTGAAAATGCACATGACTGCAGAGCTTCTCAGTTCTGCTACCAGCGTTGGAGAGCACCAAGTGCAGTGTGAATTGATGAAGCAGCTGGAGCACAGCAGATGCAATGGAAACCCAAAGACTGGGGTATAGAAAAGTCCCTTTTCATGTTTCCCATCGCAACAGAGACATCAAGGCGTGGATGCTCCTGGAGAGCCTCTGTTCCAGCTCCCAGCAGAGCAGCACGTCAGCTGAAGATGAAGCACCTCATTAGACAAGCTGGTAGTCCTGCTGGCTGGATCCAAGCGAGAGCCTTCCCTCGCAGGAAAGACGACGTTTACAAGCCCGTACAGTTGCTGTGCTTAAAAACCTTCTTCCCAAGCGCAACCAGCCTCTCGTGAGGTTGCAAGCAGCGGCTCCGAGCTCTCTCGGGGCACTGCCCGCCGAGCTGCACCAACGCCGACAGCCGCCGGGCTGCACCCCGTCCACACGCTGGCTCAGAGTAAGACCTCAGTGACCCAAAGGGCCAACAGCATGGGACTTGCCCGCAATAATTCCTGCTTGAATGGTCAGTAGCAGGCTTTTTCCATTTTATATCCACCAAACAAATATTTGCACAGTAGTAACATTCACGTAGGTACTTGGCTAATTGCAACGTTGACTACGCCAATCCCAATCCATCTTCCATAGAGCTCACGTGTGCCAAGACCTGGACGCTGGCAAGCTTGGCGATCCCGTCACCGTCCTGCCGATGGGCATCTGTCTTCCACCGCCTGTTCCCATCACCCAGACAACTTTGCTAATATTATTAAAGCTCAACTTGTAAAAGGCGCTTGCTCTTTCCATTCTTTTTTCCTTCTAAGGAGATGCTACTGTGGCATGTTGACAAAATTAGACAGATTTACGCAAGGGATTATGAGGAAATTGCCTGAAGCTCATTTCTACTAGTTCTCCGTAATTGGACTTGTATTTATACACACAAATATAAACAGTGAGCACACTGAACCCATGTGTCACCATAAATACTGTCTGATCTCTGGCAAGGAAGAGATACAGTGGAGGACAAAACGATGCTACTCACCAGCCAAATTTTATCTGCTCTACCCACCCTTTTTTTCTTCAAAGGACTCCGATTCTTTCACATTAATTTTCATTTTAAGCTCAGCCAAAAGCCTCTTCTTGCCCCCAGAGTTAGCATTTTGGGCAGCTGCCCATGCACGAGAGATCTTGAACACCAACAGACGAGAGGTTCGGGGAGGCGGGCAAACTTCTTCTAGAGACTTCAATGTAGAGCCCAGCAAAGGGGCTTTGAGAAGCACACGTGAATTCCTGACGCAAGCCTTCTGTGAGACGCCACAAACACCCAGTCTTCCTCGAGCCTTCAAAGGGCAACCCTTCTGAACAAGCAAGGGTCTCAACTGCACAGAGAGGTATTGGGGAGGCCACAAACGTACCGAAGGACGTCAGAGAGCCCCAGGACAGGAGGAGGTAGCTAGGGGAGAAGAGCTATCCAACCCAACACACATCTCAGCTGCTCTTCTTCACACGTCTTTCCACATACGAAGCGAAGATGTAAGGGCAAAGGCCCATTGAAAGCATCGCTAACCTTTTTCCACCCAAAAGGGGGAACCCATGTAAAGGAAAGGGCCAGGAGATTCAAGGGCACAATACATGTATTTCACCTCATGGAGGTCTCACAGCACACGCTCCGTGTCTCCTTCTCTCCTTGAGTCAAGACAGTGACATCCAGGAATAGTTTGGACCAGTTAGAGCATCCACTTGGACCAGAGCTCACCATGTCTCAACCACCGTGTCCTTCAAGACTTCATCCGAGTCAGATGGAGAGCTCAATTCACCTACACGAGGCTCCGTTTCAAGCTCAAGTCCTGCACGATCCCATGAGATGTCCTGCAAGTTGGAATTCCCCCTCTGCTCTGAGGCAGTGCTGGCTGCTGCCTCCATCCTGGGATGCCATCGCGCATCGCTTGAGAGGTGCTAGAGAAACACAACGGTGATGGCCCCTTGTCCCAGAGCTGCTGCTGCCAAGGCACCGCAATGAGGGAGGAAGGGGCTGTTCACAGCGGGGAGCACACTGGAGAAGGGGGTCCCTTCTACAGGTCTGCAGACACCACAACTCACCTACACAACGGACTTCACCATGCTGACGGGAGAGGAGCGGGGAGGAGAGAGGGCGAGGGAAAAGGAGCCGGAGAGGAAGAGGGGGATACAGTCACGGGGAAGGGGCGGGGAAAGAGGAAGATAAATGAAAAACAGGAGTGAGAAAAATATATAAGTAAATTAAAGAGACTGAAAAGAAAAAAATAATAATAATTAAGAAAGAAAAGAAAATCGCACTCAGACAAGCGGACTCACAACTTCTCCAAGCGGGAGGAGGCATGAAACACATGCAGAGGATCAGCACATGGACAGTCTTTAAAGGGGAACCTGTTTTCTTTCAAGCGGGGAGCGAGGGGTGCTCCTCCTCCCGCACGCCTGGCGCCGACGTCCCTTCGTCACTCAACGCTACGCCGCGGTCAAGCCCCCGAGCTCCCGGCATCGGCAGCGCTGTCCCGGCAAGGGGGAGGCCGGGATGGCCGCCCGGGACAGGCCGCGGTGCCGAGGGGTGCAGGGGCTTGGTGCCTTGTCTGTGGTTTTTGGGTTTCCCTCTGCAGGGAGACGACAGCTCGCTCTTCCCCGTTAGGAGATGCATCACCGCACGCTGCATCCGAAGAGAAGATGATGGGAAAACTGTTCGTGCCGACTCAGCAACGGCATTATTTATCTCTGCCAGTCAGTAAAAACTACCCAACCTTCACCCAGCGAAAGCCACCGTGCGACAGCCGCCCCACGCCTGCTCCCCACACCGGGGGCTCAGCTGCAGCCGCCACCGAGCCCACAAACTGCCTCTCCCCCTCTCCTCCTCTCAGCTTTTATTACTGCAGTACAGAAATCTGGCTGGTCTGGTATAAAATCTCTGTGCTCTGCATGCACTGACAATTTTATGATCCCAAATCATCAAGAAATTACTTGGCTGGGCTCTTTACAGGATTCCTCGCTTATTAAAGTAAGATTTATTCTTCCGGCTTCCCCTTTTTGGGGATAATGACTTGGAGTAGGACGCACGGCTGCTCTTCAGCAAAGGTCCTGCTGGGCAATGCGACCCTGCTCCTGAAACCCCATCGGCCCACAGCACCCATCACCGGAGGCAGGAGCCAGCCAGGATCTATGCAAGAAGCACACCAAACTCAGACGTGAGCCTTGACTCACCTCTGCAGTACTAAAGCCATGTTCACTCATGTCCCTACCGCTCCCAGAGTGGGGAAGCATCATGGAAAAAGAATAGAGAAAACAGTCGCATCCTCGCTGAGGGCTTCCCCGTTGCTCAAGAAGTCTGGCACAGCCCAGATCTCACCAAGGCTCGGCGCTAGCTTTGCTCCTCATGGGACACCCTGCTCTGGGATCAGCAAGGGAAAACAGAAGAAGGTGGTGGCCAAGCGCTTAAGAGCTTTGAAGGCTGCAAGACTCAAACTGGACGTTTTTTGCCATACCAAGAGGATGGCTCCTTCATCCCATACCTGCTCCCATCACCATGACCCAACAACTCCTTTCTCCCCTCTCCTGCTCTCCCCAGCCCAGGACAACCCTCCACATCAGCTGGAGGAATTCCCCTCTTCTGCAAATGTCTACCTGATTTCTCTAGGCGTCTCATCTCTCTCTCGTGAGGCTCTCTTCCAGTCCCACAAGGCTCCTCAGGCTGTTACAAGAGCATCGGCCAGGAGCTTGACTCTTCCCATCCAAGGCACTAAAGCCTAAGTTTTTGTAAGACCTGTCCTAAGGAAGCTTGGGCATGGCCAGGCCCTAGAAATGGTCCCATCTGCAGTCCCACCTCTCCTTCCACAACCAGCCTGGCTGACAGCCAAGTGGATCAGCATTCCCACTCCTTAGGGTCAGGAATGATTATTATCCCATCTGGCTTTAGCAGTTTTAGTGACATTCTCTGCTGGTCTGAAAACCATCTCCCAATTACTCCATCCCAGTTCCAGGGACGCCCATGGCCATCTAGGAATCCAGCCCCATGAAGGCAGCCCGAGAGGTATTTTCTTGGGAGAGGCTTTCAAGATCTGTTTAGGGCTGTTTAATTACAGCTGGGTCAGAAAAAGTCTTAAAGATTTCTCCAAGGAGTATTTCAGAGAGGGAGGGCTTTTACTATGACTACACTTGTGATGGGAACGAGAGAACACCTCACCGGCAGCCTGAAACTATAATTACGCTGCTGCCAACCAGACAGTCCATCTTGAAAAAAAGACTTCTCCCATCTTCCAGGATTGAGAAGACTTGGGAAGAAGAAAACAGATCCAGGTACTGATGGGAACAAAATTCTCCATGTCCTGGACCGCAACTGGAGACTGATTTTTGGAGCCCCGCTCCAAGAGCGCTGTCTGCAGCCGGTTGCTCCAGAGGTGGCTGCTTTAACAGGCTCCAGGGGATGGTCATGAGCTCCTGCTTGGGACAACACGAGCTCCTCCCATCGGCTGGGACAGCCCCACCTCAACACGCACCTCCCTAACACCGCACAACCCCCGCGCCACGCAAGCCCTGCCGGGGCCGAGGGTGCCACGTGTCACCGTCCTCCAAGAAAGGAAGGGTGGCCACGGGGAGACAGCAGCTTGGCTCATCCCAAACCCCAACACGAAGGCACGGCTGCCACCACCGGGCTCTCCAGCCCCGCCGCCTCCCCGAAGGCAGGGGAGCAGCGGCGTGTGCTGGGAGGGGAAACCCAAAAGCCACAGAGACTGTGCGTCCAGAGGTGTTTCCTAGTGTTTTCGGATTCCTTATTCCCCTTTAAAGGAAGAGATGGTATTGGAAAAGCCCCTTCCATGTCCCCTCTTCATGCCCCGCTCCCGGCCACCCTCCACAGCGCCCACACCATCCTTTCGGACATGGATCACCCTTACCTATTGAGCTGAGGAGAAGCTTGTCTCGACAACACTGCCCAGATAGCTGAGATTAATCAAAAACAAAGCAGTTATCAACACCCGCAAGGAGCCGAGCTCCGCAACACATCAGCACGTCAACAACTCCAAAGGAAAAGGAGGGAAAGAAACCAAACTGAAACACAAACGAAACGAGGCTGGAGAAGAAAGGGGGAAAGAAACAGAAGAGAAAGGAAAAGAAGAAAAGAAAACAATAATCAACAAAGCGAATGGATACACTGCGTAAAAGCACGGACAACAGTGCTGCTCTAACACGGATCTCTCCTGGAGCTGGCTCTCCTCGGGGTGCCCTGGCTAGGAGACGTGGACCTACGTCTACGTGCTTAATTGCATCGCTCCGTAGCTGTGTTTTCCAGAGGCACTCGGAAGTCGTTTCAGGCTCGTTCAGCTCCTCTCCCTCCCCTGAGCCCTCCTTCCTTCCCCCTGCGCACCCCAGCCGTGCCGGAGGGGTTTTCTAAGGCCATAACGCTTCCAGGTACCAGAGGGCGGGAGTGAAATGCGGAGGGCGCTGCGGGGTGAAACGCTGCCCCCCCCCTCCCCGAAACACACGCCTCTTCTCCGTACGCCTCCGACCGCGCCGGCTCCGCGGGGCTGGGTGCCCCGGCCCCCCGACTCCTCTCTGCCGCAAGCCGGAGAGGGGGGGGTTCGACCCCGCCAGACAACAAGCCGAAATGAAGCGAGACGAAAGGATGGGACGAAAGCACGGCTACGGGGTCTAAGGTGCTGTGAAAGACGGAGGGAAAGAGGAGAAATACAGAGAGAGAAAGAAAGAGAGAGACGCTTTTTGCCTGGAGCAACCCTGGTACCTGGAAAACCAGCCGCTACTGTCTAGTGCAGCCACATCCCTCTTTAGGGCAGGATCTGAGCGTGCCGGCAGCCTCCCGATCTCCGCTGGGGTTAGTTTATTTTTATTTTTCCTCCTCTCCTGACATGCTGCTTGGTGTGGCTAAGTCCTTGATCTCTCCCTGCCCGCGTCCTGGGGCTGCAGCATCCCTTTTGCAGGTGGGGCGGTGACCGTGATAGCTGTTTCTGTCATGCATTAAAGCTCTCTAGACTCCGCGGGAAGGAAGAGGAGGAAGACAGAGGCGCGGCGGCGGCGGCCCTAACGTTCGAAGAAAGCCAAGAGCCAGCAGCTAGAAGAGGAAACAACCGCCAGTGACACCAGGACACTTACCTACGCGAGCCAGGTCTTTGCACGCCTGGTAGACAGCCCGTAGCCCGAGTCACAGCGCTCCCGGATTCCCAAGGGAGCGGCTGGGGAGGAGGCAAGCGTGCCGCCGGCACCGGGAAGGTCGCCTGCCTAAAACCCAGCTCGTTCGGGCAGCGGCCATGCAACCCGCACCCGCGGCACCAGCCTCTTCCTAGCAAAGCCCGCGGGACGCCGTCTCCAAAAGGGATGCTGCAGCGTGCCCAGAGAGACCCTACGAGTTGGGATGGCGATGGCGGGGAGGGAGTCGGAGGGAGCGGGTGAGGCAGGGTGGGGGAAGCCAGGAGGGGGCCAGAGGGGTACCACGGGGCTCGCGCACTTACCCCGTGGCGGCTACCGTGGTGGACGTCGGCTCCGGTTGGAGAATCTCCTCGTCGGCCCTCCTCGGAGAGGGGATGTCTCCAAAAACATCCATGGTGTCCACGGGCAGCGAGGTGCCCTGGGAGCCGGAGTAGGCGGTGGCCAGGGAGGTGAAGGCGGTGGTAGGTCGGTAGCTGGGGCTGCCTCCCCGGCTGCTCGGCGCGGGGGATCCCGTCGACGGCGTGGACTTGCGGGAGAAGCTGACCGCCGCGGGGGGCTGCAGGGTGATCTCCGACACCTCCGCCTGCTGGATGAGGCCCGGCCGGGGCCGGGCGCGGGCGGTCAGCTCCGGGGAACTGTTGCGGGAGCTGAGGGGACTTTGGGTCAGAGGAGAAAGCCTCGAAGGTTGTAGCACCACCTGATGTAAACTGGGCTCAGCCCTCCTGACCTGCCGAGGGCTGGGCCGAGGTCGGGGTTGGGGCTCGTACCACCTGGTGTCCAGGCTGAATGTGCTTGTGCCGCTGGGGCCGACGGGCTCGGACGGTTCGTGGTAAGGCAACACGGGTATGCCCATACCTTGGCTGGTATGTCTTAGCTGCCCTTGACATCCCATGGGTTGCATAGGTTTGTCCTGCCACTTGGTGGTGGTGGGCACAGGGGCTTGACCCCTGCCGGGTGACTTGCCGGTCCAGCTCTTTGGTGCCTCCAGGGGCAGGATGCCCGGGTAGGACGCGGGGACCACCTGGAGGGAGGAGGGGGGCGGCCCCCGAGGAAGGCAACCGGCGGGCTGGGAGCCCTCGGCCGCCTCGCAGGGCTGGAGCTGGTGGGGGAACGGCGCGGGGGCCGGCTCCAGGCTGCCGAAGGGGAACTCGGCCCTGCCCCAGGGCTCGGGGGACCGGCCCCCCGTGGGGGTCTGGGCCAGGGGCAGCGTGCTGTTGGAGGCGTTCTCCCCGTTCTCCTCGGGGATGGTGGGGTGTCCGAAGGGCCCCTCGGGGGGCAGCGGCGGGGAGGACATGACCGAGCTCAGCGGGCTGACTTCTGGCATGTAGAAGGGCGGCGGGTCCACCTCCCCGGGGCTGCTGCTGCTGAGGTAACCGTAAAACTGGTGGTGGAAAGCCCGGGGGGCCGGCGGGCGGGCCTGGCCGGTGGCCTGCAGGGCGCCGGGACCCTCCAGCGCCCGGTGGAACCGGGGGCTGTATGCTGGTGGCTGAAGGTAGGACTCCTGGCTGGAGGAGAGAGGGGTGAGCTGGGCTTTCAGGGCGGTGACGGAGGCGGGGACGACGGGGTCGTCGTTCTCCTCGTCCGACTGCCTGAACTCGGGGTACATGTCCGTCTCCTCCACGAAGGGGAAGCCCTCGATCCGCCGTGTCTTCAGGGAGGGCTCCATCTCCGACGGGTCCATGACGAAGCGGCCATCCGGCCCGCGGCTGATGAGCTCGATGGGGGTGGTGGCCTCGGCTTCAGCCTCCGCCTTGGAGACGCTGTACTTCTTGCTGCTGATGGCTCGCTTGGTCTTCTTGTAAAGGGAGAGCTCCTTCTCCTTGGTGGGGCTCAGCATCCGCTTGGCCTGCGGGCCCTGGTCGTCAGAGGACTCCGAGGGGGGACGGAGCGTGCGGATGCTCTCGGGACTCACCTTGCCGGAAGACAACCTGGACCACAGGGGAGAAAAAACCGAGAGAGGGGACGGTCACCCGGAGGGGAAAGGTCTTCTCGCCCAGAAGAACCGCCGGCCAGATCCAGAAAACAAAGTGCTACCAGCTCTCAAAAGAGGAAGAAATTTGCAGGGGCTAACCGGGACAGCAGTCTTGCCCGGCCGCGGCACAGAGGACCACCAGCAGCACACATCATCCCTGCTCCTCGGGGGATCCCCCCCAGGGCAAGCCAACGCCTTGCCACAAGCTCCACCAACGCCTCTGCAGCCCCAGCAGGAAGAAAGACAGGTCCAGAGCTCGCTTCCAACTCTTTCAAACATTTCCTACGTTCACCTGAGCTATCCACGCCCGGGAAAGCCCCCGAGAGGGGGGACGTCAGGCAAACGTCCCCTCCCGCAGAACTCAGCATCTCACTTGGAGATGCTGACAGATCATTTCAGACCAACTTTTTCCCCCTCAAACCTAAGGCTGAGGGCCTCAAAAGGCAGAGCGCATCAGAATAGTTCGCTCACCCCTATCCAGAAAGCCTCGGACAAACAGGACTGAAAGGCAAAAGGTAGCAGATCCAACAGAGACAGTGCAGGCATGGTTATTTCAGTGCAGTGGATGAACCGAAAAAAAGGAAGATTAAGATCCACCAGCACCAGGACATTTTGCAATGGTCCAGGAGCCAAAGCGTGAGGCGTCCACATCTCCAACTCCCACGTTCTCATCGGGAAAATGCTCCCGCTGATTAGCGGCTATACACGCTTTTGATGGGCTCTGCAAGGAGCTGTGGCTACTGCAGCACCACGATCCACCACCTTTGAGCACATGTGGAAAGAGGCTTCAGCGGGGCACTCTTCGTGGGAAAAGAAAAGATACAGGTTTAAGATTCTCTGAATTTGCCAAGAAAAAACAGAGCCAACAGAGAAAACTACAAAAACTACACCGAGCTTGCACGAAGGACTCCGTACTCAGCAGGCTAGCCCTTCTCCTAAGGAGCCCCTTCAAGCCCCTTCAATTGAGTTCCACCAGTCAACTGCAGCTTTGGTCAATGTCCACAGATCCAACGGGGTCGTCTCTTAGCTTAAAGTTTGCTGCATTTGTCCCTGCTGCTTTCTGCTCCAAAGCCCGTTTGCCTCTTGTGAACCGTTGTGTTCCCACAAGTTCAGGGAACACCCAAAACAACTCGTCAGGAGCAACCAAACAAGGTCAGACACTTCCATTTGAGCCTTGCATCAACTGTAGGAAGGAGGCACCCTGAAGACCCACAGCCTGGTGCCGCATCTAAGACAGATACTTACGGGGACTCCAAACTCTTCCTGCAGTGGGTTATCGAGAGAGGAGGGTCTGGAAGAGAATAAAAAGGGGAAAGAAGAGAGAACGCTAAGGAGACGCAACACGACAGAGACAAGACAAACTCAACATCAAGACAACAAAAGACACTCAACAAGAGGGCAAGGTTTCATTGCTCCAGTGCTTTAATAGTTGCTGACAACAAACAGCTCCCGTCACAGGGTCCTGCCCGTCCTGCTGCCGCAGTCTCGCAGGCTAGAGGAGAAGGAGCCGATTCCCCTGCCCTCTCCGGCTCCCCAGCCGCCCTTTTCCCTACCGGCCGCTCCTGCATGGCGGCTGCAGTCCCAGCTTTCGGGAAGCGGAGCGGCAGGGTCTCCTTTGCGGGGGTCTTCTCTAGCCTAGTGCGGCCGTCAGGCACTGCCCGCCCCGGGCTGGGCAGAAAGCAGCTGGAGAGCCCAGCTCCAGGGGGGGGACCTCAAGGAGGTGAGCGGTCCCCCCCCATCTCTGGCCCAGAGGACACCCCAGCCCTAAAACCCCGGCTCTAGGAGTTATCACCACGCGAGAGCGCTCCCTCGGAAATCCCAGGCTAGTTTCTCTGTCGCCTCTTCACCCACCCTGCCTCTCCCGCTCCCGACCACGGGCGCTTTCAGGCACAGCCGAGGGATGAAGTCAGGGCTTCACCTGAGGACGCGCACGGACGGAAGAAGAGACAGACAGGGAAGAAGGTTACCACCACAAGACAACCAGGGAGGAGAAATGAGGAGGAGGCGGGAGTGAGGAAGGAAGCACACCGGGGACGGGCTCACCTTTCTTGCGCTTGAGCTTGCGTTTGCGTTGCTTGTTGACGAAGCAGGCGGCGAGTGTGCTGAAGAGGATGGCAGCAGCCAGGAAGCAGATGGTGGCAACGATGCCAGCCAGCACTGGGCGGGCTAGACCCTCTTCCGTCAGGTCAGGCGGAGGGAATACGTCTGGGGGAAAAACACAGCGATTAGGTGTTATGCACGCACCCCTGCCTGTTGCCTTCCCCGGGGACCTACCCCAGCGTGAAGGCGACTGGTACCAGGAATGAAAATCTCTAAGCAAAGACCCTCTTCCAACCCAGCCCACCTGGGGAGAGCAGACAGCACTGCTGCAGGCCACTGCCAAGGGATTTAGCGACCTCGCACCAGATAAACCTTTTTATCTCAGCTGAGGGACCCCCAGGGAAGAAGCCTCCACGCCACACACGTACACATTTATGTACAAGCGCACACAACTGCACCAAACCTGCAGTTATCTCCCGGCCCAATAACCCGCTGCAGGAAGCTGTAGCTGCATAAGGTATTTTCCCCTGTGCATCAGTGCAACGTACTTCAGCTCTTCAATGAAAACTGGGCTCCGAACCCTCATCGCGCCCCTTCACTAACCCCAAGCGCATCCGAACCACCAGCAGTCCTTAGCTGCGGCCATTGGCGGATGCAAACCCTGCACACGCCAGCGCTCCTGCCGTGCCCTGGCACGCGGGGTCAGCGCGCATCCGCCTGCCGGGAGCACCGGCTTCCCGGGGCCGGGGTGCACGCACGCCCTGCGGGCGCTGCCAAAGCCCATCAGAAAAATTGTGCGTGAGGAGCAAGGGCAGGCGAGCAGGCAGCCTGCAGCTCTCCGCGCGGCGCCGGCACCACTTGGGGGCAGAGAGAGACCGCTGCATTCCTGCGCGCAGCAGAGCTGGGTGGCTCCTCGGCTTTTCCACGAGAACCGTAAAAGCAGGGTTCGCCGCATCCCCATCTCCTCCTGCTGCTCTTGCCTTCCCCATCGCAATCACGTAGCCTCGGCTGTCCCTTGCTCGAGGAGCATCCTCCGAGCTGGGCCGGGGTGCAGGGTACGTACGCAAGCTGCAGAGCGTGCAGTCTTCTGTTGCAAAGCTTTTTTTCCCTTGGACTCTGCACTGCAGTGCTACGTTGCCCTCTCTGCACCTTTCCTTCCCATTTCCAGGCTGCGCAGTGCCCGGTCAGAGCTTTGTTCTCCAGGCACCCTGCAGAGCTGAGATGTGCTGCTACTCTGCACCAGCGGACGCCCGACAACACTGTGCTCCGCGAGAAGGACTAAATGGGGCGGTTTGTCCTCACCCGCTCCGAGCGCCGCTGGTCTGTTTGCATCGGGAGGTGGCAGGGGGCCAGCAGCGTGCCCAGGACACTGATCGTAACCGTGTGCCCATCAGCCCAGCTCACAGCCCGAGCGTCTCAGGCAAAAGCACAAAGCCAGCCATCGCTGTCGTAAGCAAGTACTGATGCATGACCTCAGCGCTAGCTCAGGTACCTGCAGAAGCAGAGATGCTCCCACAGCTGGGGGTAGAAGAAGGAGCCAGCCCTTACCTGTACTGGACACGCCAGCAACGTTGCTGGGTTCGCTGATGAGATCCTGCATGACCGCCAGGACCCGGAACTCGTACCAGGTGTCCTGAAACACCAAGCACATCCGTCAGGTCCCCCACCGCAGCCTCCAGCCTTGCCCAGCTCCTTGAAGACCCCAGCACGGGGACCGAGCCACCCCAAAAGCTTCCCCAGCGCTGCAGCAGACAGTGCAACACCAAAGGCATGGTGTGGGCAGCCCCTGCTTACCTGGGACAAGTCCTTGGCAAAAAACTCGCTCTCGGTCCCCGGGATGCCATCGTCCAAGATCTCCCACCTCTCTGCAACACGGAACTCCATGATGTAGCGGTCAATGGGGAAGGTGTGGTTAGCGGGAGGAAGCCACGACAAGAGGACGCCTTGCTGTGTCCGGTTGGCTGTTAGGCACCTCGGTGGGGTAACCAACACCAGAGGCTCTGGAGTTGTTACAGGGAATGCTGGAGACAGAGCAGATGGGACAGGGACACCTTTGAGATGGGAAGCGCAGAGGATGCTCTCCCACGTGTGCCCCATCGGTGGCCAAAGGACCACCGCGGCAGTTCCCACCTTCCGGGAGTTTAGGGCACATCTCGGGTGTGTGCTCTCTTATCTCAGAGATACAAAAGTGGCTTCCCAAGAACCAGGGGACTAACAATGCAGTGACTCCAAAAAAAGGGGCACAGCGTTAGAAAACCTCCCACCTCTGCCTGGGACAGCCCCAAGGCAGGTACCAGCGCGAGGGCCTTTGCGTTAGCTCCCGCTCTGAGCTGCACACAAGTGATTTTGTGCCCTATTAATACCTCCTGACCCCAGCTGAACTTAAGGAAGATCTGAGAGGTGACTGGTACAGTACAGCTCTCCCACGCTGTCTCTTAGGACAAGCTTTCAGGAGCCTCATGCATCCAGCAAAGTCTACAAGCTTCATCCAGGACCCTCCAGGAACTATCTTCTACGCGGCTGGAAACTACTGCTGCTGATCACCACCTCCGTCCCCAGCAGATAGGACACACGGACCAAGGCAAAGGGCCACTTGTCCCCAGGGACCTCCTGAATCCCTTCCCGCTCCTCCCCTTGTGCCCATGGAGGACCTACCTAGAGTGTTCACAGTGACCACCTCACTGAAGGAGCTGGTGCCCAGCTTGTTTTGAGCCAAGACACTGAACTGGTATGCAGTCTCCGGTTCCAAGGTATCCACCAGTAGCCAACTGGAACCAGCTGGCACAGGGAGAGATAGCCAGTCGTGGGGGCCAAACTGGGCTCTCTTCATCCTGCCGAGAGAGAAGGGAGCATCCTCAGGGAAGGTGCCTTTGACAGGGAGGACAAAGAGGCAGCATTAACTTCTCGAGCGAAAATGGAGCTTTCCCGAGCGATGGTTGGGGTTGACAGCAGCGATGTGTATGGACGTGGGGCAGCCACTCGCCACCCAAGAGCTGGCTCGGGGACGGCGCACACGAGGACTGCCAGGCACGGGGCACCGTCCTCTTGTGCCACACCAGCATCCCCCGGCTCACACGGGCACTGCCACCAGCCCTCCCCTCTGCCGTGCACCACCTGCACCCTCTGAGCAGGCTCAGGGACAAAAGCAGTGCCAACAGCCCCGCTCTGACATTATCTCCATCAGATTCCCACGGGCACAAGTGGAAGCTGGGGCGTTTTTACACCAGTGAGTGCTGCAGAGGGGACGGCTGGAGCAGGGGATGGGCCCTGTTCCCATTTATACCTCGACAGCTCCCGAGCCAGAGCCAAGTTTTCCCTCAGCTGTAGCCCTGTACATGCAATCCCCTAAGAGACATTTAACTAAATCACCATTTTTGCCATATTTGCACAAGTTGGGGGCTGCCAGCACAGCCCAGGGCATAACTCAGGGTTTGGCAGTGCAGCAGAGGCACTTGCGGGGAGCGCAGGAGACAGCCCTTCTGCTGGCGTCTAACCCACAAACCCAGGGCGAAAAACGCTCCCAGCGCCGTCCCAGTGCGACCCCAGCACACGTGAACGTGCAGCCACCTCCACAAGCCATAGCCCTGCCGCGAAGCACCACGCTGTCCCAAAGCGGCGTCGCCGCGCTGCAACGCTATTGCAAGTATTGGCGCTCATGTTAGAGAGATGCTCTAGAGAGTCCCAACCCTTGGCTGCCGGTTTCAGTGGTGTCCGCAGAGGATTTGGGAAGGATTACTGCGGACTGTCTATTCCGCATAGGTAAGTGGGCATATCTGTAGCCACTGGCATACAGCCAGGTAAATCCACTGAGTAGGAAGTAAAAGATGGAGCAAAGACAAATAATGCTGCTGTAAAGGGAGCAAAAGGTGAGGCAGGAGAAGCAGCAGCAAGCTATGGAAACAAGCAAGTCGGCGGAGAGCCATGCACGTGCAGCGTGCCTCCACCAAACCGAGCGGCTGCGGGCAGGAAAGCCTCTGCATCACCGCGGCTCCGGCTGGGACTACAGCTCCCAGGATCCCCCACCGCCGCATGGAGGGCAGCGGAGCAGCCCGTCACCCCGAGCGGGTTTCCCTGCGGCATTTAACCCCACCGCCTTCACATCCCTTCTCGCCAGCGCTGCTGCGGGCAGGAACACAATGGCGAGGGGCTGAGGGTGGGGAGAGCAGAGGGTAAACGCAGCACTAATCGCCCCCGGGGATGGGAGACTGCCCTTGCCGAGGGACAGCACGTATGCAGGCGGGATGCTGCGGTGGCCCTGGCCATCCCTGGGGAGCAGGGTTTGCATTTCCAGCATCAACAACCGCAGAAGCAGGAGGAGAGCGTGAACTTCACAGGAGGCGAAGCCATGTTTTGCTTGAACATCCCTTAGCCACAGCAGGGAGGAAAACGTGCGGGTGGCCAGCTCTCCGGAGGGCACTAGATGACACAGCACCATCCCAGATCCCTGGTCCCAGGGAGCAGCACAGCCCCCAGGGCTCACACCCTACAGTCAAGGCAAGACAGGACTCTGCTTCCCTATCCCAGGTCCCCACAGCACCCTGTAAATTCCCTAAGGCAAGCTTGCTGCAAACGCCCTTCCCTGCCTCCGGCTGTTCTCCCTGCCATGGGGTCTGGAAGAGCCTCGAGGAGGCAGGAACCCGGCAGCAGGTTGCGGAGCAAGAGCAGCAGCAGCTGTCACCTCCCTCCAAGGCGAGCCACGTCTCCAGAGCAGAGAGGTTTAACCGCTCCTTCCCAAGGACGTTTTCATCAGAGCAAGGTCTGCACCGCTCCGCTCGCTCCCTCATTTTTCCCCTCTGCTTGCTCCATTCCGTCTTCTGTCCATCTCCTGACAGCCCCATCCCACAAGTGTCCAGCCTCGGGCTGGAGCAGAGCAGAGATCATGACAAGCAGCGTCTACCCTATCTCCACTCTATCGCCAGTCTCCATCAGGGCAAATTAAGGCAAGGAAGGAAAGAGAGAGCGAGAAGAAAGGCTGAAGGACGCCAGCCTCCAAATTGGGAAGGGAAGGCGCCATCCCCTCCACGTTCGCGAGGGCGGCTCTTCAGAAGTGGAAGCCAAGAGCAAGTGCAGAGCCCAAAGAAAACGTTTCGCCCTCCCTTACCCCAGGGGAAAGCCGGCAGGGCTGAGCCCGGCCCCATTGCGGGAAGGCAGGATGCACCCGCTGGCTTTGGGTACCGGGTAGCGCAGGCTGGCAGCGATGGGAGCAGAGCCCCAGGAGGCTCAGACCCAGCCAGCATCTCACGGTAGCTGGTCGTGAACTCAACCGGGATTTAACAACCTCCAGGGAGCCACAGAGCAAGGAGAGATCATTTCTGCTTAGTCACAGCTCTTCCAGGACGCACTCTATAAAGGCTGCATTTTCCATCCTCTCCCTGGCTGTTAAGCTTCATAAACAGTTTATCTTGAAATTAGATGCCAGAGGCAAAGTTACATGAATGCAAAGCATCTCCCTTGCACCGTAAGCAGAACAAAACCTGCTGGGGCAGACGGAGGTACTGGCTAGCACAGAAGGGAGAAGAAACACAGGAACAACATGATCCCACCACCACCCACCTCTCCAAGGCACCGAACGGGAGCTCAGCCCTGCAATACCCACGGGCACCCAGCCGGGCACGCCGCCCTCACCACCCTCCTCCCCCCGGCTGCTCGAAGCTCGGGTCGGCTAGGAAGGAAAAGAAGCAGAGAGCAAAGCATGCCGGGATGACTCACAGAGGGCCGTACCAAACTGAGAAAGTCTGCTCGTATCCACCGTCGTAGCCGGGCTCCCAGGAGACGTTGGCTGAGGTCATGGCGACCACAACGTGCACGCTGGTCGGGGCGTGAGGGCTTGTGCCTGCGGACGGAGAGGCAGGGGTTGAAGGGGAGCAAGACCACGCGTTGGCCAGCAAAGGGGCTGGAAGCCCTGATTCGAGGAGGCTCCTCTTGTACCTAGCAAAGGCCACCTGGAATTTCTGCTAGAAATAGCAGCAAGACAGCTGCGTCCACAGGTGGCCAAAATAACAGAGCAGAAAAAGGCAGCACCACTGGTAAATACGATTTAAAGGAGACACTGCTTTTCACGGGAAGCATCCCCATCTCCTGCCTTGCCGACACACTGCCTGGGGGACCCCAGCCAGGGACCCGCCACCGGCCGTCCCCGAGGACCCGTACCTACGACGGTAAGGTGGGTGCTGGCAGTAATGCTTGCGACGACGTTGGTGGCGACGCACTCCCACTCGCCGTGGTCGTCCTTGCCGAGGGAGCGGATCTGCAGGGTGCCGCCAGGCAGCGTGTTGTGCTTGCTCCTGCTGGGCTTCCCTACCTTGGGCAAGGAGCGGGGAGGGGAGCCGGGCAAAGAGAGAAAAAACACGACTCAGAAGCAGGTTGCGGGACAGGGCGAGGCGGCAGCGGGGTCACTAAGCTACCTGCGTGGCCCAGGGGACGCCGCCGGCCACCAGCAAGGGATCTGGTCTCTCCGGTCGTGGCAAGGCAGCCGGTTCCCCCGTTTTCGAGAGGACCTGGCGGGGCAACGCAAGAGGCATGCGTCAGGGAGGCTGATGCTCAGCACTCACACACAAGCGGAAAACCCCACAGCACTCGCACGGACACCGAGCCCTGCGCCAGGGCTCAACCTCCAGCATCCAAAGCTGAAACCGCTGCGAGGAAGGTGCACCGGCCACCCCCGGCAAACACCCACCCAGTGCCTGCAGGGATGCCCAAACTGCCCCTCGGCCTCAGCCAGCGGCAGAGGAGAGGCAGGACCCTTCACGTCGGAGATTTGGGCAGCAAGGACCCCACGGGGACACGGGAGGATGGCGTGCGTGGAGGTGCCCGGGAGCTCTCAAGCCGAGTGGAAAGATGGATCTTGTAACAACTCATGTCTACACCCATCAGCCAAAGTTGAGCAAATCCCACGTTGTCCCAAGTCCTCTTCAGCTGTTCTTCACACAGGGGTCTCTGCCGATCGACATTGGGACCCATGGTTTGAGGCCACGCAGGATAAGCAGAGGGGCACATGGGGTTACCAGCACCAAGCCCAAGTCTTCAGGAGTCCTTCAAGAGACTGGTCAGTGCTGGTGGACTGACTGGGAGCGAGGGAACTTGCTTCTGCCACTGGAAAACTGAGCCCAGCCCAAGCCAGACAGACTGGCGTCAGGGGGGATAAGCCCAGAGTCATGACATGAGGAGGACCGCCAGAAGGCACAAGAGAAACGAAACCTGAATAAGAAGGGCAGGGGGAGTGGGGAGAAAAATAAGATGGCGAAAAAGACTAAACAGCCAACGAGTTTTAGGTAGGTCGCTTGCAATCTCTGCAAGTCACGGTCCTCCTCGTGCTGGTGAAAGGAACTCAAAGAGACCCAGCATCTCGCACCCAAGGGCTGAGGACGGTGCCCACTGGGCAATGCAGGGACTCCGCTCCCTCTGAGGAGCCCTAAAAAGGGGATGGGAGGCTTGGGGAGAAGATCCTGACAGGGGGACAAAGAGCCCCGGAGGTCCCCTGCTCTGTGGCTTTCCTACAGGAGCAGTGAAGGGGGAAGCGAAGGGAAGGCTGGAGGAGGACTGGAAAGCCCTGGTTGCTCCCAGGCTGTGCCACCACGCTGGATCCTACCCTGCTCTACAGAAAGGGACATCCTGAAATCATTATGTCCAGTCCAGCATCATTAAAACAGCTTCTTCCCAAGGTCTTCAAAGTCACAGGGCAGCAAAGCAGCCGCTGAGCGGTCCAGCCCCTCGCCAAAATGCAGCCAAGAGACCCCCGGCCACGCTCCAGTGGCACGTCCCCTCCTGCCATGGGAGGTCTGTGACCCAAGAACAGCATCGCCGGGGCTGCCGCGTCCTGCCGGTGACCACCTCGCAGGCAGGGAGGGTGTCCGGCGGGCAGCGCCGGCGAGGAAGAGGAGGGGGGGCCGGGGCGGGGGCAGCGCTCAGCTTTGCAGATGCTGCCGTGACAGTTTCACGGGATTAAGGTACTCGGTGGCCACAAGCCGGGCTTCCCCCACCCACCTGCGGGACAGGACGGCAGTGGCTCAGCCCAAAGCGAAGCAGCTATACCTGCAGTTTGTTCTTACCGGGACAGAGTGTGGCTTCTCTGTCTGCAATATTCACCAAAAGCCAAAGGCACTGCAGATTTGTCTGGCAGGCCGGGTACCTTTCTCCAGGCGATGATGGGAAAGGGGTCTCCGGCAGCAGCGCAAGGAATCAACAGCTCCCTCCCTGCCTCCTGTCTGTACTCCCAGCCTGGTAGCACCGTGAAATAGGGGGGGTCCTGCAGCCAAGGGAAAAGGCAAGGAGCGTCAACCCGCGTCAACTCCCACCACGCGCAAGCGGCTCCCCACAACCAAACCCAGCCCTTTTCCAAAAGAAATGAATCACCGGTTTGGGTAAGGTTGAGGCATTGCAAGGAAAGCTGCGGCGGACAGCGTGCGCTGAGGAGGCTCTACGGTACACCGGATTGTACACCCGGAGGGAAGTTTTCTCCAAAGAGCCGCTGCACTAGGGCATCTTGGTTAAGTTTTAAGGAGGTAAACAGGAAAAAAACCACCCACATCGCATCAGACATCAACCTGATTTCATCAACTCCGCAGCCGTCTTAGCAGATGCCTGTGTCTATGATACACAAAGCGTTATCATGTGAACCTCAGCGAGACACCATGAATCACCGCCGCTCACAAGCGCAGGACTTTTTGTTCAGGGAAGGAAGAGGCAGCGGCTCCCACCCCAGCCGCGCCGAGAACCGCATCAGCAGCCCAGCGCGCCTCGGGCTCCGCACGTGGCAAGAGCACGCAGAGCATCTCCAGAGCTCAAATTTATTAAAATCCTCCATGAACACAAGCCCAGGTCAGCAGGGCTAAGTGTTTTGTTGGCAAAAAGGCCATCCCGGGGACACGTTTCCTCAAACTACCCTGGTCCAAGGCTACCAAAGCCTTATACTCATCATACGCCGGCTGCGGTCCAGCCTGTGCCGAAACCCATGCCACCGCTCCGGTGGGGTATTTCCAGCTGCGCCAGGCAGGGTGCACTCAGGGTTTGCCTGTCCTGGTGGGAAGCACAGCTCCGACCCCAGCATAGACGCACCTTCGTGCTCGAGCCTCTGCTGTTCCCCTTCCAGTATGCTTGCAAGGGCCCGCATTTGCCTTTCTCAGCACAGGTAAGAGACAAGGCTCGGAGCAAGAGGCAATAGGTTTCGGCTAAGCCAAGTCACATAGGTGGAAAAGTGGACAAGTTTGGGGGCACAGAGCCCTTCTTCAGGTCACTTCATAAAGAAGTGCTCAGAAAAGCAATGTAAAGCTTCCATTTCTGCACAGAATTAACCACCAAATAAGCAGCATGGAAAAAAAAACCACGTCACCCTCCGCTGTAGCGCTGGGCTGAACAGGAAGGCAGAGCGAGTGACATGCCCGTTGCAAAATCCATGTTAAAAAAGCCTAACTACAGCGTAAGATGCCTCCACAAAGCTCCCACACGTCCCACCACCTGGCCTGGGCCTCCAGCACCCCGCACAACCCCAGGAGCTCTTCTCGGCACAGGACCAGCCCATGGGAGGACACAACCTGCGGTGCAAATCTGCTGGCTGCAGAGCAAGGATTTTAGCAGGCAAGTTACCTTCAGTACCAGTCGGGCAGGGGGAGACTGGCCCATCGTACCCAGGGCATTATAAGGCACACAGGTGTAAGTGCCGAGAGCATCTTCGGTTGCCTCCTCTATCCGGATCGACCCGTCTTCCAGCAGGTTCCAGCCAGTGTACTGCGGCGGTGAGAAAGAGGGAGCTGACTTATCCTACACCCACCACAGCTTATTATTTTCCCTTCAGCCAAGCCCCCCACCTAAGCCCAGGGCGGCTGTCACGTCCCCGGGAGATGCCCAATTCAATTCCCAGCATCCAAGCCACCTCCTCAACTGCAGAAAGAGGAAACGTGGGCAAGATCAGCCCGTTCAAACGCAGCCCTCCCGGGAAGGGCTGCCCTGCTCCGTACGTGCCCAACAACACGCAGGTTTATCTTGCGGCTGCTCTCCTCCATACACACAGCCAGGCTTCTTCAAGTAGCCCAAAAGATTTAACATCAGAATCTATCACATCCTAAGTAAAACTCATCCTGGTGGCACCAAGGAGACAACTCCACCCAAGGGGCTGAGGGCACCAAGGGCCAGGAACCCACAGCAGCAACAGGTTTAAATGGAATTAAAACTTTGGATCGTTAATATTTAAGCAAAAAAATTTAAAATACTGAGCGTTTTCTTTAAATATTTAACGGCTAATATCCTTGCTCAGACTATCAAACCGTGATTATAGGAAGACAGAGACTTGTTAAAAGGGTCTTTTAACCATCAGTTGCCATTGGAAAAAAAAAAAACCAGGGCCATCAGGAGGTCACTTTGGAGGGCAGCAGGCATTAGGTCTGGGAGGCGCAGGCAGCGCGTCTACAGGCGCCCTGGGCTCCACGCAAGAACCCGAGTTAACTCTGCCACAGCTGATAAGGAAAAGCAGCGTCATCCCACCCACGGGGCTTCTTCTCTCCTGACGGCGGGCTGGAGCCGCAGGGGGCCCAGAGATGCTCACTGGCGTCTGCAGAGGACACGAGGGTCCGAACCTCTCCGTGCCCCCACGCGTCCCTCCCTGGGGGCTTCGTTACCTTCTCGACTCGCAGGGGACGTCCGTCTTTGTTCCACTTGACCAGAGTGACCGGGGGCTCTGCCTCGACCGGGCAGCGGATGTATCCGTGTATCCCGATGGGAACATAGATGACGGGGGGCATGTTCACCACGCGGGCAGGATCTGGGAGAGCGGCACCACCACATTAGCATGGGGAAGGAGCCCATCTCTCCCCCACCACCTGGCTTCAGAGGATCCACATGGCTTTTGTAATGAATTCCAAACCCAAACACCACCTTGGCTCCCACAGGCAGTTATCTCCAGGCTTGCTACACACAAATCCACTGTAATACCTGGCATTTCTGGGAGGCTTTACTCATGCCCAGGGTGTTCCTACCTGGGGCTCATTAAAAGCTGCAGTTAAGAAGAAACATTAAATACGCCTTGCTCTCGCATCCACACCGCCTCGCGTCCTGCTGAAGCCCCAAGCTGCCCCACCACGCTCAGCCTGCGGGACACGGGGATGGTGTGCTGCACACCCTGCAAGCCACCCCCTGCCCTCCAGCCTGGTTTTGCAGACCAGCAATGAAAACTAATTCAACTCCCGAGCCTTAAAACACACCAACTGCAGCAACCAAGATGGGAGAAGGGATCTGCGGCCGGGCTGCCGGGAGCCCTCTACCTCCTATCTCTTTGTACTCGCAGCCCGTGCCTCACGGAGGCTGGGTCGCATTGAGCATCAGCCACCTCCACCCTTTCCAACGGGATGCAAAAGCTTAAAATACGTCCCTAACCCCCCCGCGCTGCACCACCCACGCAGCGAGGCGTCTCGCAATCCTCCAGTCTAGAATGTGTCATTAACAGTGCTTCTAAGAGCTTTTTAATTAAGTGCGAGTGGGTTGGAGAGAATCTAGACTTTCTTTAATAAGCAGCTTTTTAAAAAAAAAAGTTACTTTTAATAAGAAGAGCGAGTATTTCTACAATCTCGTCTAGACACCGGCAGCACGAGGTTACACAAAAATCCTGACGGGGCTTACGCTGCATTAAGGGATGAATGCGTTCTTTTAGGGTGCAGCATCCCTGCGCTGCTGATGCAAAAACGCAAAGCTGGGTAAAGCGTTTAGGGGGAAGGGATGGAGGACAGCAAAAGCTATCAAGTTTGGGAACTCTGCTCCCTCCCTACCAAAACACCTAACCCCAACCGCTCCCCGAAACCGCGCGCCCCCAGCAATGGCACCATAACCCAAATTGCCAAGCGCTGCATATGGAGCGGGCTTTACCCCCCCTGCGCTTGACTCCACCTCTTAGAAAATGTAATCAAGGGCTTCAGCAGCCCTTGAGGGTAATGGGATCAAGCCTTTCACTACTAGGTCACTGGCTGGAGGCCAGCCCGGCTCACTAATGACCCAGAGCCGCGTCCCCGTCCGAGGGCTGCTTTGGTGGGTGGGAAGCCTCCCTCCCGAGGCGTCAGCCCCGGTAGGGATGAGAAGGTTTGCTGCGGAGGAAAGGAGTTTGCGGCACAAAAAGCCATGCGCACCTCCTTGCGCCGAAGCCTCGCAGGGCCGTCTGAACGGCAGATTGTCCAAATGCCGTTTTTCCTGCCATTAGAGCTATTTTTAACAGCTATCAGCCTCGACGAGCGGTCCTGGATTAGCGGCAGGGCAGATTTAGTGGCCGGAGGCTGCACGCTTTCCCAAGAGCCGCCCAGCCGGGCGCATCCAAGCCCCAAATCACACCTCTGCCTGGGCACGGCACCAGTCACACCGTCCCTTTGCCCCTTCATCCAACCCCATAGGGAAACGATCGGACCTACCAGCCCTCCTCAAAGCGGCTCCCCGCTGGCGTGGGGCTTCCCGCTAACCAGCACTGGGTCTACAGCCCGCAGCTCTAAAGCAGCCTTCAAAACCCAAGTCGCGAGCCCACTTCGCTCAAGTGCCTGTCCTTCTTTATAAAATAAAACCGCTGCAGTCTTTTCAGCAGAGCAATATTGCAATTGCGAGCGGCAGCAATTGAGGCCATTACTGTCGAATGCCATGGGACGCCGGTGGCACACTACCCATTACCGCCCGGGAAGCCCGAGAGAACAAGCGTGGGAAGCAACGCTCCTGCTACAGCCCCTTCTCCTCCGCTTGTTTAGATCAGTTACCGCCTGAAAAATACAACACGCGAAGCTACCGTGCTCACAGAAAAACCATGCCATGGGAACAAGCCCCCATAATAAATACCAAAAAATACAAGCAGGTAGTTGAGACCGAGATGTTTCCCTGTCCAACACGATGCAGCCGATGAGGACAGCATGCCCACCTCATCAAAAACCACTTGTATCGAAGGTGGACACCGGTCCCAACTGAGCGGTGCTACCCAGGACGCTCAGGCTATTTGCTTTCTTGGTGCCCACTCCCTTACAAGCACACGTGGGATGCTCTCAGCCTTTCGCTGAGATGATTGCATGCTCATCCAAAGGCTGCCGTCACATCAACCCGAGCCTCCTAGCATCGTACTGGGACGACAGAGCCCCTGGGGCTGCCTCGGAGCCGGGTCTTATCAATCCCAGCCCCATCCCTCAGGCTCGGGCCCCGCTGCCCGCACTCACACTGCACCGTCAGGTAGGCAGAGGCTGATGGCGAGCGGCCCAGGCTGTTGCTGGGGATACAGGTGTATTTTCCGGCATCCTCTGGCTTGACACGGAAAATGATCAGCGTCCCGTCGATCAGGATCCGCACCCTCAACTTCAGATCGCTACGAGAGAAGAGGGGAGGAGGATCGCAGGGAGACCCCAGGGGTAATGCCCACCCCGTCGGTGGTCCCAGCACGATTTGGGAGGAAGAGGAGGAGGACACATGGCCCCGCTGGCTGCAAACTCACTTCTTGAAGTAGACGTTCTCCTCCTCCCAGTACCACAGGTAGGTGAGGTTCCCGGGGTACGCCTCGGCCTGGCAGGTGAAGAGCGCATCCTGGGAGATGTTGACCGTGATGTTCTCCGGAGGGGAAACGATGAAGGGAGGTCCTGGAGGGGGGAGAGAAAAGCATCACCCCCATCAGTACAGGTGTCCCCACAAAGGTTGCTCAGGCTCAGCTCCATCACAGCATCATTGGCTGGGAGCTGCTGGAGGGCTCCGGGGCAGAGCTGGCCCCGGTCCCCCGGGATCACGGGGCTGACCTCGAGGAGCATGGTGGCCCTGTTATTCCCAACCCTTTCCCTTAATCTCTGCAGCTTTGGGGAGGGGGTCCCGCGCTCTGCTTCTCCCAGGGCACACGAGCTCACACCTCCCTTCATCCCAAGCACGTTTCCAGGATGGCATCACCCGCAGGAAAAATCCAGGGGGAAAACAGCAAACTGCCAGGAGCCGGTAGCGAGCTTCCACAGCTCAAAAGCAGAGCAGAGGACACCCCATGCTCCTCTCCCCGCCGGTAGCTGTTGACCTAATTAAAGATTTATTTAATAAAAGAGGGAGCAAGGAGCGGGAGGCCTGCCATGCATCACCGCTATCTGACGAGGCGCTTTGTGACAGCCTCAATCTTTTCCCCACTTCCCGAACAAAACCGAGCCGCCATCGGGGCCCGGCTGTTCATCGGCACGGCCGCTTCGGCACAGCCACCGCGGTGCCCCAATTAAGCGGATTCCTCCATCCTATAAATGGGATGCGGAGCCATGGGGCAGCCGGCACGACGCCGAGTCCCCAAGGCCAGCGGGTGGCTTCGGGGCAGCCCCCCGGGGACGCCAGCGGCCAAGGACAAGGCGGAGGGGCTCGGGTGGAAGATCTCACCTTGAACGAGCAGGCGCGTGGTGTGCACAGCCTCCCCCTGGATGCTGTACGCCCGGCAGGTGTAGGCACCCCTGTCCTCCCGGCTGATGGAGAGCACCGTAAGGCTCCCGTCGCTCACCTGGGGACGACAAGAGAAGACCCTGGAGCGCGGGCAGGGACCCCCCGGGGTGGGATGCGCCCTAGCCCCGGCTCAGCACCCTCCCTCCCTCCCCGCTTCCCACGGCAAAGAGCTGCCGGCGCTTTTAGGGCCGGATGAGAAACGGGTTTCCCCGCTCTGCAAGATTTCGGATATTAATAAACCAACACATGCGTTTCTGCTCGACGCCAAGGGGAAGGGAAAAAAAAAAAAAAAATAACCCTTGCAACATATTCGTCTCCCGCAGAAGCGACTGCCAGGCGGCAGACTCCAAACGGCTCCTGCCAAGCGCCCCGGCTCCATCGGCACTTCACAAGGAGCAGGATGCCATGCCGGAGCGTCCCCTGCTCCCGAGGGACCAGCTCCACCGCCGGGGTAGGGTCCGAGGGGGAGGCCCCGGCTCGGCCTCCATCCTTCCCGTGGGGCCACCTCACAGCAAGAGGAGCAGCCGAATTCCTCCCCGGGGACACAGCCGAGGACGGAGGGGCAAGGGACCATCACCCCCGGGGTAGCAGCTCCCCCATGCTCAGGGAGCCTTGCTCCCAGCCAGGCTCCCCCCCGCCTCATTCTGCCTCATCCTTCTATTTCAATTAGTAACAAATGATTCCTAATTACTCTCATTAGTGCCTGCGCTGATTCCAATGCCTGATTTACCAATTACAGCTCGGGGGGAATCTCTGCCTGGGAGCCTCCGGGATGCAAAAAGGGTCCTGGGAGGGGGGCAAAGCCCTCCCTGCCCAAACCCCCCGCTGCATCCATCCCTGCCCGGGGACACCGCTGCAGCCCCCACCCCACCTCCACCACAGCAACCAGCCCCCAGTTAAGAGTCCCCAGGGAGCAGGAGGGAACGGGGCTGCCCTAAACGCCCGGGGGGTCTCCAGCCTGCACCCAAGAGCAGGCAGCGTTAGAGGCTGCGGCTCAGCAGAGACGGGGGGGGGGAAATGGGCATCTCGGCAAGAAGTGCTGAGAAAGCACGCCCGGCTCCAGGCACGGCAGAGCTGCCGCCACCGTGGTCCCGTCGATACCGTCCCCGCTAGCGGGGCACCCGGGAGCCCCTGCAGCAGCCCCTGCCAGCCCCCACCACCCACCTACCTGGTACTTGCCGTTGTCACCCAAAAGTTCTCCCTCTCTCAGCCAGGTGACGATAGGCTTGGGGTTCCCGAACGCCATGCAGGTCAAGGTGACGCTGCTGCCTTCCTTCGCCTCTACGTACTGCGGCGGCGTCTCCGTGAAGGTGGGGGGAGCTGCGGGGCAGGGGAGACTGCCGTGACCCCCCCCGTTTCACCCATGGGTGCTGTGGGTCTGGGGAGGCACTGGGACAGAGGGGAGGCTGCCGCCTGCAAACAGGGGACACGCCGCACATCCCCGCGGCGTCACGGGGCATGGGGTCACCCCCAACGGCGAAAGGGGCTGCAGGGACGGGGACAGCAGCGGCTGTCCCCCCAGGGACACCCACCCAGGGTATCCCCTCCCCATCCCCTCTCCTCCAGGGCACGGCACCACATCCCCCCCATTGCACATTAACTTGCTATTGTCAAAACATGGGAAAACACCGCAGTGCAGATCGAAAGGCTCCTTCCTGATTAAAGCGGCTGGCAGGATTACAGCCCGCCCCTAATTACAAGCAGTTGTTAAAGCCCACTTTCGAGGAAGACAGGTTGGCAATTTAATCTGCTCGGGAAAAAAAGAATTATATTTTGTTTCTCCCCAAATGATTTTTATTTTCCCCTAAGAAAATTAAGCATTGTAATACGCTGGGGGAAAGCCACAGCCTTCCCCCTGGAAGCAATTCCTCGGGCCGGGAGGATTACGGTTATTAATTTGCTATTGAGCCCCTGCGCTGCACAAAACCCAAACAGCACCCCATTTTGCAAAGGGGGTCGAGCCCAGGATGGGACAGGGCACCGATGGCCACTTCCAGCCCCTCGGGCCAGCAGCTTGCACATGATGCAGGTGAAGCAGGCACATCCTCCTCCTCCTCCTCCCGCTTCCCTTGCTCCATCCTTCCCAAGCCCTCCGAGCTGGTGAGCAGGCAGGAGGAGGGCAACCTCGCCAGGAAGGGGCATTTCACCCCCTTTACGCGGGCAGGGGGGAAAGGAGGCAGCAGCAAGGCAGGGCGGCAGGCAGGGATGGGGCTGGTGTGCTGCACGGCAAGCTCCCGCTCGCTAATTGGGCTCAATTAGGTGGCTCTGCTTCGTGCCGCAGCCCAGCCATCCCTCCTCGAAAGGTTAAATTAATTGCTCAAGGTCAGGCAAGACCAGCGAGGAGCTGCCGGTGCCCACATCGCCTCTCCAGCCACCCCACTGCAGCAGGAGAGGCACAGCCCTGCTGCTGGGCTAAAAATAAAGACCTCTCCTGATGTGGAGAACGACAGTTTGCTAATTAGTTTAATATGCAGCCTTAATAAAATGAGAAAGTAATTTGAGTAAATCTGAATTTCAAGAAAACAAAGATTTGATTTTCTGATCTGTTTGTTAAGAGGAGATTCGTTCCCAGCCCCGTTTCTTGATGTCTCTCCTTTAAACAAGCTCCACATAATTAAACAGTGGAATCCCTAATAAAAGTTTGTCCCTTTTTAAGTCACGCCCCGGCTGGAGCAGTCAGCCTGCATGGCTCCAGGCTCGCTTGTCTGCAAGACGCAGATACCATCAAGGTCCGGCGTCCATCAGAAATCAAAGAGAAACCCGTCCTGGCACCGCACGCAACCCCACGGCGATGCCGCAGTCCCCCTGCCCGCCCCGCCGGTGCTGTGCCCGCCGCGCCCGGCTCACCGTTGACCGTGAGGTGGACCCAGCTGCCGTTGTGGAAGGTGTCGTACTGCTGGTCCAGCATGAGGACTTTGCACTCGTACCAGCCCTGGTCCTCGGAGCGGACCTGCTCAATGCGCAGGGAGGCTTTGTCGTGCAGGCTGGCCCGGCCTGCGGGGAGAGCACAGCCGTCGGCTCGGTGGCCCCGCACGATGTTCCCCCCCCGGCGTGTTGCTGCAGAGCAGCTGCAGCAGCTTTGGGGCCGGGCAGAGCCCCACCATTCCCAGTTTTGGGGCCGGTTGCAGGTGGCCGGCAAGACGCTCGCCCATCTGGGGAGGGCAGAGCAAGCTGCCGCAGCCAGGCAAGGTGCCTCGAGCGGCGTCTGCCCGCAGCGACGCCGGCCGCCTGCTCCCAGCCGGGGGCTGGCGGCGGTACAGCCGGCAAGCAGGCGCGCCCCAAAGCCTTTCCGAAAAGCAGGGTGGCCCAGGAAACCGGACCGGCAGCAAAGCAGCCCAAACCTCCAGCCCGGCACAGCGGCCACTGGGCTCCGGCATCGCTCAAGCATGAGCTGAGTTTGGCAGGGCTCAGCCCAGGCTCAGGTGCTGGCATCCTCCCTGCTGCCCTATTTCCCAGGGGAGCAATTTAGGCAGAGGAAGCCCTGCAGAGCAAGACTCAGGGAAGGTGGTCCCCAAGGAACGGCATATTAAAACAGGTCTGCCCCACCACACCAACCCCCTCGGGGTTGGTCCCCAGCTCGGAGACCCCACCAGAGGCCACCAGCCGCGTGGGGCTGGTGGCACGTTGGCAAGCGGCCACATGGGCTCTGCAGCTCCAACCTGCCACCTCCACCCGGCACGTGGCCCCGGCTCCATCCCCATCATTCCCCCAGCATCCCCCCCCCAGGCCCAGAGCTGCTCCGGGGCACAGCGGTGGCAGCAGCAGCAGCCGCCGCCGCCACCACGTGTCACCCTGGGTTTCTCTGCCTCGCTTGCTCCCGTCCCACACAGCCCAGCTGGCTTCCTAGCACTGCCGCTTAATTAAAACCAACTGGGTGGAAAGCGAGCAACGAGAGGCAGAGCCCGCGCGGTTTTCCGACGGAGGAGCGGATGGAGCGGAGCCGTACATCCCCGGCTGCGCCGCAGTCGGGACCCGGCATGTCCCCCTTGTACCCTCGTGCCCCCCCGGACTCACCGGCATACTCCGGGTCGACATGGGGAGGGTAAAACCCAAACTTGATGAAGATGGGGATGGGGACGCCAAACTTGAACCACTCCACGACATAGGGAGGGGGCTGCCCCGTGAGCGGGTGGATCACGTCGCATCCCAGGATCACGCTCTCGCCAGCGCGAGCGGTCACGAACTCGGGCTCCTCCCTCGAGCCGAGGGCACCTGCGAGGGGGCGAAGGAAGAAACTGTGGCTGATCCCACCACTGGACCCCAACATCGGTGTTAGCCGGAGGACCAGGACCCCCGGGAGAGCCACAGCGGAGACGATGCCCATCCCCAACTGCCCAGCTCCACCGAGGGCAGCTCCCGGGTCTCCCCAGCCCCAAAACCAAGGGGGGTTCCCCAAACCCCTCCACCCAGCTCCAGGGCCACCCCAAACCACCACAGGACTCAGCACGGTGGCCATCAATCACCCCCTGCCCTGGGAGTTTTTTTGGGGACTCCCTGCTCTCATCAGAGGGAGCGTACGGAGCACGCCTAGCGCTGCTCCCCACCGAACAGCACCATCAGGGTTGCCCTGCATCCCTGCAGCGGGGAAAAGGCTGCTTTTGCACCCCCGCATCCTCCGGCGAGCGGGACCGAGCGTGCAGGGACCACCGACCCCGCAGCTGCGGCGTGCCCAGGGATCCGGCTTTCCTGCAGGAGCCATCGCAGGGCGGGTCGAGCCCCCGGAGCAGTGACGCTCCAGCCAAGCCCCAGGCCTGAAACCTGGCTGCGACCTGCGCGTCGAGTCTGGCACCTTGCTCCTCCTGCCCGGCCCCCGGCTGGGGTAATTAACCAGGGCTTTGGTCTCAGACGAAGGCACTGCTCCACCCCGGCTGTGCCTCCCCGCTCAGCTGCAGCCTGTCGTCATCCCGCTCTCGCCATCAGCAGCAAAGCTGCATCCTCAGCACGGCTTTCAGAAAGGGAGAGGGAAAACCCAGGGCTGGGGGAAGCCAAGGCTGGGGGGGGTCCCCAAAACTGCAGGCGCAGGGTTGAGCCCCACGTCTCCCTTCCCACTAAGGAAGGGCCCCCCCCCGCCCCCTTTTCCTGGCACACGCAGCCGCCGCCTGCTCCAGGGGGGATGCTCGGGGAGGGATGCTCGGGGAAGCACGTTCCCACTCCTCCGCGCTGCTCCTCGGGGCCGCCGGTGATTGGCGGCGAGTGACATCACCGCTTCCCCGCCGCGAGAGCCGAGCATCACCGGCTATTTTTGGCTTTGGCACAAGCGCGTACCGGCAAGAGGCCCGTGCCGTGCCACCCCGCGGGCTCACCGGCCCAGCGCCCCCACGGCAAGGGGAGCGGGCAGAGCCAGCTCTGCCGGCAGCCCCGGCCATAGCCGAAACCCCCTCCCCGCTGCATGGTGCAACGCCGCAGAGGAGCACAGCCCTAAGGCCAACCGGGCATCCCCGGTCCCTGCAGCACCGGCAAGCCGGGCACCGGGGCTAGATGGCGGCTGTTTAACCCGGGGGGCAGGCTGGTGGCAGCAGGGAGGGCGATGCCGGGGTGCAAAGATGTCAACCATCTGCAAGGAGCAGATGCTGCATCGCACGCCCGCTGCAGGCACCCGGTCCCGCTTCGGGAGTCCCACACGGCCACGTACCTCCCTGGACCCCATCCGGGCCGGGGGAAGACTGCGTGCATGCATGCAATATGCGTGCACGCGCATGCACCCCGCGCTCCTGCCCCCCGCCTTGCACCGCCCTGACAACACTCTTGCACCTCTCCGTGCCTCATTATCGCTGCATCGCCGATGAGCTCAGGCGTTCGCACCCTGTCAGCGGGGACAGTGTCAGCCCTCCCCCGCCGCCCCGGCAAAAAGCTGCAAGGACCCGTCCCAAGCCCGCTGCACCCATCCGGGGGGGCTGGGAACCCCCCTCCATGCGCTGATCGGGGACAGGAGCTGTCACGTGCTGCTCAAGAGCATCCAAGGACACGCACTTCCCCAGCCACCTTGCCCGAGAGAGCAGGTCCCCAGCACCTCGCCACCTTCAAAGGGACAGTCCTGCTTTCCACCGGCAGCAGAGGATGGAGGGGCCAGCGCCTCAGCCCCTCTTCAAGCCCCCCGCCTGCCCCAGCCCGCCAGCTCCTTGGGTACCAAGGTGGGATCTTGGTTTTGACCTCCTCAACGCCAAACAGAGCCTGGCGTGCTGATGCTTGCCCAGCTAGAGAAGCATGCCGCCCAAGAGGCTGCCCAGAGGCCTCGGGGATGGGGGGTCACACTCGCAGCCCTACGCCGGGATCCCCTGACTGGCTCCCCAGCAAACCGGTGGGTGACATCCCCAGGGAGGGGACGAGCCGGCCGCTCCGCCGGACCCACGCCTGGCCAGGGCCACCCGGGCGTAGGAAAATAGGTCAGCCCCGGCAGCTCGCAGCGCCGGTGTCTGATCGCAAGGCCGGTGGGGAATTGCACGCACGGCTGAGCATCACCTCCCCACGCGCACGGCCGACTGGCAGCCACGGCGGCTAACCGGCCCCCGGCTCTCCCCAGCTGCCACCCGCCCCGCCACCGGCCCCCGTGCCCTCCTCCACTTCCAGGGACAGCGGGAAAGCAGTGAGGAGATGTTTTACAGACCTCCTTGGGTCTCCCCAAGCTGCCAACCCTGCGCTCCCAGCCCCGACCAGCTTTTCCTTCCAAATCCCGGCCGCTGAAGGCACGGGAGCGATGGAGACAGCAGCTCTCAATTCAAAGAAGTGTTTCTCACCTCCACGTTTGTGGGGAATCGCTTGAAAACAACCCGCAGCCGCCAGAAGAAACAGAGCGCAAATAGACGGGGTATTTTTAAACCCACTTGATTTTCCCAGCCAAGTTCAGAGGGGTTTCAAGGCTTAACCTGCAGTTTGGAAATAGGGTCAACGTCGGGGAGCCGCAGCGGGGACACGAACCCCAAATCCCCCCTCGGTGCGGGAGCTCACGTGAAGCTGGGGGATGCCTCGTAAAGAAAAACAAGTAATCAACAGGCTTCATCATCCAAGCAGATCCAGGAAAAATAAAAGCACGCCGCGTGCCAGGCGGCAAGAATACAAGATGCGGAGGTGGAGTTGAACAGCATCCCAAAGGGAGAGGAGGGAAGGCTGCTGCCGCGTAGAGACGGTGCCACCGCGGGGCTCCCCGGGCCAGCGATGCCGAAGCTGGGAAGACCCTCGCCCGGGTCTGGGCATCCAGTTTCTCCCATCCCAAGAGCAGAGACGTAAGGCGACAGGGGACTGGGTGAAACTGGGGGTATCCAGGTGCACTCGCTGAAGCGGGACCCTTCCTGCAGATGCTCTGTGAGAAGGATGCGGCCGTGGCAGAGCGGCTTTCCAAATGAAATAGCCCTGCACCTTGGCTCGCAGTGGGGATAAACACCAATCCCACAGCCAAGGGACGACGGTGAAAAGCCTGGGAAGGCTGCCCTGCCCAGGGGACACCCATGCCCTGGGGTCAGAGAGGAGATCCCGTCCTGACCCCCCACCCCAGGCGCTCGTCCCCAGCCCTGTCCCCCCGTGGGGACGACCGAGGGAGCAGGCGTGCAGCCCCGAGCCCGTGGACCTCTCCTCCCTGCCGAGCGGAGACGAGATCTGCTCTGACACATCCCGCTCACATCGGTGGAGGCGGGATATGGCGGGGATCTCTGAGGACAAGGCCATCGGCGTGGCATATGGAGGCCGGCAGGGAAGGAGAGCGGGCAGCCAGCGCCACGAAACAAGCAGGGCAGCGACCGCAGCCGCCGGGGGAGGGGGACAGGGACCACCCGCTGCAGGGACACAGTGCATAGGATGGAGGGAGAGCCGCCTGCCCCCCACCTCCCTACCCCCCCCCCCCCAACAGCTCGGTGGGGGTTGCACCCCCCACTGCATGCTCAGTACCCCCCTGCCTGTCCAGGGGTACCCACAGTCCCCCCAAAAGCATTTGCCTGTCCCATGGCGGGGGGCAGCCCCGGGGGCCGGGAGCAGAGCCCTCGTCCCCTCCCCCAGCTGGAAAGCAGCATCTGGGCTTTCAGCGCGATTCCTGCGTTTTAAACCCGATTTTCCAGATGGATGGAGGACGCCGCGCAGGTCAAGTGACATGCCTCAAGGTCACGCGAGGCCGGCAGAGGAGCAGGATTAGCTGCAAAGGGTGGCTCAGCACCCTGTTCACGGCAAGATGGTGACTTCAAACCCCATCCCTGGGGACAAGGGGTGTCCTGCGGGACCCTCAACACCGTCCCCACGCAGGCAGGCAGCTGCCCTGGCACCCCCCAGGGGAGCGTGCACGCCCAGGGTGCTGCCCCACGGCAGCCCCCCACCCGCCATAGTGGGTCCCCGCACCCCGCGATGACACAGGTGGCACCGTGCCCAGCTGGGTGACAGCTCAGCGAGCACATGTGCTAGCACAGGTCGGTGCTCAGAGATGGAGCGTGCAAGAAAATGACTTCCTCCTGGTCCCCCCAGTGTCCCCACTCCCACCTGGGGGTCCCCAGCCTCCCCCCCCTTTAAAGGCCACCGGCCCTGAGCAGAGCATCCCCACGTGCTGCACAGCAGCCGCCTCGCGGGAGCCATCATCTCCCAGCAACAACCAGCAGCTACCTGCGCGCTCCCCGCGAGCTCCCTCCGCGAGAGCAGCTGCGGTGGGAGGCTGGAGCCGAAACCGCTCCCGGAGGAGACCTCCTGCACCCGGAGAGCGCTGCCAGGGTGCTGCGCCCCCCAGCCCAGCGCATCCAGACCCGCATCGCCCTCCCCAGGGAGCGGCGCGTACCATCCCGATGCCATCACAGTCCTCCGACTGGTAACTGGGATGCAGGCAGCGCTCCGAGCTGCCCGCCAGCAGCTCCTGAATCACGCTGTTCCTGGCTCAGGCAGCCCTCCCACCAACGCCAGCCTCTCCATCGTGAAGCGGGAGGAAGGGAGTTGTTTTTCCAAAGGCCAGCTGGTCGCTCAGGGCTCCCAGCTCGGGAGATGCCTACCGCCGGGGAAGGGAGAGGGAAGGACTCCTCCATCGGCATGGCAAGGGGCTGGACCCGTTGCTCGCCCATCTCCAGGGCTTCTCTTTCCAGTTTGAAGCCACGACCTCCAAGACAGAGGACTGGAGGTGAATGGGAGCTAACCCATCCTGCCGCAGCTCCCGAGAGGAACTTGCAGGGTCCACCCATCACTGATGAAGCTGCATCTTCCAAGTCAAAAGGCAAGCAAGCCAGGAAAGCATCACCGCAAAAACCCTCCGGCAAGCCAAGTCAACGACCAAAACGCGCACGTCCCTCCCTGCGCCCAGTGCTCCCATCCAACGGGTCCAGAGGAGCAGAAATCCTCCATGGAAGGATGGAAACGGGAGCTGGGCCAACCCCCTCAGTCACTCCCGGTGCCAAACCATCCCCTTGCCAGAGGAGAGTGGGGCCAAAGCCACATGTGCCAAAGCCGGCGGCTGCTGGTCCAAACCCCTCCATGGCCGAAGAGGCACCAGCCATCGCGTGCAACAGCTCTGAGCCCGGAGCGAGCAGGGGATGCAGCGCCGGCATCGCCACGGCGAGCCGCTCCAACCGGCCAAGGTCAGCACCGCAAGCGTCACCTGCCGCGGTGTCCGGGGGGGGACCTCTTCGACGGGAGCCCTCGCCCGGGGCTGGCGAAGCCGAATCCTCCCTCCGAAAACCGCGCCTGCCGGATCCGCGAACATCCCCGCTCACCGTGCGGCACTGCGTCACGCTCGTGGGAGAGGGAGGAAAAGCCCCTCGGCGTCACGGCACCGCCGGGAACGCCAGGAGGCCGGATCCCTCCTCCGACACCCACTGCCAGCACGGTCACGTCCCGGCTCTCCTCCCCCAGCAGTAAGAGGGGATAATGTGCCCTCCTTCCCTCTCTGAGCCGATTAACGCCTGGAAAGCCCTCGGAGAGCCAGGCCAGAGGGCTGCCCGGGGCCAGCACCGCTGCATCTCAGCCTGGCTCTGCGAGGAGGAGGAGGCAGCGTGGGGAGGAAGGCCACAGCCAGGGGAAAAGCCCCGGAGAGGGCACCGGTGCACGGCGAGCCCCAGCCCTGCTCCGAAGCCCTGTCCCCAGGTAACGCGGGCTGACAGCCCCCCGCGAGGAGGGGACGGCGCTGGGGCGAGTCCGGCGGGCTCCCGTCCCCACGCAGCCCTCCCGCGGGGGCCGCGCCGGCCCGCAGCGCCCCCTCACCCGCTACGCCCGGCGCCCACCCACGCATTACTCACGGCGCGCTCATTCATCACGTACGCGCCGCTCCGTACGCGCAGCGCCCCCGCTCCTGGGGTCCCCGGCACCCACCCACCCCCGGCAGGAGGTTCGGGAGCTCCATCCAAGCGGCTCCAGGGTATTTCCAAGTTCCCAGGTGCTGAACTCGCCGCTCTGCTCCTCTCCCAGGCAGAGGATCCCTCTACAAACCGCTGCTGCAAACCACCGCCTTCGCCACGCCGCAGGATGCGTTTCAGTCAGGCAGCAGCTGGCCGCGACTCGGCGGCAAGAGGGGCCCCGTCCCCCCAAAAAGGGCGGCCCCATCCTGACACCCCCACCCCACCTCCAAGGATCCAGCTGCCAGGCAGGGATGCCAGATGTGACCCCCCCCCACGCGCCGTGATGCGGCGGGGGCTGCCGAGGTGCCCCCTTCCCAGCCCACCCGCGCCTGCCGAGGCGACGTTGCCCCACGCCGCGGGGCGGGGAGCGGCGGTGGCTGCCAGCCAGGCATCGCTTGCTGCCGGCGGCCACCGCATCCCCACAGGCAGGGTTCGGTGACACCCGAGGCGCAGGTCCCAGGTCCCATCCCGGGTAGGGACCACCAGGGTGCAGGGACCACCCCACACCCGGCGAGGTACCAGCAGCAGAGACGGTGCTGCAGGCACCTGCAGGAATGGCTGGGGGGGAGGTAGGGGGGCTAGCAGCCGAACAAAAAGAAGCCAGAGCAGGAAAATCAGGATTATTCCCCGCCACTGTCTCCCTCCTGACCTTGGACAACCCCTGTGCCTCAGTTTACCCAGGGCGCAGCAGCTAGCCTGCAGTGGGGAAGCGAAGGAGGGCAGTCTCCCCCGGGCAGGGGGGAGCAAAGTCACCCCCAAACCTGCAGCCAGGAGCACCCAGGCACAGCCGGGGTGCTGCAGGGGAAGGCACCGAATCCCTTTTGCATTTCTCCTTGCCCGGCCGGGCTACCCTTGCAGGGAAGGGCAAACGCAGCCTGCGCCCCTCGGAGCTGCTGCCTGCTGCTTCCCCAGGCTGGGGGAAGAAAAGGGGAGCAAGAAACGCTTGCCCATCCCCTGCCTGCACTCCGGCCCCGGCCGGGGGCCACGCTGCCCGCCTCTCCCCCCCGCACCCAGCCAGGCGTGCCCCCCGCAAGGACTCGCACCCCTTGCCTTCTCCCACAGGGAGAATTTCCAAGCCCCCGAGCGGAGACCCAGGCAGAGAGGGAGCCCGGCCGGGCTCTGCTGCCAGCTCCTGCCTCCTCAACTTCCCGAGTTGCAGTCGCTGCCCTCCGGGAGGTCACTGCAAAAACCGCTGAGCGCCTGCGGAAGATGCGCCGGGCGCTCCCAGCTCCCCCCTGGCAGCGGGCAATGAGGAAACAACCAGCGCCTCGCTGCAGCACCGGCGCCCGGGGACACAGGCATCCCTCAGCCCCCCTGCACGCAACCCCCCCCCGGAGCCGCAGCGCGCCGCGCCCCCGGGGCGTGCTGCCCCCCCCTCCCGGTGCAAGCTCCAGGACGTGCTGCCCCCCCGTGCAAGCTCCCCGGTGCATCCCCCCCTAGTCCGGTGCATGCACCCCAGCCCGGTGCATGCATATTCCCCCCCCCCCCAGCCGGTACACGGCGGGGGGGGGGGGCGGGATGCAGAGGCGGCCCCGCCGCCGCCCCGGAGAGCCCGGCGGACCCCCCCGGGACATCCCGGAGGAGTTCGGCCCGCGGCCCCACTCACCTTGGACGGGCAGCCCGCGGGCGCCGAGCACACTTGCTACCAAAGCGGCCACATACCAAATCATAGTACTACCGGCCCCCGGTGCGCAGCATCTTCCGCCCGCCGGGCGGCCCGGCCGGGGCGGGGCAGGGCAGGGCTGGCCGGGCCGGGGCAAGGCTCCCCGGGCCGCCGCGGGGCTGGCCGGGCCGGAGGGGCGGCTCAGAGCCGGCCGCCGGCCGCCGCCGCTGCGCCCATGCCCGCGCCCATGCCGCCGCCGCGCTGCACCTGCCCTCCGCCGCACGGCGCGGGGCGCAGCCTAGCCTGCGCCCTTTAGCGGCTCGGTGCCGCCCCCGCCCGCCGCCCATTGGCCGCGCCCCGGCGGAGTGGGCGGTGATTGGCCGGCGGCGCGGCCCGGGCCCGTTTCAAGGTGGGTTGGCGCGCGCGGGGCCCCTGCGCCGCAGTATCATGCGCACTGCCGGGAGCGGCGGGCGGTGCGCCGGCACGGCACGGCACGGCGCGGCTCGGCACGGCTCGGGGTCACCTCCGCCGACCGGTCACCTCGCGACCGGCCCTGCCACCCGCCCCGGAGCAGCGTCCCCTCCCTGTCCCCAGATGTGTCCCCTGCACCGGCAGTGTCCCCTCCCTGTCCCCAGATGTGTCCCCTCCCTGTTCCCAGATGTGTCCCCTGCACCGGCTCAGCATCACCTCCCTGTCCCCAGATGTGTCCCCTGCACCGGCAGTGTCCCCTCCCTGTCCCCAGATGTGTCCCCTCCCTGTTCCCAGATGTGTCCCCTGCACCGGCTCAGCATCACCTCCCTGTTCCCAGATGTGTCACTTCCCTGTCCTCAGATGTGTCCCCTGCACTGGCTCAGCGTCCCCTCCCTGTCTCCAGATGTGTCCCCTGCACCAGCACAGTGTCTCCTCCCTGTCCCCAGATGTGTCACCTGCACCGGCTCAGCGTCACTGCCCTGTCCCCAGATGTGTCCCCTGCACCAGCAGTGTTCTCTCCCTGTCCCCAGATGTGTCACCTCCCTGTCCCCTGATGTGTCCCCTGCACCGGCAGTGTCCCCTCCCTGTCCCCAGATGTGTCCCCTGCACTGGCTCAGCGTCACCTCCCTGTCCCCAGATGTGCCCTTTGCACTGGAACAGTGTCCCCTCCCTGTCCCCAGTGTGCCCCCTGCAGCGGCTCAACGTCACCGCCCTGTCCCCTGATGTGTCCCCTGCACCAGCACAGTGTCACCTCCCTGTCCCCAGATGTGTCCCCTCCCTGTCCCCAGATGTGTCACTTCCCTGTCCCCAGATGTGTCCCCTGCACTGGTTCAGCGTCCCCTCCCTGTCTCCAGATGTGTCCCCTGTACCAGCACAGTGTCCTCTCCCTGTCCCCAGATGTGTCACCTGCACCAGCTCAGCGTCACTGCCCTGTCCCCAGATGTGTCCCCTGCACCAGCAGTGTCCTCTCCCTGTCCCCAGATGTGTCATCTCCCTGTCCCCAGATGTGTCCCCTGCACTGGCAGTGTCCCCTCCCTGTCCCCAGATGTGTCCCCTGCACCGGCATAGTGTCACTTCCCTGTCCCCAGATGTGTCACCTCCCTGTCCCCAGTGTGCCCCCTGCAGCGGCTCAACGTCACCACCCTGTCCCCTGATGTGTCCCCTGCACCAGCACAGTGTCACCTCCCTGTCCCCAGATGTGTCTCCTCCCCATCCCCAGATGTGTCCCCTGCACCAGCCCAGCATCACCTCCCTGTCCCCTGATGTGTCCCCTGTACTGGTGCAGCATCACCTCCCTGTCCCCAGATGCATCCCCTGCACCAGCTCAGCATCACCTTCCTGCTCCCAGATGTGCCCCCCTGACCTGATGCAGTGTCACCTCCCTGTCCCCAGCTCTGCCACCTGCCCCTGCTGCCATACACCACCTTCCTGACACCCCAGTGCCACTTTGTGCCCACCGCGGGCTGAGCCACCTGTCCCCTGCACCCGTTCCGCATCACCCCGACCAACATCAGCTGTGCCATCTGTCCCTGCCACCCTGCACCACCTTGGGGTCGCGTCCCTGGTGCCACTGCAACCTTGTACCCCGCATCAGGGTAACATACCTCCCACCATCTGTGCCCCTGGCAGAGATTCGGTGTCATCCCCCCACCACCCTCCATCAGCTGTGCCCCCTGCACTGCTCAGTCACCTCCTCGCCACCTGCCACAGCTTGGTGTCACATTCGCCTGCCACCTCACACCCAGCACCGGCTCGGTGCCACTGCCACCCCTTGTGCCAGCTGTACCACCTGCCACCACCCGCGTCACCTCCCCCTGCTCCTGCTCTATGCCACTTGCCCTCATCCCTAACCCCCTGCACCCTGTGACACCTCCGTGTCACCCTCTCCCCCCCACTGTGTCCCTTTGTGCCCTGCTGAGCACAGCCCTCCCTGTGAAAAGAGAGAATTGGGGTCTGCTCTAATGGAAAACCGGGAGAAAATAGGAAGTCCCCCCGTGCCCTCCCGTCTCAGCCCACCTCTCCTCCCTGCAAAGACCTCTGGTGATGCCAGATGGGCAAACAGCCGGGCTGGCTCCCCGAGGAGCGTGCCAGCAAGAGAAACAGGACACTGAACTTCCCCCGAGATGACAGGCAGCCCGGGAGGGGACAGGCTCGCACGGAGAGGGGGGCACGGCCGTTTTGTCCCCAGTACTCACCATCTTTCCCCTGCCCACACCGTTGGGAGAGTATCTGGGGAGAGGTTTGAGCAGCTGCTGGTCTTCCCACTTCGTCTTCCCATGCATGTCCTGGAAAGAGGCAAAAAACCTCAACCCTTGTAGAGGACGCAGGTGTGTGAGGAGCGCGAGGAGCACCCCGCACCTTCTGCCCGCAATTACACTTATTGCGGGTCAGGCATCGGCTCGGCCCTGGGCAGGAGGCGAGAGCCTGCAGGCAGCACGAGGCTCGGCAGAGAGCATCCCCCAGCCCAGCCCCAGCTCACGCGAGCTCCCGGGCAGTTTGCTTCTCTAGCAAAATCCAAGACCTCGTAAAAATCTGACTCAGCTCTTAGTCCTCAGGTCTGAACTGAAAGCTTGCAAGTCTGCAAGACGGGTTGGCGGGGTTGGCAGAGCCAAGGACGACCCTCGCGTTGGGGCAGTTTTGCTGTTGAAGCTGCTCTCCGGATCGCACGCCAAGCCGGGTCGCTGCAGCCTGGTTCCTGAAAGTCAGGTTTGCAGCCACGGGTGGGCAGAGCCCCTCGGCCAGCACCCTCCCCACTCCGGTCCTGCCGGCTTCGAAGCACCCGAAAAATCCCAGCCATCACCCGCTGCCTGGGAGGGAGCAAGCCCAAGGCCAGCAGAGCTCCATCCACCCTCGCCCACCCAGAGAGAGTCGATATATTCTGGTTCAGCTGGAGTCCATGCTACCAGCCAGATCATCTTCATGCCTTTAGCTGGGTTTTGCCACAATTTCAAGGAGAAAAAAAAAATAATGAAGGACATTGATGACACAGCCCAGCCTGGGAGGCATGAGGAGCCCGTGGTAGATGGGAAGGACCCAGCCCCGCTCCCGGCGCGTACCACTGAGCCCAGCACGGCACAGGGGCCCCACCGGCATCCCTCAAGAAACCGGAGATACAGGGCTTGGGTTGGAGCACGGCTGCCGGTTCACACTCTTGTTTCTCCAGACTAATTTGCTGGTTTTATGAAATCCATTCCCCACTGTTTTCACACTTCTCTCCCTCTCTATTTATAGCTGGGTTTATTTACATGAACAGGGCACTCCATGTACTTTCACGTCAGTCTGCGGTGGCAGAGCCGGGAGCGGGCGAAGGCAGCACGCAGCAAGGGAAGGCAAGGAGCACCCAGGTCCTCGGCGACGGCCACCTCCTGCCCGCCACGTGGGAGGCAGGCAGGCAGCCAGCCCTCCCTGCCGAGACGGGAGCTGCCGGGGAACGAGCCGGAGCCGAACGAGCCACGCGTGCCCCAGACCCACGCACGCCCCGTCCCCGTCCCCGCAGGGCACCGCGATGCAGCTCCCATGGGATGCAGGTGACCCTGGAGCCTCCTTCCCACCTCGCAGGTGAATCCCTTCTCTTTCCAAGGCGGAGTAGCTTTGGCAGTGGCATTTTGCTGGCCTGAGCCATATCCATCTTTCATGCCGCTGGCCTGGGGATGCCCGTGGTCTCCCCGGCTCAAAAGGCGATGGAAAGAGGAAAAAAATCATTGCAGACCAGGACTCGGGAAGACTGCCCTTGCCCTCCACCCCACCGCACAGATTACCACGCACAGCTGAGTCACTTGACAACTGCCCAGCGATAAATTTACCGCTTTGCCTAACGAGAGGAATAAAAATGTCCTTGCTTTTGGGGTTTTTTTGGAAAACTCGGACAGATGAGGCAGGAGTCCTCAGATTAGCGCAAGGGCAAGAAGCTTGGGGGATGCAGCTCTCCCCATCGCACATCTCCCCATCTCCAGGATCATCTGGCAGAGGTGCAGCCCCGGTCGAGCCCTGCTGCCAGCTCCCTGGGACTTGGCTCTCAGGATCAGGGACAGAAGTTTAGGTTTGGGTATCGGCACAAGAAAAGCGGGAATGAGCTACAGGTCCAGGCTGGAAATTCAGAGATTTCCAGCCCTCGGAGCAGCGAGGTTCTGGTTCAGCCTTCACACGGGGCAGCAAAAATACCCAAAAACGCTGACCCTGGATAGGCTCCGGCTCTGGGGCATGACTAGGGCACGGATCTCAGGAGAAGAGGCATGGGCTTGCTTTATGCCCTGATGAACCTGACGGCTGGAGAGGGGCTGACCTGAAAAAGGGGCTTCCCGGGGTGCGAGTCTCTGTCGTTCTCCTCCTGGCCCCTCGCTGTGCCTCAGCAGCAGCCAGCCCCGGAGCTGCCGGCGACCCAGCTGGGAGAGCAGAAGACCCGGGCTCAGCTGCCTCCCGCCTGGCCGCAGGATGCTCCAAGCCCACGCGGGGCTGAGTCTCCCTGCACAAGTACGTGATTATTCACAGCCTCCAACATTTGCATGGTGGAGTCACGAGTCTCACAACACCTGATCTCCCGGGAGAGCTGCCTCCTGCACTTCAGGAGGCAACGGCCCACATTCGGAAAGTGGGACTCGGTGTCTCACGGCATCCCACATCACCCAGCTGTCACCTCCTCCCCGCTCCGCACGGGGACCGGGAGAAGTGAGCCCACCCCATCCCTGCCACCTTGGCGAGGAAGATGGCTTCAGGGCAGGGACACGGAGGAACCCTGAAAACGCAGGAGCTGAGCATGGAAATGCTGAGCCAGCCTGCAGCGTCGCTGCGTGCACAGAGAGCCTGCCACGGGAAAGACCTAAAAAGCCCCTCGACGGAGTCACTGAAGGACGAGCAGGCAGATGGGCTCGGCTCACGCCGAGCTGGGGTTAGGCTCGTTCCCTCCGCGTCCCCTCTCCCATCGCCGGTGGCTCATCACCAGCGCGTGACTCCAGCTGGCAAGCAAGGAGGAATATCCTGCCATGCCTTCCCGGCTCCACATCCAAGTCGTGGAATAATCCACCTGTGGCATTTCAGAAAAGACACACTAACTTCTGCGGAGAGGGGTCAGTTGAGTCACGTTAACAACTTTTTCCTCCCCTTAGCAGGTCTCCAACACAGCTGATTACTCATCAGCCCACTAATAGACTCCCTCACACAGCACTCCCTGGATCAAGCAGCAGCGATTGTCTGTCTTGTCTTATTAACCTCAAAGAAGGATCCGACTCTGGAAACGCGGTACCCCATCCTTATATCTCATCACCTACTTCTCCAGCCAAAATATGTCTCTCGGCGGTGCAGGGCATCCCCACCCCAGTGCCGGCCAGGGGAAGCCATCCGACCGTCAGGCTCAGCCTCGCTGCTCCGCGGGACCTCGGCTGGGGCAGATACAGCCCAGGCGGGGTGGGAGACCCTGAACCCACAGCAGCCACCTCCAGGCACCGTGGGCTGGGGTTTGCTCCCCCAAGCAAGGGGCAGCAAGGCACCGCCGACCTCCCCGGGGGACCCATCTCACCCTTGGCACGAGGCAGACTGTCCCCACGCTCGTGCCATAGCCCCCCATCCTATTGCCCCATGGCGGGGCATGTCCCCCCCAGCACTCCCAGGGCTGGCCGCGGTGCCCCCCCCACCCTAAAAGGATGCCGGAGTGTGCTCTGCTCAGTGCCATCAACTGCAGCCCCCTCCAGCCCAGCAGCACCGCGCTGCCGCACCCGCCCCCCTGCAGCACCCCGGCACTGCCGCCCACCCCATTACTCACTGGGCCTCTCTGGCACTGGGAACACACCTCCCCGCGCGGGGAGCATGGGCACAGCACGTGCTCCTGGGGGCTGGGGGACTTGTCATCGGCACTGTCATCGCCATGAGTAACGACACTTTGTCTTGGCTTCCCCTAGCATGTCCCCGAAAAGCCAGCAGCGTGCATGTCTCCTTGGGGGGGGGGGGGGGGGGGGCACAGCCCCACAGCAGCTGCTCAGCTCCCACCTCCCCTGCATCATGGGGAAACTGAGGCACGGAGCTTCGGCAGCGTGCCTGCCCTGCCGGAGAGCTGAGCTCCCGGAGGGAGAGGGACAGGCTGGGCCACTTCAGATGTGCCATGGCAGGCTGGGGAGGAGAGGTGACTCACTGAAGGTCGGGCGGTGAGGCTGGCTCAGCGCTGCGAGGCAGACGCTGCTGTCCCGGTGCTCCAACCTCCCGCCCTGGCATCTTTTCCAGCCCCTGCACATGCGGCGTGTCATCAGCTGTGACACACTCTGCTGACGTCCCTGAATCATGTGGCATCAACCTCGCCGGTAATTACCGGCGGCAGGAGCTCTTCCCCCTTCCCTGTTCCCTGCTGCAGCCGGGCGTGCTGGGCTCCCCGGTCCCCCCGACCGCAGCCCACCCCAACCCTCCGCAAATCCTGCTGCATGCTCCGGCATGCAAGGTGCAGCCAGCCAGCACCGCTCCTCAGCGCATCCTGAACCGGGGGGCATCGAGGCTTGCTGGGGAGCAGCAGGCACCCCCAAATTGGGGGGGTTGGCTAGCACACCGAGCCAAGCCCCCCTTGCACGCAGCGCTTCCCCAAGCCCTGCTCCCCCAGGACCCTTGCTGGTCCCCACACAGGGAGCACCGGACCCTCTGCCTTGCAAGCATTGCCCCCCCCCCCAAAATCCCAGCAGCGAGGGCACGTGCTGGCCCAGCTGCGGGAAGGGGACAGGCAGGCAGGTGCCAGGCTGGGCTCCAGCCGCCCAGGCAGGGCTGGCGGAGGGCAGCGAAGGGGGTTGCAGCCCGCCCGGGAAGGGGGGGGGCCAGGCTTGGAAAGGGCTTTTGCTGCCGGAGAAAAGGGTTCTCTTGTACCGTGCCAAGAGGCAGGGGAGGCTCAGAGCCGCCTTTGTTCGGAGGGGAGCAGGCGGCGGCTGCAGGGGGCTGAAGCTGCGCACCTCCCTGCCCGCACTCCTCCTCCCTCAACCCGAGCATCCCTGGTGGGGGCCCAGTGGGGTCTCAGGGTGGCCCCCGGGGCATGAGTAGCCGGAGACCATCCTCTGCAGGATTGCTTTCCCCACGGCCGTGCCAAGTAGCCCCCAGAAACCAAGCTGCAGGGAGCAAACCAGGGGGCTGCATGGAGGGGGGAAGCTGGCAGAGCCCAACCTGCCGGCAGGACCAGCCGTGCCCCTCCAGTCCCAGCGCCCCCCACGCTGCTCCCTGCCCCATGGTGGGTGGGCAAATCCTCGCCTCCCACAACCAACCACCTGAAGAGCAAAGAGCTACCTGTAACGGGATTACTGGAGGCCACAGCCCTCCAAGCTGTCTGCACACGCACGTGAGCCCAGGGTGAAAAGAGGCCATGGCCCTTCCATGGGTCTCCTCCAGCTGCAGCCCAGATGCCACAATGAAGGGCTTAAGCAAACACCATGTGCCCATTTCCCCCGCTGCTTCCCACACAGCCCAGGACTGGTGGCTTGGTCCCGCTGGAGGCTCTGGGCTCAGCACCCTGTGCCCCCAAGCTCAGGATATCACAACCACAGCCCAAAACCTTCCCCAGATCAGGAGGGACCCAAGGGCTCAGGGGACGAAGGTGCGATGGCCAGGTGACACCGCAGCCGTGCGCGGGAAATCCCCAGCCAGAAATCACAAAGGCAGTGACGCCAGCCTGCAGGTCCAGGGACCCCCCCGGGTCACCCCTTTATAGCTCTGCCAGGGCACTCCCAGGGGACACAAGGCTGTCAGCCATCACGGGGAGAGGTGGCAGCCCCCCAAGGCTCTGCTGGGGACGTGGGGGTCCTGCACTACCAGGACACACAGCTCCCAAGACCGTCCCTTCAATCGAGACTGGCAGAAACCAGAGAGATGAGTTGGCTAGTCCTCAGCTCACCGCTGAAACCACCCCAGCGAGCCAGCCCGGCCGGGGGAGCAGCGCGGCGGCTGCCGGCATCGCTTCCCCGCAGCTGGGCTTGGCCCCGAGTCGGCTTCCCCCCTCCCTGCGCTCCCCCCCGCCAGGCAGCAATCAGCCCTGCATTCAGAGGGCTGCCGGGGAAGATGATTAGGCAGCGAGTCAGACCACTTTGGGGACAAATGTGCAATCAGCCCCGGGGAGCACGCCTCGCTCCCCCTCCCGAAGGATGGCACAGCCCCAGGGAATGCCCCGAAGCGGGGCGCGAGTGTGGGCAGCACCGCACCCTGCTTTGCTGACTCTCCCCCATCCCCAAAAGCAAAACCCCCCGGGATGCTCGTCCACTCCTGCATCATCCTCCTGATCCACGAGCTCCCAGCTCGGGCAGGAGGACCATGAAAAGGCACCCCCATCTACTCATTTTTGCTGATTAAAGGGCTGAGGATGGTCCTGGGAGCAGAGCAGCTGGAAATCCTCGGCTCCAGCCTGTTTCCTCCATCAGACAGCAGCAGGACAACTTTCGGGGTCCCGAGAGCCTGGACCACGGGGCGGCTTGTGACTGACGTGTGCCCAAATGCTGCTCGGCTGCAATAGCATCCCCAATAATAACCCGGGCAGCACGACAGCCATGCTTCGACCCACCAAATTCAGGGAGAGCCCCCTCTGCTTCTGCCCTGGCCCCGATTCCCATGGATTTTATCCCCCAGATAACAACCATCCGCACCCTTTCCCTCCCCATCTCGGGTGCTGGTGTGTCGCTACTGCCGCACACTGACATTTCTTTCCCCGGATGCCACTTATTTATAGCATGCCTGACCTTTTCCCCAAGTTTACATCCTCCTTTCCCTTCCCTTCCACCCACTCAGCGCCAAAAACCACTCCCGGCTTTCTCCCAAGCCCGGCTGCATGCAGACATCCCCCGAACCCCAGCCGGGATGCGGTTCTCCAGCATCCCTCCGGACAGCACGGGAGGACAAAGCTGGGGGTGTCCGTCAGGCACGAGCCCCCTCCTTCCTTCTGCAAGGAACAGCTTCCAATTAAAGCAGCTGCCTGGCTGCTTTTTGAAATCCAGATGGCCCCGTAATTCTTGCTGGGGAAGAGCAGAAAGGCCATTTCGTCGCAGCCCCCTGTGAAGGCAGAGCTGGGGAAAGCAGCAGGCTTGCTCTGTGTGGGTGGGATTTGCCAGCGAGTTGCAGGCAGGCTGGAAGGGCAAGGGAGAGCCGGGAAAGCTTCGGCACACGAGCGTTGCAGCCCGGCTTGGGGCTTTTTGGTGCCGTTTCTTCAGGCTACGGGGAAATTTTTCCCATTCTCCCCCGCCAGCAGCAAGACCTGACTCCCTCCCAGATCCCCCATCACTTGCTCCTTGGGAAGTGCAGGGGGGTCTCTGAGGTCCCCACCCTTGCAGGCACCTTCCAGCACCCAGCATCTGTCTGATTTGGGGAAAATCATTTCCTGGTGCAGAAGATGCTGCTGCTGCAGCGGGGAGACAGAGGGGAAGCATCCTAGGAAAATGCCTTTCCAAGCTTCAGGGATCCAGCCCTTAGCAGCATAAACCCCCTTGCTGCTGCCAGCCTGGGGGGGCTTTGGGTGCCGAAGGGCATCCCGGCTGCTGGGGAAGCGGGAGCCGACCCCTCGCCCTCCCCGCCGTCCGTCCATCCCTCCCCAGGCGATGGGCTCCGACAGCCGCCCCAGCACCCCGACCTCACGGCAGCCGGCTCCACGCCGCCTCTGCTGCTCTAATTACTCTTCTCACACCCAGCACCGGGCCCTCCGACCAAATTACGATCGATTCTTCGCTCCAGCCCAATCGATACCATTGACTGAGGTATCAGAAAGGCAAATCCGGGCTCCCCACCCCGGGAAGGTGGCAGCAGCCTCGGGGGGGTGATGCCACCAGGTGTGGTAAGACGTGGGATGCACGGGGCTGCCTTCGCTCTCCATCCCTAGAGCCATATGGATATGGCAAATGCCTTCGAGGACCTAAAAGCACGAACTCGCTTGTTCTCTCGCCGCTGGATATAAGACAACTGGCAGCAGGGACCAAGCTCCTGGATCGCACAGCCCCGAGCAGCCAGAAATCCCTGGCATCGAAGGACTTCCCTCCCAAAACCTCCTCCCCCTCTGCCCAGCTCCAGCTCCCATCCGTATGGGAAAGGATTTTCTCTTAACCTGCTGAATCAGCAAATCCAGCCTGTAACCAGGAGTGCATGCCAGCCACCTGAATTAAGCAGCAGTGATATTTAATAGCACGGCCAGCTGATGAATTAGCTAACGTGGCATGGGGGGAGAGCTCACCCGGGCAGCGGTCTGCCCTGCGTGGGACGGGGAGGCTCTGGTCCTCCCCTGCCCCGGCTCGGGGATGAGCTGTCCTTCTCCATCACACCATGCGAGGAACCAAACCCCAGCCCAGGGCCGTGCTCCCCAGTAGCCTCAGGCAAGGCTGCAGCAGGGAATAATTGAATCAGAGCCCCAAACAGGGATCGCTGGCTAAACCTCCCCCTGCGTTACACAGATGGGAAATGGGTGGGGGTCTGGCCCTGCAGCCCCCTCCTCCCAGAAGCGAATAATAGACCCCGCATGAGGAAATTACAAGGAATTTGCAGCCATCCCATCTAATCCACAGGGGAGACATCTGAATCCTACAAGGAGCATTTGGCTTCTGGATACAGAAAAGCTTAGAGACATGCAGCAGCATTAAAAACACACATGGGGATTAAGCTGGGAACCGGGAAGGGAGAGCACAGCTGGAGATCATGGGTGGCTGTGGGAGAAGATGCTTGGGGCTACCCAAGGGCTGTGGGTAAATAGGCTTTAGGCAACGTCTAAGTGTTCCCAGTGCCCTGATCCAGCCTTGGAGCCCGAGGCGCCAGGGAGGGAGGTGGGAACCCACGGGATGCTGCAGGACAAGTGGGGTTTGACCACGGTGTACAAAGGTTTTGAGCTCCGACGCCCAAGCAGGCACCGAGCGCTGCAGCCCGTGCCCAAACCCGCAGCCAGGTCGGAGCACACAGCCTCGGGGCAGGGCAGAGCGAGCCCTGAGCATCCCCCACGGCCGGGTCCGTGCTGGTGGGGTCTTCCAAGGATAGACTTTGGCAATGTCTCTCATCATTTTGGGATTTATCTCTAATCCTCTGCCTTGATTGCTGAGACTCCCAATCTCATTAGCTGGGCTATGCTGGGTCGTCATTTATGTTGGGGGGGTGTTTAAAATTGATATTAATCCCATCTCGATAATCTGGCATTTATTGATTTTTATTTTTAACCTCTCATTTTATTAAGATGAGCCGAGGCAGCTCCCTGCTTGCAGCGGCAGCCCCAGCCCTGCACCCCCAGCAAACCCTCGGAGGTGCGACGTGCGATGCCCTGGTGACACCAAATGCTCCCAAAAAGCTGGTTGACCCAGCCCACGGAGGAGATGCTACCTCCGGCCTTTGCAGGCTGTGAGCATCACCAGGGGCACGCGAGCTGCCAATGTACCTGGCAGCACCGACCCCTGGTTGCTCTCCTTTAAACCCGTTATTATCATTTTTCTTAATTATCGCAGAAAGAAGCGGCTTCCGCTCGGCGTATTTGGGGACATCCGCGCCCGCGATTGCCTGATGAGGAAGGAGCCATTAGCACCCCACCAAAAGAACTTCTCAAAAACCAGCTTTGACAAAATCATCACAGGAGAGGCAGGGGGAGCGAGGGAGCCCGGCGCAATTGTACATCATTTTGACAGCTCGCATTAAGGCAACTTCAGGCACCTCTGGGAAATTACCTCCCCGTTAAACTGAGCTCGCAGCAAGCACGGCGCTTGGGGGCCGAGCTCGGCAGCCCGGCTCCCCGGGCAAAGCCACCACCGGGCAGGATTTGGCCTTACTGGGGTAAAACAGGGCAGGAGGATGCTCCTGGTGGTGCCCAATGCATGGAAACCGAGGCCCCGTGCCTCAGTTTCCCCAAGCACAAAGTCCTCTTGGCTCCGAGGGCAAACGCAGCAGCAACGGCTGCTGATGTTGCTGCAACCTGGATGCTCGGAGGGGGATTTCCTCCAGCCCCAAGCTCCCTCCTCCTAACCCGCCTGCTCCCACAACACGGGAACAACCACCTCTTCGCTGCAGCTCAGAGTTAATGGCTGTTTACCCGCCTCCCCTCTAGACCCTTGGCAAAAAGCAAAATGCCAACAACTCCAAGAGCAGCTCCTGTTTAGCTTGGCAGGACAGCTATTGTTCCTATATTGCAAATGCATGTATCGCACAGAAATGTTTTCAGCGAAAGCAAACTGTTCCCCCCAGTCTCTCTACAGCAACGGTAAGCACCATCTTACAGCTTGAGGCACGTCAGGATGGGCTTTTCAGGGTGAAGCCACCTCCAAAGGCTCCCAAAAATTATGGGGTGGGAGAAAACCAGCTGCAGCATCCCAGCCCATCCCTCCATCCCAATCGAGATGCTCTGGACACATTTGAGCCCGAAGCTGGCGAGTTTTTTGCACGAGGTAGGAGAAATCTTGATGGAGCAGAGCCAAAGAGTCCAGCGCCAGGATTGCACCGGCTCCATCAAGTGCCTGGAGATCCTCATGGGGAGAAAACCAAGGCAGAGCCGGCGGTCCAAGGGAGAGGTGTGGGGATGGGGAGGGCAGCTCGGGGGCCTTGCTCCATTTTTAGCTCCTAGTTTTATTTAAGAACCGACGGTTTAATAAGGAGGTTGTTTTAACTGGAACTCCAGTCACTAAGGAAAACAGAAGGAAGGGGAGTAAATATATAAAAATAGTCATGTTTCTAAAGGTTCTGTGGTACCTGCCTAATTAAATGGAGTGTTTTAATTACAAATCAAAGTTAGTGCCATTTAAAAAAAAAAAAAAAAAACACACAGGCATTTTCCTTGATTTGAAGAGCAGCTGACACCAACTTGGGAAAACAAGCTTGGCCCCACTCATTTGCAATGGCACCAAAGCAGATTCGGAAAGACCCCGGGTCAGGCCCCAAGCAGGAACCAGGAGAGACGGACACGCATCGGCACGGAAAAGCGGCTCTGTAAAGAAAATGAAGAGCTGAAGGGCAGAAGTGACGCCAACCCCCCCTCCCAACCCACCGTACTGAGGAAGCCGGGAGGAGACGCACCACTTGGAAAATCATGGATACTTCATGGCAGTGCCTGGTTAGCCTGCTGGGATGGCTTTCCATCCAGCGGCGATACTGTCCGTGCCAGCGTTGAAGTAGGGCAGGTGGAATATGGTAATTCCCAAAATGTTGGGTGAAGAGCTGCTTCATCCCCCCCCTCAGCCCCTCTTGTCAGGTGGCAGATAGAGACCGGGAGGTCTGGGGTCAAAACCCCCCTGCAGCTCCTGGGGGCCCCTCACCCGTTGTTCCTACCAGGGAAACCCATCGCTGGAGGTCCCGACTGTCCCCTGGACTCAACGCAGGTCAGCAGGAGCTCGCTATCCCCCAGTCCAGGGGTGAAGGAAGCTGGTGGTACCCATAAGATGCTCCTCAAAGCAGAGCTAAGCAGCAGTCAGTAAAATACTGGAGAACTATAGACATCAAGACACTTGCATCAAGATGTCAACCACCTGGGCACATCTGATGAGCAAAAAGCCCCTTTTCTTGTTATTCCAGACATCCCGCGCCACCGGCGTCAGGCATCACCTCTCCGGGCACAGGGTCCCCAGGGCTGGATCCTTTTCAGGGCTAAAGATACCCAAGAGCTTTTCAGCCTTCCTCCCCCCATACCCGAGTGATGCACAGCCGTCACCGGCGGCTGTGTGACTGACAGCTCCCTGCCTAGCGCTTCAAAACGTCTCCCCAGCAATTACCTCCACAAAAAGTTATTAAGAAACATCTTTGTCTGGAAGGGATTAGAATGGCACTCATTAAAAAAAAATTGGCATGAAGAACTATGTATATTGCAAAACAAAATGTGTTGCTTTTTAATATGTTTTTATAACCCAAACAAATTTGTTTCTCACACTCCCAGGCTGGAAAAAGGAGCCGTCCGACAGTTTAGGATTGCAGTTTGCAGTCAGCTCCGCCAAAGAATCTGTTGCAAAGCTGTCGCAGCAAATAAATGCCGTTTCCCTGCTGTGCTGCAGCTCCGCCGGCACTCTGGTCCCCGCGCCGTGGCTTGCACAGCGGCCGCAGCTCCCCGCACCGCTGGTGGGGAAGGCGAGCCGGAGCTCCGAGCCACGGGGAAAACAGCCGGGGAGCGGCAGCCGCCCGTACCTGCGTCACCCCCCGGCTGACAAGGACACAGTGGCCTTGCACAAGGCTTTGTGCAGAAGGCACAGCCTCTGCAGGGGCATCGCTCTGTGCCCCAGTCCTGCCTGCTCCTGCTCTGCCGACTGCACCAACCTCGACGTGCCACGGCCTCGCCGAGGCGGCCGGGTGCTGCTCGTGCCGCGGTTCAGAGGACAGAAACCCTCGGCTGATCTCCCCATCCCCGTGCGCTCTGTCCTCCGCCAGCATTTGCATTTTCCTCTCGCCTCCTGGGCCTGACTCCTCGTCAGCAAAAAGGCAGGAAAGAATCGCAGCAGATGATTTCATTATTTTTTTTTTTTAATGGAAACAAATGTGCAGCCCCAGCTCCTTCAACCTTTGCAGAGGTGCAAAGGCATTTGAATTTACAAACGTTTCCCTGTTGGTGCTGCAAAGCCAGAGCGGACTGGGGGGATGCGGCAGCAGGCACGGCCAGAGCAGCCCTGCAACCTAAAGCCAAGGCAGGCTGGGCTGCAGCAAAACACTCGTGGGAACCCACCAGCGCCTTTCTGATCCCTGGGGCCAGCCCCACCGGAGCAAGCCACGGCAGGGAAATGACCCCCATATCCTTGGTCAGCTGGGAAACCCCCCCAGAACTGAGCATCCTTCGGGAACAGGGGAAGGCAGAGCAATCCCCTCCCTGCGGCCGCGCTGCCCTGCACGCCTTTCCTCCCCCCAAAAAAATCCACGTGTGTTACCCACTTTTTATCATCTGCACAGCGAGACAGGGCATGAGATGCTGCTCCCAAATTACCGGCACGGGCATCGCAACCAGAGGACCGGGAGACTTCCCGGCTGATTGCCTGAGGGGCTCCAAAGAAATTAGCTCCCCACAGAAAAGCTGCCTGCCACATCCCAGCCAACCCACGGCGGGAACGCCGGGAGCTCGCTCCGTTTGGTGCTCGGAGAATGGCTGATTCACGCTTTTTCCAGGCATCCCCTGCAAAACCTTGGATGAGGACAAAACTCAAAGCTGAGCGGGTGTCTTCCACAGCGCGCCACGCTGGGCTTCCCTACGGGAGGCATGCTGCGAGCCAAAACGCTGTATTTTTTTGTAAAAACACAAGAGAAGGCCTTACGACTTAATTAGGGAGGAAAGAGCCCCCCTGCGATAAATCAGCCCAGTCCCGGACACCTGCTGCTCCGACCCTCAGAGCCTGCTTATTTTTAGGCAGTACCAAAAAAGTCAAGTCTATTTTAACAATATATGTTTGCACTTAATTTTAAGTCCTTAACAGATGCAAAGAGCTGGATCAGGAGCGGTGCAGACTCAGAAAAGGAGCAGGAATCCCCCCACACGAGCTGGGTTAGATGCTAGGGGACAGGGAAAGCAGAATAAAGGCAGTAAAAAAAAAAATGTCCTGAAGAGGGGAAAA